>NC_083228.1:147218461-147563693 GCF_032191835.1 Heteronotia binoei | reverse complement strand
CGTGCATGTCCGGGCCTGGCCTTTGCAACGGGACCCCGCCGGGAAGAGGTGTCCCCTCTGCCGTCCTGCAGCCCGCAGTGTTGGGGCAGGAGGGGCCGAAGGAAAGAAGCAGCAGCCGCCTGCACGCCCCCCCCCCCCCCCCGCCGGTTGCAAAAGCAGCAGCCTCTCCCCGGGCGCCAGCAGGAGCCAGGCGGCCAGGGAAGGGGGGGGGGCCTTGCAGCACCCAAGGGAGAAGAGGGGAGGAGCCCGGCAGAGGCCCAGCAGCAGGCACGACCCCCCCCCCCCGCCTTCCCCCCGTCCCCCAAGAGCTCCCGGCAGCAGCAGCAGGAGGCGGCGGGCGAGGCCCCGGGGCTTCTTCAACCTGCAGAGCCAGAGTGAGCCTCTCCTTCCAAGACTGGGAAGCAGCCCTCCCACCTCCCCCGACGACGGCTTCTGGGGGGGGGGCAATTGCTGTAGCCGCTAGGAATGGAGGCGCGGCTGGAGCCCCCGGGGTGCTGCTGGCAAGGAGGGAGTACGGACACCCCCTTTCCCTGAGTTCTGCCCTCCGGAAGCCTTTAAGCCCCCCCCCTTCCCTGAGTCCTGCCCTCCAGAAGTCTTTAAGGGGACCCCCCCTTCCCTGAGTCCTGCCCTCCAGAAGCCTTTAAGGCCTGCCCCCCTTCCCTGAGTCCTGCCCTCCGGAAGCCTTTAAGGGGACCCCCCTTCCCTGAGTCCTGCCCTCCAGAAGCCTTTAAGGGGACCCCCCCATCCCTGAGTCCTGCCCTCCAGAAGCCTTTAAGGGGACCCCCCCCCTTCCCTGAGTCCTGCCCTCCAGAAGCCTTTAAGGCTTCCAAACTGGCTTCCAAATCCGGCTTCCGGGGACACAGTCTCCAGAAGATAGATAGATAGATAGATAGATAGATAGATAGATAGATAGATAGATAGATAGATAGATAGATAGATAGATAGATAGATAGATAGATAGATAGATAGATAGATAGATAGATAGATAGATAGATTGTCATTGTTCTCAAAAAAGAAATGAGAGCAATGAAATGAGGTGCTCTTCCACAAACATACCAAAGCATCAACACCCACAAAAGGACATATACATAGACCATTTAAATGCATCTAAAAACAAATAACCATTCATAACCCTGCATTTAGCCTAACCACGGCACTTGGATAGAAGCTGCCCTTGAATCTATTTGTCTTAGCCTTCAACACTCTAGATCGCCTACCTGACGGTAAGATCTCAAATAGCAAGTGGCCCGGATGTGAAGGGTCCCTTAAGATCATTTGTATCTTCCTTTTACATCCCATATCATACAGATCCACCAATGAGGGGAGAGAACATCCACAAATCTTCTGTGCTCTCACCACCACTCTTTGGCGCACCCTTCTCTCTGCTTCCGTGCAGCTCCCAAACCACACGAGGAGGCAATAAGATAAAATGCTCTCAATGGAACTACGATAAAAGGCAACCAGCAGACTCCCTGACAGTTCTTGTGATCTTAAGAGTCTTAAGTAGTATAGTCGTTGCTGGGCCTTTTTCTCTAGCGCTAAAGTATTTGCTCCCCGTGTTAGATCCTGTTTCATGGTAATTCCCAGAAACTTCCATTCTGTCACCTGTTCTACCATAACACCATCAATAAACAACGGCTGAATGTCCAGACTACTCTTCCTATAATCCACTATAATTTCCTTCGTCTTATTTACATTAAAAATAAGGTTATTTGCTTTACTCCAGGGGGACAGCTGATGAACTTCCCTCCTATACGCAGACTCATCATTCTCAGAAGGGTTCCTGTTGGGTGTGTGAACTCAATGGAGGACTGAAATGGGCGGTCCTCCTGCCAGGCTCATTGGGACCCGAATCCCTGCTGCCCTGCTCCCATCACGGGACCCTTGCTGGCTTGAATGACCCAATAGCGTGCTTGCCAGCGGGAACCCTGATCCTTGGCCCCCTTGGCCCAGTGCTCCAGCCTGCCTCATGCTGCTCCTAATAAAGAGCTGGGGTTTCACTGCCGCCTCGCCTCTTCCGTGCCTTGAACCCCCTGCATTGCAGCTCCCCTGGGTGCAGAGCAGGCCTGGGAGGTGGAGGGGTGGGGGTCCCCTGAGCTGGGGTTTTGTTGTGCGTGGCTGGCTCCTGCTCAGTCACTCCTGTTGTTCTTTTGTCTTTGATTTGGAACTTCCAGGTGAGGCTTGGAGTCTCCTGGGATAAGTGAACTCAAGGCAACCTCGCCCAGGTCACCAGGAGAAAATGGCTGCTTTGAAAGGCGGACCCCGCAGCATCCTCCCCCCTGAAGACCAGGCTCCACCCTCGAAATGTCCAGGTATTTCCCAGCCTGCAGCTGGAAACCCTCGAGAACGCATTTATCATAATCTTCATCCTTATCTAAAACAGCCCTCTGCTCACGACCCGAGTTCGATCCCGGCGGAAGCTGGTTCAGATAGCCGGCTGAAGGTTAACTCAGCCTTCCATCCTTCCGAGGTGGGTAAAATGTGTCCCCAGCTTGCTGGAGGGGGGGGGGGAGTGTAGAGGACTGGGGAAGGCAATGGCAAAGCACCCGATAAAAAAGTCTGCCGTGAAAACGTTGTGAGAGCAACGTCACCCCAGAGTCGGAAACGTCTGGTGCTTGCACAGGGGACCTTTCCTTTTCCTTTTTGAAAACAAAACAAAAATCTATTTATGAAAAGTTCAGCAGAAGGAAGGCTGAGGGAGAGACGATTAGAATCTATTTAAGAAGAAGATACTGGATTTATATACTGCCCTGTCCTCTGAATCTCAGAGCGGCTCACAATCTCCTTTCCCTTCCTCCCCCACAACAGACACCCTGTGAGGTGGGTGGGGCTGAGAGCGCTTTCCCAGAAGCTGCCCTTTCAAGGACAAAGTCTCAGAGTGGCCTACAATCCCCTTTCCCTTCCTCCCCCACAACAGACACCCTGTGAGGTGGGTGGGGCTGAAAGAGCTCTTACAGCAGCTGACCTTTCAAAGACAACTCTGAGATAGCTATCACTGGCCCAAACAGGGGTGGCTCTAGGGCGAGTAGCGCCCTAGGCAGGCACCCCCCCTGGCGCAGCATTCCACCCCCCCCCCACTGCAGTGCTCTGCTCGCCTGCCCCCGCCACGGCGACAGTACTCCGCTCGCTCCCTTCCCCTGCTCGCTGCAGCTAAAAGTAAACTCTGCCAGCTTCGCAGCCTGCGCGTTTTGTTAAGGGGGAAGGGAGTGAGGGGCGCACCACTGCCATAGTGGTGGCAGTGGGCAAACAGAGCACCAGGAGGGGTGGTGGTGGGCCGGAGGGGACTAGCAGCAGCAGTGGCGGGGGGGGGGGGGGAGAGGCAAACTAAGCACTTGCCTGGGGCACTGGGGGGGGAGGGGGAGAGCCCAATTTGCTGCCCCTACCTCTCGGCGCCCTAGACAACAGCCTAGTTTGCTTATTGGGTGAGCCAGCCCTGGACTCAAGGCCATGCCAGCAGCTGCAAGTGGAGGAGGGGGGGAATCAAACCTGGTTCTCCCAGATAAGAGAGCTCTGGCTGCCCCAAGGCCATTTCAACAGCTGTAAGTGGAGGAGTAGGGAGTCAAACCTGGTTCTCCCAGATAAGAGGCCAGTTTGGTGTAGTGGTTAAGTGCGCTTATCTGGGAGAACGGGGTTTGATTCCCCACTCCTCCACTTGCACCTGCTGGAATGGTGTTAGGTCAGCCATAACTCTGGCAGAGGTTGTCCTTGAAAGGGCAGCTGCTGCAAAAGCTCTCTCAGCCTGACCCACCTCACAGGGTGTCTGTTGTGGGGGGGAGGAAGGGAAAGGAGATTGTGAGCCGCTCTGAGACACTTTGGAGTGGAGGGCGGGATAGAAATCCAATATCTTCTTCTGAACCACTACACCAAACTGGCTCTATTTATTCATTTGTTTGTTTCAAACCTTTCTAGGCCATCTTTCCAACCTGATAGTGTCTCCAAGGTGGCAAACGTCAAACTGTTAAAACATTTTAACATTAAAACTGCATTCAAAGCGATGTACGTATAGACACAAAATAATTCATTAAAATCCAGGGAAAGCAAATGAATGCACGTAACACCAACACCAGGGAGAAGAGCCAGTAACAGCAAACAGGGGATTGTGTCTGTGGGTGAGCCTTCATCCATCCCAAAAATGCCTCCAGACACCTATTCACAGTTCCTGGGACCTCCTCAACATCCCTCTGTTCGGGCTCTGAAAATCGTCTCCTCCCAAGCGGTGATTTTCCTCTCCTCTTTCTGTTGTTTTATTCCCACCTTGTTTAACAGAAGCTTCAATCTGCCTTCGTCCTTCTGACACTTTAGGCTGGATGGGTCACCTGTCAATGCCCACCCTGCTGTGTGGACGGGGGGGGAGGGGGCTTGGGAAGGTGAAGAGAGGGGCTGTTCTGGGCCCTGCCTGGTTTGAACCCCAAACCAGAGCAGTGGCTTGCAGCTAGTTATACCCCTTTGCCACTGAGCAGCAAATCAGCATACAACGTAATACAGATGCTTAATAGATGCAAGGACCAAACAGGAAGAATTAACTTTGTTTACGTGTTCTCCATTTGTTTGATTTAATTCTGGGGGGGGGAACATAGAGAAGCAAATACATATATCGAAATTGGAGATTGATGTGCAAATGTAGCTTTCTTAATTGTGGAATGTTGAGAGTAATTAACTGAGCCCCTGTGGTTACATTTATCATGATAGCTAGTCCTGCAACTGCACTGAGAGTTTCCTTCTAGTTGAGAGCCATGAGGAGCTGGTTTTCAGCCTCCCCAAAAGACATGTTTACTGGAGATCTAACCAAGTGAACCCCACAGTGCAAAGGGGGACCCCCGTGGCTTTTGAAACAGGTACTTTTGCCTAACCCTTCAGGTCTGTTGAAGAGAAACAGACAATGGTTAAAGGGTCACCAGTCCCCCTGGTCCTTTTGAGGCTCCAGTTTCCCTTAAGAATTAGCCCCTCAGACAGATTGAACCAATGTAATGAGAGGCTAAGCTTGTAACATCCTTAAAGAGCCCAGCAGAGACAGTTAACTTTTCGAAAGAACAAAGCAGGCATATCTAAAACAGCTTGGTATGTCATTTAGCAATATTATACTAAACCGGGTCTCCAAACCACAGGGAGCACTTTAGTTTTGATCTACCAGGGCAATTCTGGTGTTTTAATAGATTTATTGAATTTTCAGGTGAAAGGGAATGGGGAAGGGAAATGGAAGGAAAGGGAAAAGGCTAGGGTACATGAATTAAAATTTTGTAGTGTTTCTACTTATACATTGTTCATTTTGTATCATCATCAGTATCAGTCATCTTATAATATTCTCTGCAAATACCTCTTATCATTCAGTAAGACAATAATTAACATCTCTTAAAGCTCCTACTAAGACAAGAATATAATTTTACACAGCAATAGTTATAATAAATTACCTTATTTTATTTTGGAAGTTTATTTATTATAACGTAACCAGTTATATAGTGGTTTCCATATTTTCTTAGTTTCACAGAGATTGGCATCTCTCAGTCTGGCAGATAGTATGTCTAGCTCTGCAAAGTCTAAAAGCTTAGACTTTTCTTGGTATTTCGTGTAGTTTCCAGTATTTGGCATCGATTATTCTGGCTGCAGTCACTGCGTATATTAAGAACACTTTAGTCTGTCTGGAATGATCTTCTGGTAGTTGTGGCGGAATTTATTTTGGGTTGACCCTCTTTATGATCTTAAACATACTCTATACTCTTAAATAAACAGTAGTATGTTTAATAAAACAACTCTGGTTGAAATCTGACTTTCAAGATCTTCTGTAGTAGATTGTGTACCATCTTCCAATAAGATTTGGTTCTGTCACATATCCGCCATACATGGTAAAAAGTTCCAGTTGTATTCTTGCATTTTCAACACATTTGACATATTTTGGTACATTTTTGCTAATTTGTCTGGAGTTAAGTGATATCTATAAAACCTTTTACAGATATTTTCTTTTAAGTTCATTGATCTGGTCATTTTTATATTACATTTCCACACTTTCTCCCAGGCTTCTAAGTCTATATTATGTCCCAAGTTTTGGGCCCACTTATTTATGCAATCTTTGAATATCTCATCTTGCATCTTTACCATTAAGAGAAAATTATAAAATTAGTTAGTTTCTGGTCCAAATACTATCTTATCGAAAGGTGATTGATCTTTGGCAAAGCCTATCATTTCATCTTTTGCAAATCTAGATTTGATTTGTAACTTCGTCCACCAGTCTAGTACAATCTCTTGTTGGCTTAATTCATCATCCATCTTTAATTCATCTATGTCAGAAAGAAAGGAGTCATATCTCCATATTTTTTGGAAGTCCAGCAGATTCCATTGCGTAAATGCTTCTACCAGGGCAATTCTCATTCGCTTTCCTTGTGACATGTGACTGTCTCTGTATCTCTTTACAGTCAAGTGACGAAAGGCATCTTGACCCAGTCGGAGGTGACCCAAGAAAAGGGGAGGATGGAAGAGCATGACCCAGAAGGAGCTGCAGCTGGCAAGACAGCAAGCAAAGGCCCCCCTCCCACCCAAGCTGGGAGTGGTGGTGAAGGCTGGGAAAGCCCCATGCCAGAGACACGTTCCCAGGTCACAGAGATCTCAGAGGTGCATGGCCAACACTTCCAGCAGTTCCAGTACCATGAGGCTGGTGGGCCCCGAGAGGTTTGCAGCCGGCTCCATCGACTCTGCAGCCACTGGCTGAAGCCAGAGAGGAACTCCAAGAAGCAGATGGTGGACCTGGTGATCCTGGAGAGGTTCCTAGCCCTCCTGCCCCAGGAAATGCAGCGCTGGGTCAGGGAATGTGGGCCGGAGACCAGTTCCCAGGCAGTGGCCTTGGCCGAAGGCTTCCTCCTGAGTCAGGCCGAGGAGAAGAGGCAGGCAGAGCAGGTGAGGGGGTTTCCTCCAGCTGTGTCCAAGTCAAGCAAGGATATCAGACCTTATTCTAAAGTTTCCCTGAGAGATATTTGCCCAGGTGTTAATCATTCGAATGGGAGATTTAACAGCCTCCTTCAGCAGCCTCCTCTGCTAGAGAATTTCTTCTCTCTCTCCAGATGTCTCACTGGGTCTGCTGATGGAAGAGTGCAGAGTCTGGGAGTGGGGCAGGATCCGTTGCTCCATCTCTTCCCCTTCTCACTCGCTGCTCTTTCAGATGTGGGGACCATCCTTGGAGAGAGAAGCTCCATTCCCTGAGGCAGAACAAGGTTCCTTGGAGGAAGGGCCGAGGGCGCAGGCCCAGGAGGGTGCCCAAAATGCCCTCTCTTGGGGTAAGGTCTCATTCTGCCTGTTTACACTTGGGGCACTCCCTGAATGTTGTGGGTGGAGAGTTCAGGTCAGGAAAAGAATTCAGTACTTTTTCATGTAACACACAGCACTGAATCCCCTAATTGTCCTGATCCAAGTAATCAAATATTTTTTAGCCAGTCCAAGGGGGGAAACCTCCGATTTTGGGGGCTTCTCCCGCCCCCAGACAACTGAGCCCTCAACACAATGACATCACGCAAAGTGACATCACCACATCAATTGGGGACGCTCCAGTTGGAGGGCAAAACTCTATGGTTTGAGGGCAATTTCACCATACAGTGTTGCCCTCAAGCCGGTGCATCCCCCTATGATGTCCCTAGCATGATGATGTCACATTTGCATGATGTCATTGCATTGACAGTGTTTGGGGGTTTTATCCTTACAACAATCCTATGCAGGAGGTTAGGCTGACAGAGAGTGATTAGTTTAAACACACAGGGCAAGGCTTCCAACTCCTGGGAAGGGAGAGTGTGAAGCGAAGAACAAAGAAGTAAATGGAACAGGAAGTCACAACAAACACCCTTCCTCGTTTCTCTTTCTGGCAGGCAGTGGAGAGATGCTGTTGAGTCATTCCAGAGGTGTAAAAACAGCTGCTTTACCTCCAGTCCAGGTAGGGGAAATGAGCAGGGGACAGCCTGGGTTCCTTACCACTTTACCAGGGGTGTTTTTGCTCCTGTAGTTTCTACAGTGGTCCAGGTGAGAGAGGCTCTGAATACCACTACTTTGACCTATGCCAAGACATACACCCTGTTCCATCCCAGACTGCTCCCTTCCAGAGTGCAGTCTCTGCCTGGCATCATCTCTGATGAGGCATCTGCTTTTTCTTCCAGTGCCCCTTTGCCTTTGAGGACGTGTCTGTCTGTTTCACCCCAGCAGAATGGGACCTGCTGGATCCGGGCCAGAAAACTCTCTACAGGGAAGTCATGCGGGAGAACTATCTGAGCGTCATCTCTCTGGGTAAGGAGGATCTCCCACAAGTGCCAGAGGTGTGAATTGCTCCCCCTGGGATGATGCATGAATCAAACTGTTGAACAGCAATGCATCATTCTGAGGCCTCTCCAGGTACTTGCCGAGGGGCAGCTGAGACCAGTGTTGTGGCCATCACCCGAGCCAGAGAAGGTGTCCTGGCCAGAGGCAAAGGTGAGGATGAGCGACTATTGTGTAGCAGGCACAAGCCAGCTAGCCAGATGCACTTAGGTGCTCACACAAAGTCCAGAGTTCTATCCCAGAAGTCCACAAACTGAAAGTGCACAAACCAAAGGGTCATTTCCAGAAGGTAAAGCCAGAGAGTGTAGCCTGGAGGTCCAAGGGTCATCCACAAGGTAGAGAGTCACAAAGTCAAACTCCAAAGCCAATCCAAGGTCGCACAAAGAATGCTCGATGAGGAGTTGTGGTTGCAGAGTTTAGCAGAATAACTTGTCGCTTCCATAACATGCAGGCTCCCAGCAGTAGGTTTTATAGGCCCTTCCTAACAAGCCCTTGTTAGCAGCCAGCAGCTTGGGAGTCCTGCTGCAGTGCACTTTCGTCAGGAAGGAGTTTGCAGTGGGCCGGGAGACGTGCACTCTGCCTCCTTGCTTGCAGCTCCCATCTTAGCTTCTGCCTCAGATACTCAAAGGGTGCAGGTGAGCCTGGTGGACTGGTCTTAGAATCTGCATCCAAGGCAATCTGGACCTAGCATTACAAGCCTTGGTATATCTTGGCTCAAGCTGAGTCAACTGAAGTCTCAGTGGCCCGGGAAGGGAGATCCCTTTGCCGGCTTTTGACGGGGTACCGTTGATACCGGCCCTGAAGGTCAAGAGCCCGGTAGTGCTCCTGGAGTCCTCTCTGACTATGGAGGCCCAGGTTGCAGCCACTATCAAATCCACCTTCTTCCATCTGCAGCTGGTACGGCAGTTGGCCCCTTTTTTTGGAGCGTAGCAACTTAGCAATGGTGATCCATGGCCACAGTAACCTCAAGAATAGACTACTGTAATGCCCTTGATATGGGGCTGCCATTGACTCTGATCCAGAAATTGCAGCTAGTGCAAAATGCTACAGCGTGGTTGTTAATGGGGCTTCCTCAACAGGAGCACATTCAACCACTGCTGAAAGAACCGCACTGGCTGCCTATCAGATTCCAAATCTGTTTCAAGGTGCTGATATTGACCTTTTAAGCCCTATACTGGAGAGCCAGTTTGGTGTAGTGGTTAAGTGTGCGGACTCTTATCTGGGAGAACCGGGTTTGATTCCCCACTCCTCCACTTGCACCTGCTGAAATGGCCTTGGGTCAGCCATAGCTCTGGCAGAGGTTGTCCTTGAAAGGGCAGCTGCTGTGAGAGCCCTCTCCAGCCCCAACCACCTCACAGGATGTCTGTTGTGGGGGAGGAAGGTAAAGGAGATTGTGAGCCGCTCTGAGATTCTTCGGAGTGGAGGGCGGGATATAAATCCAGTATCTTCATCTACCTCACAGGGTGTCTGTTGTGGGGGGCGAAGGGAAAGGAGATTGTGAGCCGCTCTGAGACTCTTCGGAGTGGAGGGCGGGATATAGATCCAATATCTTCATTTTCCTCACAGGGGGTCTGTTGTGGGGGAGGAAAGGAAAGGAGATTGTGAGCCGCTCTGAGACTCTTCGGAGTGGAGGGCGGGATATAAATCCAATATCTTCATCTACCTCACAGGGGGTCTGTTGTGGGGGAGGAATGGAAAGGAGATTGTGAGCCGCTCTGAGACTCTTCGGAGTGGAGGGCGGGATATAAATCCAATATCTTCATCTACCTCACAGGGTGTCTGTTGTGGGGGAGGAAGGGAAAGGAGATTGTGAGCCGCTCTGAGACTCTTCGGAGTGGAGGGCGGGATATAGATCCAATATCTTCATCTACCTCACAGGGTGTCTGTTGTGGGGGAGGAAGGGAAAGGAGATTGTGAGCCGCTCTGAGACTCTTCGGAGTGGAGGGCGGGATATAGATCCAATATCTTCATCTTTCTCACAGGGGGTCTGTTGTGGGGGAGGAAAGGAAAGGAGATTGTGAGCTGCTCTGAGACTCTTCGAAGTGGAGGGCGGGATATAAATCCAATATCTTCTTCTATATTGTCGGGGGCCTGTTTGTCTATGGGACCGCTTTTCCCTATATGTTCCCCAGGGAGCATTGTGTTCGGGAGTTCAAAATCTCCTCTCCATCCCCAGACCAGACTGAACTCTACAAGGGCCGGGGCCTTCTCGGTGGTAGTGCCGGTGAGGTGGAACACCCGCCCGGAGGCCATAAGGGCCCTGCAGGATCTTTCCCATTTCCGCAGGGCCTGCAAAACAGAATTCATTTGGCCTATAATGTCTTGATGGGAGAGGGCTGCCACTTCAACAGAGGCTGAGGGACACCAGCTGTGAGGAATTGGAGACCACAAGAAGTACCACTGTCAGCTAAAAGTCGCAATGAAAGAACTAGATTGCCTGCTGAAGAAAGTTCTGCTCCCACCTATCTAATTTCTTCTGAATAGCACCACAATGTTGTTTTAAATGATTTCAATATTGTCTAAGTTTAATGATTTTAGTATTAATTTCTAGTTGATTGTTAGCTGCCCTGAGTCTGCTTGCGGAGAGGGTGGGATATAAATCCAAAGTAAATTTTAAAAAATTAAAAAATAGAGTTGGAAGGAACCTCCAGGGACATGTAGTCCAGCCTCCTGCACAATGCAGGAGATTCACATATACCTCTTCACCACCCCCACTGCCACCTGCCCCACCCCCGGAAGATGGGAGGGGGCCCTCCAGAATTGCTGGCAAAGTGGCCTGGTGAAAAAAATTCTGCCTGATCCCAGAGTGGCAAATATTTTCTTGACGGGCAAGAAAGCTATGAGAACCAGCCGCTGATGCAGCCCTTCCTGCCCTCCTCGTGATCTGCCCAAGTTCACAGAACCAGCATTGCTGTCAGATGGCTATCTTAGCTTCTGTTTAAAAACCTTCAAACAAGGAGAGCCCACCACTTCCCAAGGAAGCCTGTTCCACTGTAGAACTGCTCTTGTCAGGAAGTTCTTCCTAATTTTGAGTGGAAACTCTTCTGATTTAATTTCAACCCACTGGTTTGGGTCCTACCTTCCGGGGCCGCAGAAAACAATTATTCACTATCCTCTATGACACCCCTTCACATACTTGACAATAGCTATTATATCACTTAGTCATCTCCTCTCTAGACTAAACATAGCCAGATCCTTCAGCCTTCCTCATAGGCCTTGGTCTCCAGACCCCTCACCATTGTAGGATCATGGAGCTGGAAGGGGCCAAACAGTGAACAGCCCTTGTTCAATGCAGGATCAGTCTAAAGCATGCCTAACAAGTGTTTGTCCAGCCACTGCTTAAAGACTGCCACTGATGGGGCGTTCACCACCTCCCTAGGTAGCCAGTTCCACTGTTGAACAACTCTTACTGTAAAAAAGTTTCCCCTTATATCCAGCAGGTACATTCCTACCCTTCATTTGAACCCATTATTACGAGTCCTCTCTTCTGCTGCCAAGAGGAACTGCTCCCCACCTTCCTCTAAGTGACAGCCCTTGAAATACTTAAAGAGAGCAATCATGTCTCCCCTCAACCTCCTCTTCTCCAGACTGAAGATTCCCAAGTCCTTTCTTAATCACTTGAGCCTCACCTGCTGCATCAGGGCTGGGTGGTGGCTCTGGATCAGCTGGTGGTGGTGAGTCTTGGTCAGCCTGCAGCTCATCAGCCTCTTTCCTGCTTCTGCTGACTCAGGGCCAGCCATGCGTGACTCCCCTTCTCCTGAGGAGTCCTCCTCCCCTGAGGACTTCATACTGAGCTCAGGGTGGCCCAGAACTGGGATGCTCAGAAAGACTCTGGAAGGGGCGAGTTCCTGATTTCTCTTTTCATAACATTTACAACACACTCATTGCTTTCGATAGAATTACAAACATCCCATTTAACTGTGATTTGGAAATGATGTTGTCAAGACCCAAAGCCTGGGTCCCCAGTCTTGGCACCTGAACATCACCCAGTTCAGTGGATTCACACTGGTAAGGCAGACCCTTTTATAATATAGAAAGACTGATGAAGGATTTGAAAACAAGACATTACTAAAGAATGCAATTTCTACAGCTCAGGAACAGAAAACCATGAAAAGCTCACTGTTCTGTCTTATACATGAAATACCTGGTATTAGATAGTACTTCTTGTTACAGCATAAGTATTCCATCTGTAGCCTAAGGCATTCTACAAAAGAATTTCATCACAGTGAAGCAAGAAAATATCAAAGCATACTAGAATAGCATCATAAAGCTTGCATGGCTTCTCTCTGGTCTCTACTAGTTTTATACTTTCTGCCCCTGCAGAGTCAGGTGATCCAAGAAATCCAATCAGGATCCTCCCTGATGGAATTATCCAGAGGATGTTAGAACACTCCCAATCCCCCCCTCCCTCCTAGTTACACAGTGGGATACACAAAGGGTCTCACAATTAACCAATTACCACAGTCTTGAGTCTGGCCCTGAAAATAATAAGGATGTTAGTGACAGAGAGAGTCAAATCATGAACACCTGCAGGTCAGACCAGGCGACAAAATTCACGTAAACCCTGTGCTGAGATTGTAGGCTATGATCTTGACTGTGGGTCCATCCTTCCAGTAGAATTTGTACTATTGAATTTCTTCCCATCCACATAAAAGAATGCTCTCTCTCTCCCTCCCTCCCTTCCCCCGTCAAAGAAGAAGGAATAAGAGAGACTTTTGTGGAGAAAGACAATGGTTTCACATCTGAAGAAAGGCTGGAGAGTTTCTCAATGGGATCCCAAGGACATATTTCCTTCCCAACTCAGCTGGCTGAGAGTGAGTATCCTTCACGGTTCTGTCAAGGGAACAGGCAAGGAGTAGCCATGAGAGTTTTTTTGATTCAGTTCTGAACAACATCTGGTTTGGTACAATCATGCAGCCTGCTGGGTAAGGAGGCAGAAAGGGAGGCCTTCATGGAACTGGGATTTAGAAGGATATAGTTTGTCTGGAAGAGGTCAGTTTTAGCAAAACCAGTCATTGCTGTGAACATGCTCATCATTTAAATAAACCTTATTTGAATAACATCACAGAGGTGGACTGAGGGACTGCTGAACAGAATCAGACAACAGAGCCCTCTGCTGAAACGCTGGTGTTGGCTGACAGCCGAAATGAGTCTAGAGTTGGCGTGTTAATTGGCATGACAAGCTCAGCCGTGGCTCTTGAGGGGATGAGGTATCCTTAAATACTAGACATTCTGGGGAAAGGTGGGAGGAGGTTAAGATCAGGGAAGCTAGAACAGACTGAAGAGCCGTCAGTCACAAACAAGTTTTTGGACATTATCTGCCCTCCCAGGTGTTAATGGGAGCTCTCTCTTTATTCTTGCAGAGGATGATCAGAGAAACGAGGAGGGTGGGGAACTTCTCCAGCATTTGCCAGATCAAGATCAAGACTTGAAAGAAAACAAAAGATATCGAAGCAGACCTAAAAGAAAGGAAGGCAGCTGTAAGGTTGAGAAGAGGAAAGAGATTAATGTATATTTTCCAAAGCAGAGAATAATTAAGGCATCTACATCCAATCAGTATAGAAAGTACTTCAAAAATAGATCACAGCTCCTTGTGCACCAAAGAGTACACAAAGGCAAGAAACCTTCTGAATGCTCTGAGTGTGGAAAGAGATTCAGTCACAGTAGCACTCTTAAACGGCACCAAAGAACCCACACAGGGGAGAAACCTTTTGAATGCTCAGAGTGTGGGAAGAGATTCAGTCAGAGTGGCAATCTTCGACTGCATCAGAGAACCCACACAGGGGAGAAACCTTTTGAATGCTCAGAGTGTGGAAAGAGATTCAGTCACAGAGGCACTCTTCAACTGCATCAAAGAACCCACACAGTGGAGAAACCTTTTGAATGCTCAGAGTGTGGAAAGAGATTCAGTCACAGAGGCACTCTTCAGCTGCATCAAAGAACCCACACAGGGGAGAAACCTTTTGAATGCTCAGAGTGTGGGAAGAGATTCTGTCGGAGTGACCGTCTTCAGCAGCATCAAAGAACTCACACAGGGGAGAAACCTTTTGAATGTTCAGACTGTGGGAAGAGATTCAGTCAGAGTGGCAATCTTCAACTGCACCAGAGAACCCACACAGGGGAGAAACCTTTTGAATGCTCAGAGTGTGGAAAGAGATTCAGTCACAGAGGCACTCTTCAACTGCATCAAAGAACCCACACAGTGGAGAAACCTTTTGAATGCTCAGAGTGTGGAAAGAGATTCAGTCACAGAGGCACTCTTCAGCTGCATCAAAGAACCCACACAGGGGAGAAACCCTTTGAATGCTCAGAGTGTGGAAAGAAATTCAGTGACCGTGGCAATCTTCGACACCATCTAAGAACCCACACAGGGGAGAAACCTTTTGAATGTTCAGAGTGTGGGAAGAGATTCAGTCAGAGTGGTAATCTTCAGCAACATCAAAGAACTCACACAGGGGAGAAACCTTTTGAATGCTCAGAGTGTGGAAAGAGATTCAGTCAGAGTGGCCTTCTTCAGCAGCATCAAAGAACTCACACAGGGGAGAAACCTTTTGAATGCTCAGAGTGTGGAAAGAAATTCAGTGACCATGGCAATTTTCGACACCATCTAAGAACCCACACAGGGGAGAAACCTTTTGAATGTTCAGAGTGTGGAAAGAGATTCAGTCGGAGTGGCCATCTTCAACTGCATCAGAGAACCCACACAGGGGAGAAGCCTTTTGAATGCTCAGAATGTGGAAAGAAATTCAATGACCGTGGCAGTCTTCGACACCATCTAAGAACCCACACAGGGGAGAAACCTTTTGAATGCTCAGAGTGTGGAAAGAAATTCAGTCAGAGTAGCCATCTTCAGCCGCATCAGAGAACCCACTCAGGGGAGAAACCTTTTGCATGCTCAGAGTGTGGAAAGAGATTCAGTCACAGTGGCACTCTAAATCTGCATCACAGAACCCACACAGGGGAGAAACCTTTTGAATGCTCAGAGTGTGGAAAGAGATTCCGTTACAGTGGCCATTTTCGAAAGCATCAGAGAACGCACACAGGGGAGAAATCTTCTGAATGTTCAGAATTTGTAAAGAGATTCAGTTAGAGTGCCATCTTCAACTACATCAGAGAGCCCGCACAGGGGAGAAGCCTTTTGAATGCTCAGAGTGTGGAAAGAGAGTCTGTGTCACATAAGAACATAAGAGAAGCCATGTGGATCAGGCCAATGGCCCATCAGGCCAACACTCAGTGTCACATAAGAACATAAGAGAAGCCCTGTTGGATCAGGCCAGTGGCCATCCAGTCCAACACTCTGTGTCACATAAGAACATAAAAGAAGCCATGTTGGATCAGGCCAGTGGGCCATCCAGGCCAGCACTCTGTGTCACATAAGAACATAAGAGAAGCCCTGTTGGATCAGGCCAGTGGCCCATCCAGTCCAACACTCTGTGTCACATAAGAACATAAGAGAAGCCCTGTTGGATCAGGCCAGTGGGCCATCCAGTCCAACACTCTGTGTCACATAGGAACATAAGAGAAGCCCTGTTGGATCAGGCCAGTGGCCCATCCAGTCCAACACTCTGTGTCACATAAGAACATAAGAGAAGCCCTGTTGGATCAGGCCAGTGGCCCATCCAGTCCAACACTCTGTGTCACATAAGAACATAAGAGAAGCCCTGTTGGATCAGGCCAATGGCCCATCAGGCCAACACTCAGTGTCACATAAGAACATAAGAGAAGCCCTGTTGGATCAGGCCAGTGGCCATCCAGTCCAACACTCTGTGTCACATAAGAACATAAAAGAAGCCATGTTGGATCAGGCCAGTGGGCCATCCAGGCCAACACTCTGTGTCACATAAGAACATAAGAGAAGCCCTGTTGGATCAGGCCAGTGGCCCATCCAGGCCAACACTCTGTGTCACATAAGAACATAAGAGAAGCCCTGTTGGATCAGGCCAGTGGCCCATCCAGTCCAACACTCAGTGTCACATAAGAACATAAGAGAAGCCCTGTTGGATCAGGCCAGTGGCCATCCAGTCCAACACTCTGTGTCACATAAGAACATAAAAGAAGCCATGTTGGATCAGGCCAGTGGGCCATCCAGGCCAACACTCTGTGTCACATAAGAACATAAGAGAAGCCCTGTTGGATCAGGCCAGTGGCCCATCCAGTCCAACACTCTGTGTCACATAAGAACATAAGAGAAGCCCTGTTGGATCAGGCCAGTGGGCCATCCAGTCCAACACTCTGTGTCACATAGGAACATAAGAGAAGCCCTGTTGGATCAGGCCAGTGGCCCATCCAGTCCAACACTCTGTGTCACATAAGAACATAAGAGAAGCCCTGTTGGATCAGGCCAGTGGCCCATCCAGTCCAACACTCTGTGTCACATAAGAACATAAGAGAAGCCCTGTTGGATCAGGCCAGTGGCCCATCCAGTCCAACACTCTGTGTCACATAAGAACATAAGAGAAGCCCTGTTGGATCAGGCCAGTGGGCCATCCAGGCCAACACTCTGTGTCACATAAGAACATAAGAGAAGCCCTGTTGGATCAGGCCAGTGGCCCATCCAGTCCAACACTCTGTGTCACATAAGAACATAAAAGAAGCCATGTTGGATCAGGCCAGTGGGCCATCCAGGCCAACACTCTGTGTCACATAAGAACATAAGAGAAGCCCTGTTGGATCTGGCCAGTGGCCCATCCAGTCCAACACTCTGTGTCACATAAGAACATAAGAGAAGCCGTGTTGGATCAGGCCAGTGAGCCATCCAGTCCAACACTCTGTGTCACATAAGAACATAAAAGAAGCCATGTTGGATCAGGCCAGTGGGCCATCCAGGCCAACACTCTGTGTCACATAAGAACATAAGAGAAGCCCTGTTGGATCAGGCCAGTGGCCCATCCAGGCCAACACTCTGTGTCACATAAGAACATAAGAGAAGCCCTGTTGGATCAGGCCAGTGGCCCATCCAGTCCAACACTCAGTGTCACATAAGAACATAAGAGAAGCCCTGTTGGATCAGGCCAGTGGCCATCCAGTCCAACACTCTGTGTCACATAAGAACATAAAAGAAGCCATGTTGGATCAGGCCAGTGGGCCATCCAGGCCAACACTCTGTGTCACATAAGAACATAAGAGAAGCCCTGTTGGATCAGGCCAGTGGCCCATCCAGTCCAACACTCTGTGTCACATAAGAACATAAGAGAAGCCCTGTTGGATCAGGCCAGTGGGCCATCCAGTCCAACACTCTGTGTCACATAGGAACATAAGAGAAGCCCTGTTGGATCAGGCCAGTGGCCCATCCAGTCCAACACTCTGTGTCACATAAGAACATAAGAGAAGCCCTGTTGGATCAGGCCAGTGGCCCATCCAGTCCAACACTCTGTGTCACATAAGAACATAAGAGAAGCCCTGTTGGATCAGGCCAGTGGCCCATCCAGTCCAACACTCTGTGTCACATAAGAACATAAGAGAAGCCCTGTTGGATCAGGCCAGTGGGCCATCCAGGCCAACACTCTGTGTCACATAAGAACATAAGAGAAGCCCTGTTGGATCAGGCCAGTGGCCCATCCAGTCCAACACTCTGTGTCACATAAGAACATAAAAGAAGCCATGTTGGATCAGGCCAGTGGGCCATCCAGGCCAACACTCTGTGTCACATAAGAACATAAGAGAAGCCCTGTTGGATCTGGCCAGTGGCCCATCCAGTCCAACACTCTGTGTCACATAAGAACATAAGAGAAGCCGTGTTGGATCAGGCCAGTGAGCCATCCAGTCCAACACTCTGTGTCACATAAGAACATAAGAGAAGCCCTGTTGGATCAGGCCAGTGGCCCATCCAGTCCAACACTCTGTGTCACATAAGAACATAAAAGAAGCCATGTTGTATCAGGCCAGTGGCCCATCCAGTCCAACACTCTGTGTCACATAAGAGAAGCCCTGTTGGATCAGGCCAGTGGGCCATCCAGTCCAACACTCTGTGTCACATAAGAACATAAAGAAGCCATGTTGGATCAGGCCAGTGGGCCATCCAGTCCAACACTCTGTGTCACATAAGAACATAAAAGAAGCCATGTTGTATCAGGCCAGTGGCCCATCCAGTCCAACACTCTGTGTCACATAAGAGAAGCCCTGTTGGATCAGGCCAGTGGGCCATCCAGTCCAACACTCTGTGTCACATAAGAACATAAAGAAGCCATGCTGGATCAGGCCAATGGCCCATCCAGTCCAACACTCTGTGTCACATAAGAACATAAGAGAAGCCCTGTTGGATCAGGCCAGTGGGCCATCCAGGCCAACACTCTGTGTCACATAAGAACATAAGAGAAGCCCTGTTGGATCAGGCCAGTGGCCCATCCAGTCCAACACTCTGTGTCACATAAGAACATAAGAGAAGCCCTGTTGGATCAGGCCAGTGGCCCATCCAGTCCAACACTCTGTGTCACATAAGAACATAAAAGAAGCCATGTTGGATCAGGCCAGTGGGCCATCCAGGCCAACACTCTGTGTCACATAAGAACATAAGAGAAGCCCTGTTGGATCTGGCCAGTGGCCCATCCAGTCCAACACTCTGTGTCACATAAGAACATAAGAGAAGCCGTGTTGGATCAGGCCAGTGAGCCATCCAGTCCAACACTCTGTGTCACATAAGAACATAAGAGAAGCCCTGTTGGATCAGGCCAGTGGCCCATCCAGTCCAACACTCTGTGTCACATAAGAGAAGCCCTGTTGGATCAGGCCAATGGCCCCTCCAGTCCAACACTGTCACATAAGAGAAGCCCTGTTGGATCAGGCCAGTGGCCCCTCCAGTCCAACACTGTGTCACATAAGAGCATAAGAGAAGTCATGTTGGATCAGGCCAATGGCCCATCTAGTCCAACACTCTGTGTCACATAAGAACATACGAGAAGCCCTCTTGGATCAGGCCAGTGGCCCATCCAGTCCAACACTCTGTGTCACATAAGAACATAAGCCCTGTTGGATCAGGCCAGTGGGCCATCCAGTCCAACACTCTGTGTCACATAAGAACATAAGAGAAGCCCTGTTGGATCAGGCCAGTGGGCCATCCAGTCCAACACTCTGTGTCACATAAGAACATAAAAGAAGCCATGTTGGATCAGGCCAGTGGGCCATCCAGGCCAACACTCTGTGTCACATAAGAACATAAGAGAAGCCCTGTTGGATCAGGCCAGTGGCCCATCCAGTCCAACACTCTGTGTCACATAAGAGAAGCCCTGTTGGATCAGGCCAATGGCCCCTCCAGTCCAACACTGTCACATAAGAGAAGCCCTGTTGGATCAGGCCAGTGGCCCCTCCAGTCCAACACTGTGTCACATAAGAGCATAAGAGAAGTCATGTTGGATCAGGCCAATGGCCCATCTTGTCCAACACTCTGTGCCACATAAGAACATACGAGAAGCCCTCTTGGATCAGGCCAATGGCCCATCCAGTTCAACACTCTGAATCACACAGTGGCCAATATATATATACACACACACACTGTGGCTAATAGCCACTGATGGACCTCTGCTCAATATTTTTAACTAATCCCCTCTTGAAGCTGGCTATGCTTGTAGCCGCCGCCACCTCCTGTGGCAGTGAATTCCACATGTTAATCACCCTTTGGGTGAAGAAGGACTTATTTCTATCTGTTTTAACCCGACTGCTCAGCAATTTCATCGAATGCCCACGAGTTCTTGTATTGTGAGAAAGGGAGAAAAGTACTTCTTTCTCTACCTTCTCCATCCCATGCTTAATCTTTTCAACCTCTCTCATGTCACCCCGCAATCGATGTTTCTCCAAGCTAAAGAGCCCCAAGCGTTTTAACCTTTCTTCATAGGGAAAGTGTTCCAACCCTTTCATCCTCCTAGTTGCCCTTTTCTGAAACAGGGCCATAGCCAGGATTTCATGTTTGATGCAGCCCACAGCAGAATTTGTTGTTGGGGGGGTGGGGGTTGGCTGGGAGGCCACCCAATTTGGCAGTTCAGGGTTCTCAGAACTGTAAGCTGCCTTGAGGTCCACAAGAGAACCCCCCATTTGCCTGGACAGGCGCAGCAGCTCTGCTCCCCCCCCCCCCGTTTCTTATGTGCCCCTTCTCTCAGAGAGAAAGAGACCTCCTGACTCTCCCCCCCCCCCCCCGCTGCCTTTGCTCTGCAAGATGTGTTAGGGAAGCGAAGGGGGGGGGGGGGAGTGAAAAGACCAGCAGCAATGATACTTGTTCAGATTGATGGTGAGCAAAGAGGACAGATTTGGGCCCTCCAATGGAGGGGGCCATATAGGTGGAACATAAGAGAAGCCCTGTTGGATCAGGCCAATGGCCCCTCCAGTCCAACGCTCTGTGTCACAGAAGAAGAAGAAGATGATATTGGATTTATATCCCACCCTCCACTTCGAGGAGTCTCAGAGCGGCTCACAACCTCCTTTACCTTCCTCCCCCACAACAGACACCCTGTGAGGTGGGTGGGGCTGAGAGGGCTCTCACAAGCTGTGCTTGCATCTGCCACCACCTCCTGTGTCAGTGAATTCCACATGTTAATCACCCTTTGGGCAAAGGATTTCCTTTTATCCGTTCTAACCCGACTGCTCAGCAATTTCATTGAATGTCCATGAGTTCTCATATAGTGAGAACTGGAGAAAAGGACTTCTTTCTCTACTTTCTCCATCCCGTGCAGAATCTTGTAAACCTCTCTCATGTCACCCCGCAGTCGACGTTTCTCCAAGCTAAAGAGCCCCAAGTGTTTTAACCTTTCTTCATAGGGAAAGTGTTCCAAACCTTTAATCATTCTAGTTGGAGGCGGAGGGGTTGAAAGGGAGGCCCCACTGTTGCTACAGGCCTGGCCAGAGCTCCCTTTGGAGTTCAATGATGCTTGTCACAACCTTGCTCCTGGTTCCACCTCCAATGTCTCCTGGCTCCGCCCCCCAGTCTCCTGGCTCCACCCCCAAAGTCCCCTGATATTTCTTGAATTGGACTTGGCAACCCTACTTGGGAGAAAGCATATAAGGCCCCCTCCTCTCCTCCTCCTGAGAGCTGAGTCATGGGGGAGGGGTTGCAGCCAGCAGGAGAAGACCACCCCCACAATCCACTTCCATCCATCCAAGGAGGGGGGAGCTAGACCCAGGGGGGGCCTGGGACAGTGCAGACCCAAGAGGCAACTGCCGTGGGAGGTTTACTTCCAGCCCCTTTCTGTGTTCATTTTGCCCTCCTGGCTGGAAATAACAGCGCCCTGCTCAGGCTCTTAGAACCTCTCCTCTCTTCGTTTTATTCCCACCTTGTTTTACAGAAGCTTTAGTCTGCCTTGGTCCTTCTTACACTTCAGGCTGGATGGGTCACCTGCCAAGGCCCCCCCTGCTGTGTGGGCGGGGGGCTTGGGAAGGTGAAGAGGGGGTCTGTTCTGGGCCCTGCCTGGTTTCAACTCCAAATCAGAGTGGTTGCTCGCAGTTAGTTATGGTCCTTTCCTGCGCCTGTGTGTGCGGCCAGAGTGTTCCTGTGCCACACCCGTTGAGCACTGGATGCTGGGAAAGGACCGTTTTTCAGCTAGGGATGCTGGCTGGTCGCAGTGCCTGAGAGCCTTGTTTTTCAAGGGTTTTGAAGTACAGAAGTGTTTTTAGGAGTTAAGAAACAGGCAAAAAGAAATGGCTCATAAACTTCCCACAGACAGAGTTCTACACACACTAGGGGGCAACCACTAAAAAGGCCCTTCTTCAAGGAACTGATTTCTGAGCCCTCCACACCTGCGCAGCCAGAGCAGCTGAGTGCAATAGTGCAAGGTGGCTCCAAATTACCTTTCTTCCCTGGTGTGCTTTCTTCCCGGTGTTTAACAGGGTTTCTGCTCTACAGACTTAGTGTAACCCATGTCATTTTCTAAGATGATATTTCATTCTTCAGGAGAGTTTTTGGGCAAATTTTGAACAGCATTTGAGTCCACTGGCATCTTTAAGATCAAAGTTTTATTCAAGGTATAGGTTTTTGTGTGCATGCACACTTCTCCAGATACATTGAAGTGGAAGTTACCAGTCCATGCATATGGGTAGAGGGTGAGCAGTAAATTAGCAAACGGTATAATGAAGATGTTAAACGGATGTAAGGACCAATTAGAAGTTTAGTTTGTGTGGTCACCATTTGTTTAGATTTAATTCTGGTGGGAAACACAGAAAAACAAATCAAAATCTCAGAGCTGGAGATTGATGTGTAAATATCTTAATTGTGGAATGCTGAGAGTAATTAAGTGAGACCCTGTTGTTGCATTATCATGATATCCAGTCCTGCAACTGCACTGAGAGTTTCCCTCTAGTTGCGGCGAGAGCCATGAGGAGCTGGTTTTCAGCCTCCCCAAAAGACATGTTTCCTGCAGACCTAACCAGGTGAACCCCGCAGTTCAAAGGGGGACCCCCGTGGGTTTTGAAAGAGGTGCTCTTGCCTAACCCTTCAAGTCTATCGAAGAGATACAGACGATGGTTAAGGGCTCACCAGTCCCCCTGGTCCTTTTGGGCAGGGCAGGATTAAACCCTGTGGAGGCCCCTGGGCGCTCGAAATCTCAGTGCCCCCCTCGAAAATTGTCTCCTACTATCTCCTGCGGGCGCCTTCTCAAAGGACAAAGCTGCGGGGGGGTGGCAGAGAGAGGCACAAAGCCAGCTCTAGACTAACTGGCACGCTAGGCAAAACTAACTTCTGTTGCCCCCACACACACACACTGATAACCAATTTTCGAAAACAGATGAATTCTCACCGTGACTTCCAGGTGCTCTTTTGGTGGAAGAGGCAGCCTCCAGCAGAATTCTGTGCAACCAGCCCCTCCCTCCCCCCAGAGAAGACTATGACTGCAGATTTATTCCCTGAATCAGAGAGAGCGACTTACAATCTCCTATATCTTCTCCCCCCACAACAAACACCCTGTGAGGTGGGTGGGGCTGAGAGAGCTCTTACAGCAGTTGCCCTTTCAAGGACAGCTCTGCAAGAAGTATGGCTGACCCAAGGCCATTCCAGCAGCTGCAAGTGGAGAAGCGGGGAAGAAGAAGACTGCAGATTTATACCCTGCCCTTCTCTCTGAATCAGAGCGGCTTACAATCTCCTACATCTTCTCCCCCCACAACAGACACCCTGTGAGGTGGGTGGGGCTGAGAGGGCTCTCACAGCAGCTGCCCTTTCAAGGACAACCTCTGCCAGAGCTACGGCTGACCCAAGGCCATTCCAGCAGCTGCAAGTGGAGCAGTGGGGAATCAAATCTGGTTCTCCCAGATAAGAGTCCACGCACTTCACCACGACACCAAACTGGCTCTTAAAATACCAAAGATGGGCAAAAGATGAGAAAAGCCAAGGAGATTCTGTTGCTAAGGTTCAAAAACACCTGTACAATGTACTTAAAGTGAAATCATGACTTGACAATCGCTGTACACTTGGGAAACATTTTCATGATTTCATCACCGGGCATCTGAAAATGTAAGTGAACTGTTCCACATACTCAATACTTAATTCCAATTATTTATCATTACACTGGAATTAATCCCGTTATCTATTGCATTCTACCTTATAAGCCCTGCTCAGATCCTCACTCTGCCATCAAGTTTACTGGCTGACCTTGGATCAGTCACTGTCTCATACCAATGTAATTTACAGTGTTGTTTTGAGAATAGAATGGAGGCGAGAAGAACCAGGTAATCCACCTTGAGCACCTTGGAGGAAGGATGGGATAAAAATGCACTAAACAAAAATGTACTTGAACATTTATTAATTTCCCATCTTGGCTCAGATTCCCTCGCCCCAATAAAGTCTCTGTGATGCTTAAATCTTGATCAGTGAACACTATACAGTGAATGCTGCAAACTTCTGAATAATCCAAGTCAGCCTGAATCATCTGAATTGAAACGCCTTCCCTGTGGAGAAGACGGCATAGGGTTCGCAGGTCCAGCTCAAAAATATATGGAGACTCTGGGGGTGGAGCCAGGATACCTTCCTATTCCCTAAAATAAATCAAAATGCAGCAGGGAAGAAAACGACATTGGATTTATATTCCGCCCTCCACTCAGAGTGGCTCACAATCTCCTTTATCTTCCTCCCCCACAACAAACACCCTGTGAGGTGGGTGGGGCTGAGAGGGCTCTCACAGCAGCTGCCCTTTCAAGAACAGAATCTCAGAGTGGCCTACAATCTCCTTTCCCTTTCTCCCCCACAACAGACATCCTGTGAGGTGGGTGGGGCAGAGAGGGCTCTCACAACAGCTGCCCTTTCAAGGACAACCTCTGCCAGAGCTATGGCTGACCCAAGGCCATTCCAGCAGGTGCAAGTGGAGGAGTGGGGAATCAAACCTGGTTCCCCCAGATAAGAGAGCTCTGGCTGACCCAAGGCCATTCCAGCAGCTGCAAGTGGAGGAGTGGGGAATCAAACCCGGTTCTCCCAGATAAGAGAGCTCTGGCTGACCCAAGGCCATTCCAGCAGGTGCAAGTGGAGGAGTGGGGAATCAAACCCGGTTCTCCCAGATAAGAGAGCTCTGGCTGACCCAAGGCCATTCCAGCAGGTGCAAGTGGAGGAGTGGGGAATCCAACCCGGTTCTCCCAGATAAGAGAGCTCTGGCTGACCCAAGGCCATTCCAGCAGGTGCAAGTGGAGGAGTGGAGAATCAAACCCGGTTCTCCCAGATAAGAGAGCTATGGCTGACCCAAGGCCATTCCAGCAGCTGCAGGTGGAGGAGTGGGGAATCAAACCCGGTTCTCCCAGATAAGAGAGCTCTGGCTGACCCAAGGCCATTCCAGCAGCTGCAGGTGGAGGAGTGGGGAATCAAACCTTGTTCTCCCGGATAAGAGAGCTCTGGCTGACCCAAGGCCATTCCAGCAGCTGCAAGTGGAGGGGTGGGGAATCAAACCCGGTTCTCCCAGATAAGAGAGCTCTGGCTGACCCAAGGCCATTCCAGCAGCTGCAAGTGAAGGAGTGGGGAATCCAACCCGGTTCTCCCAGATAAGAGAGCTCTGGCTGACCCAAGGCCATTCCAGCAGCTGCAAGTGGAGGAGTGGGGAATCCAACCCGGTTCTCCCAGATAAGAGAGCTCTGGCTGACCCAAGGCCATTCCAGCAGCTGCAAGTGGAGGAGTGGGGAATCAAACCTTGTTCTCCCAGATAAGAGAGCTCTGGCTGACCCAAGGCCATTCCAGCAGCTGCAAGTGGAGGGGTGGGGAATCAAACCCGGTTCTCCCAGATAAGACCTCTGCCAGAGCTATGGCTGACCCAAGGCCATTCCAGCAGCTGCAGGTGGAGGAGTGGGGAATCAAACCTGGTTCTCCCAGATAAGAGTCCACGCACTTAATCACTACACCAAACTGGTTCTCTTAAGGGAAGTTCCCCTTAATACAATCTTCATCCCAGCAGCTGGCTGCACCCCTCTTCTCTCTCTCTCTCTCTCTCTCTCTCTCACACACACACACACACACACACACACACAAAGCAGCCTAGTTTGCCTAGGGCCGCCCCCTAGGCAAACTAGGCGGTTGTCTAGGGTGCCAGGAGGGAGGGGGCAACGAATTGGGCTCCCCCCCCACCCGGTGCCCAAGACAACCGCTTAGTTTGCCTCCCCTCGCTGCAGCCAGCTCCTGCCCACCCCCTGAAGCTTGCCCTGCCACCACCAGCTCCCGCCTGGCCCCCAAGAAGTTTCCTCAAGGACGCCCAGCCATACCAGCTTGAAGGTCTGCACGTGTTTTGAAGAGATCTCTGGAGGAAGCTTCTTCCCCCTCCTTTCCAAATCACAAGACGCACTTTAGTTCTGATCTACCAGGGCAATTCTTCCCTGCTGTATTTTGATTTATTTCCGGAAAGGAGAAGGAAGAAACTTCCTCCAGAGGTATCTTCAAAACATGCACAGACCTTGAAGCTGGTATGACTGGGCGTCCTTGTGGAGAGCGGGGCCGGGGGGGGGGGGAAGGGGCAAGCGGAGCACAGCGGGGGCAGCACCATCCGCCTTTGGGCCAGCGCTGTGCAAGCCTATACATTTGTGATCTCACTGGGGCAATTGACTCACGGGAATTGCTGAATGTAACCATCTGTTGCATTTCCACAACTTCTCCAAACTAACAGGAAAACAGCAGCCTAGGAAGAGGGTGGAGTTTTACTCCAAAAAAAATTCTTTTCTTCCTTTCTCACACATGCTTCACAGAGCCACGTTACTCTGCCTCTCACCCGGCCCACACAGCTCTAGTCAGTGAGATCTGAATGCAAACACGCGCCTTCCCGAAATGATCTCCACATTTCTTTATTTCGCTTTGAGTGTGTGGACTAATATGCTAATATTAGGTGATGTGGTCTAATATGCCTGGGCCTAGGCATTTGCCTAGGGCGGTGGGCAGGGGTGTGTTTGTGTGTGTGTAGGCTAAAGTAGGCTCTCCCAATGTGACTTCAAACAGAAAAACAATTATTTGCATTGATTTTGCTGGCCTGAATCATTCTCCCTCGGCAGAGCACTGTTTTTAAATGGATAGTTTTGTATGCTCCGCGAATGATGTTATAAATATCCAAATGTCCCTTGGCAGAAAAAATGTTCCCCACCCCTGATGTATACCAGTGGTTCCCAACCTTTTTCTAGAAAACAATATTTCCAGGGACGGGGGGGGGGGGGGCAGTGTTGGAGTTTTTGCCACCATCCCCCACCCATACCCCTGTCCCTGCCCCCCCGGAGGGTCTGTAAGTGGGGGGTGGGGAGACAGGGGCTGCTGCTTCTGCCTCCCCACTAGCTGGCAAGGTGCAGAAGGAGCCAATCTGCCTCCCCCTCCCATTTTAAGACCCCCACAGATCAGGTGGGGGGGGGGTTGTTCCCACGCTGCCCCTTCCGCTAGCCTTAGACTGGGCAGGTAAAAGAGGGCGTCTGGCTTCATTCCGAGGCTGGTTCTGCAAGGGGAGGCAGCTTTGGAGCAAGGCCGTGCTGCCTCTTTCATCCACCCAGGTCCCAGGCGGGCAAAAGGGGTGGTACAGCCTGGATGCTATCAGACCGTGGACCGGTACTGGTCCCCGGCCCAGTGGTTGGGGACTTCTGATGTATAGGATTCCCATTCTACAGCCTCTCCACTGGCTGCCCATCAGTTACTGGGCTCAATATAAAGTGTTCCTGGCCTTGCCAGACCGCCCTCTGTGACACCACAAGGTCTCTGCTCCTCTGGGTGAGGTCTTCCGCAGGGGCCAGCCTGCAAAGGGGCAAAATCAGCAACTGCACATACACCTGTTGGGGAGCGGCCTGCCTGAGGAGGTCAAGAAATTACTGAAAACTGAATTTATCAAGAGAGCTTTTCTATGCAGGCAGGAGACGCCCAGGTGTCCAAAATGACTCACAAAGTTAAATTGGAGAAATCTTTAGAGACTGTGGTCTGTGGTTTAGCTTATCTAGGATCCTGCAAAATAAATTTTGTATCATTTAATATGTCACGTTAACATCAACGCTTTGCTTCAGCTGTGATTTGAGAGCCACTTTGGTGTAGTGGTTAAGTGTGTGGACTCTTATCTGGGAGAACCAGGTTTGATTCCCCACTCCTCCACTTGCACCAGCTGGAATGGCCTTGGGTCAGCCATAGCTCTGGCAGAGGTTGTCCTTGAAAGGGCACCTGCTGTAAGAGCCCCCTCAGCCCCACCCACCTCACAGGGTGTCTGTTGTGGGGGAGAAGATGTAGGAGACTGTAAGCCACTCTGAGTTTCTGATTCAGAGAGAAGGGCAGGGCATAAATCTGCAGTCTTCTTCTTCTTTAGATTTCTGATTTGTTCTACAACCCTAATCCTTTTGTCTTGTTTACTGAATGCCTCTTCTTATTGATTCTATGGACTCCCATCTCTGACTCCTTTCAAAGAGGCCTGCCA
Source organism: Heteronotia binoei (assembly GCF_032191835.1). Taxonomy (NCBI): domain Eukaryota; kingdom Metazoa; phylum Chordata; class Lepidosauria; order Squamata; family Gekkonidae; genus Heteronotia; species Heteronotia binoei. The sequence continues at coordinate 147,535,599 of NC_083228.1, read as the reverse complement.
TTCAAAAACCCTGAGAGACAAGAAGGACTCCTGAAGCATTCCTCAATAATGATACTGACTTGGCTAAAGATCAGGGGTGGCCAAACTGCGGCTCTTTCACACATATCGTGTGGCTCTTGAAGGCCCACCGCCCCATCAGCCAGCTTTGAGAAGGCATTTGTCTCTTTAAATCACTTCTCTAAGCCAAGCCAGCTTGGAGAATGCATTTACAGGTAAAGTTGCTTTCTTTCCACCTTTCCCTCCTTCTATTCTTCCTCCTTCCCTCCAACATCTGGTGTTCATGTTTTGTGGCTCCCAAAGACCTGACTTGTATTCTATGCAGCTCTTACGTTAAACAAGTTTGGCCACCTCTGCTATAGATTAGGATTTAGTTTAGGCCCCAGATTTGAAATTTTTTGGGGAAAAAATCTTTTTTGTAATGTAATGTAATGTAAAATTTTATTTATATCCCGCCCTCCCCCACCGAAGCAGGCTCAGGGCGGCTAACAGCATTTCAAGTAAACAATACAGTAATAAAAACATTAAATTCCCATTAAAATTCACATTAAAATCAGTCAATAATCAATAATTAATTAAAACATTCCTAAATCAGCACTGGCGGTAAATGTTATTAATCTGGCGGTAAACATTAATTCAGTTATTGGTGAATGCCTGTTTGAAGAGGGCGGTCTTGCAGGCCCTGCGGAACTGGTCTAAGTTCCGCAGGGCCCGCACCTCCTCTGGGAGTTGGTTCCAGAGTTGTGGGGCCGCAACGGAAAAGGCCCGAGTGCGGGTGCTTTGAAGTTTAACTTCTTTTGGCCCAGGGATGTTCAGTCTGCTTTTCCCCACTGACCTCAGTGCTCTCTGGGGCTCATATGGGGAGAGACGGTCCCTCAGGTAGGTCGGTCCTTGGCCATATAGGGCTTTAAAGGTTATGACCAGCACTTTGTACTGGATCCGGTATACGATTGGCAGCCAGTGCAGTCCGCGCAGCCCCGGCCGTATATGCTCCCATCTTGGGAGACCAAGTAACAGCCTGGCCGCCGCGTTCTGCACTAGCTGCAGCTCCCGGGTCCGGTACAGAGGCAGCCCCATGTAGAGAGCGTTACAGTAGTCCAGTCTTGAGGTGACCGTCGCGTGGATCACCATTGCTAGGTCCTGACGCTCTAGGAAAGGGGCCAGCTGCCTCGCCCGCCTCAGGTGGAAGAAGGCTGATTTGGCAGTGGCTGTTATCTGGGCCTCCATTGATAAGAACATAAGAGAAGCCATGTTAGATCAGGCCAATGGCCCATCCAGTCCAACATTCTGTGTCACACAGCGGCCAAATAAATATATATATATATATATATATATACACACACACACACACACACTGTGGCTAATAGCCACTGATGGACCTCTGCTCCATATTTTTATCTAACCCCTTCTTGAAGGTGGCTATGCTTGTGGACGCCACCACCTCCTGTGGCAGTGAATTCCACATGTTAATCACCCTTTGGGTGAAGAAGTACTTCCTTTTATCCGTTTTAACCTGTCTGCTCAGCAATTTCATCGAATGCCCACGAGTTCTTGTATTGTGAGAAAGGGAGAAAAGTACTTCTTTCTCTACTTTCTCCATCCCATGCATTATCTTGTAAACTTCTATCATGTCACCCCTCAGTCGACGTTTCTCCAAGCTAAAGAGCCCTAGGCGTTTCAACCTTTCTTCATAGGGAAGGTGTTCCAGCCCTTTAATCATTTTAGTTGCCCTTTTCTGAACTTTCTCCAATGCTATAATATCCTTTTTGAGGTGCGGCGACCAGAACTGCACACAGTACTCCAAATGAGACCGCACCATCGATTTATACAGAGGCATTATGATACTGGCTGATTTGTTTCAATTCCCTTCCTAATAATTCCCAGCATGGCGTTGGCCTTTTTTATTGCAAACGCACACTGTCTTGACATTTTCAGTGAATTATCTACCATGACCCCAAGATCTCTCTCTTGGTCTGTCTCTGCCAGTTCACACCCCATCAACTTGTATTTGTAGCTGGGATTCTTGGCCCCAATGTGCATTACTTTGCACTTGGCCACATTGAACCGCATCTGCCACGTTGACGCCCACTCACCCAGCCTCAACAGATCCCTTTGGAGTTCCTCACAATCCTCTCTGGTTCTCACCACCCTGAACAATTTAGTGTCATCCGCAAATTTGGCCACTTCACTGCTCACTCCCAACTCTAAATCATTTATGAACAAGTTAAAGAGGATGGGACCCAGTACCGAGCCCTGCGGCACCCCACTGCTTACCGTCCTCCACTGCGAAGACTGCCCATTTATACTCACTCTCTGCTTCCTATTACTCAGCCAGTTTTTGATCCACAAGAGGACCTGTCCTTTTACTCCATGACTCTCAAGCTTTCTAAGGAGCCTTTGATGAGGAACTTTATCAAAAGCTTTCTGGAAGTCAAGGTAAACAACATCTATCGGGTCTCCTTTGTCCACATGTTTGTTCACCCCCTCAAAGAAATGTAACAGGTTAGTGAGGCAAGATCTTCCCTTGCAGAACCCATGCTGAGTCTTCCTCAATAACCCGTGTTCATCAATGTGCCTACTCATTCTGTCCTTGATAATGGTTTCTACCAACTTTCCCGGTATTGAAGTCAGACTGACTGGCCTGTAATTTCCCGGATCTCCTCTGGAACCCTTTTTAAAGATGGGGGTGACATTTGCTACCTTCCAGTCCTCAGGAACGGAGGCAGATTTCAATGAAAGATTACAGATTTTTGTTAGAAGATCCACAAGTTCAACTTTGAGTTCTTTCAGAACTCTCGGATGTATGCCATCCGGACCCGGTGACTTATTAGTTTTTAATTTGTCTATCAGTTGTAGGACCTCCTCTTTTGTCACCTTAATCTGACTCAGGTCTTTCAACACCCCTTCCAATATTAGTGGTTCTGGGGCGGGCAAACACTTCTCATCTTCCACGGTGAAGACGGAGGCAAAAAATGCGTTCAGCTTCTCAGCCATTTCCCCATCCTCCTTCAGTAATCCTTTTACCCCATGGTCATCCAAGGGCCCCACTGCTTCCCTGGCTGGTTTCCTACTTCTAATATATTTGAAGAAATTTTTATTGTTGGTCTTTATGTTTTTTGCAATATGCTCCTCATAGTCCCTTTTTGCCTGCCTGATCACAGTCTTGCATTTGATTTGCCACTGCCTGTGTTCCCTTTTATTAATCTCACTTGGACTGGTTTTCCACCGCTTAAAGGAGTCCTTCTTACCTTTTACAGCTTCCATTACTTTGTTTGTTAACCATGCTGGCCTCTTCTTATACCTGTTTGTGCCTTTCCTAACTTGTGGTATGTATTTTATCTGAGCTTCTAGGATTATAGTTTTAAATAGTCTCCAAGCTTCCCCAAGGGTTTTGACCGTATTTACCTTTCCTTTCAGTTTCCTCCTCACATGCCTCCTCATCTCAGAGAATTTACCCCTTTTAAAGTTAAATGTGGTTGTGGCGGTCTTTTTGGGCAACTCCCTATTTATACAAATGGTGAAATCAATAACATTATGGTCACTGTTCCCAAGCGGCGCAATCACTTTTACGTCTCTCACCAAGTCTTGGGCATTACTTAGGACCAGATCCAGGATCGCCCCACCCCTGGTAGGTTCTGAGACCATCTGCTCCATAGCATAGTCATTGAGAGCATCAAGAAACTCAATCTCTTTCTCTCGACCAGAACACATATTGACCCAATCAATCTGCGGGTAGTTAAAATCACCTATTACGACACAGTTTTTACGTTTAGCCGCTATCTTTAATCCCTCCATCATATTATAATCGTCCTCTCTCTTTTGATTTGGTGGGCGATAACAAACTCCCATAGTTAAATTTCCTTTTGGGCCCTCTATTTCAACCCAAAGCATTTCTAAAAGGGAATCTAATTCTCTGACCTCAGTCTTACTGGACCGTATATCCTCTCTGACATACAGAGCCACCCCACCTCCAACCCTTCCCTCCCTATCCTTCCGATATAACTTATATCCAGGAATCACCGTGTCCCACTGATTCTCCTCATTCCACCAAGTTTCTGAAATTCCCACAATGTCTATGTTTTCTCCCAACACTAAACATTCCAATTCACCAATTTTACTTCGGACACTTCTAGCATTTGCATACAAACATTTATAATTTCCCAAGCAAGCTAGGCCCGCCACCTCTCTCCTGCCGCCTCGAGACTCTAGCAGACAGTCCATACTGTTTGTCACCATCACAGTGGACAACTCTGATCCGTTACTCGGTAGAAAAATAGAAGCCAACCCTTCATCTCTTTGAGACGAGTCCTCCCGAACCAGAGACATTCCATCTCCTGTCGGCTTTCCCCCAAGATTTAGTTTAAAAACTGCTCTGCCACCTTTTTGATTTTAAGCGCCAGCAGCCTGGTTCCATCCGGAGACAAGTGGAGACCGTCTCTTTTGTACAGCTCCGGCTTGTTCCAGAAAGCATCCCAGTGCCTAACAAACTTAAACCCTTCCTCCTTACACCATCGTCTCATCCACACATTGAGACTTCTAATTTGCGCCTGTCTCTCCTGTCCTGCACGTGGAACAGGTAGCACTTCCGAGAAGGCCACCTTGGAGGTCCTGGCCTTAAGTCTCCCACCTAGCAGCCTAAATTTCTCCTCCAGGACCTCACGACTGCATTTCCCCACATCGTTGGTGCCAACATGCACCATGACCACAGGCTCCTCCCCAGCACTGTCTATCAGCCTATCTACTACACGCGTAATGTCCGCTACCTTCGCACCAGGCAGGCAAGTCACCATACGGTCAATACGCGGTTTCGCCACCCAGCTGTCTACTTGCCTAAGGATCGAATCACCAACTACCAAGACCCCCCCTCTCCCCCTGCCCAGGGATGGTTCCTTGGCGTGAAAGGATACCCGCTCACCAACCGAAGAAGAGGTCCCTTCTGAGGGCGCATTCCCCTTATCCTCAGCAAGGTGCCCTGTTCCCTCTAGACCCTCCCGCTCTCTGGCAGCAACGGGGCTGCCACATTCAGAGTGGGGCTCATCTAATACACCCCCAAGAGTCTTCCCCAATTGCCTAACTGACCGTCTCTGCTTCTCCAGGGCAGTCACCTCGGCCTCAAGGGTACGAACTCGTTCCCTGAGGACCAGGAGCTCCTTGCATCGAGCACACACCCAAGACTTCTGTCCTGTGGGCAGATAGTCATACATGTGACACTCAGTGCAAAACACTGGAAAGCCCCCACCCCCCTGCTGGCATTCTACCTTCATGATATATATATTAAATATACAGTCCTCTTTAAATGCTGTTGTTTACGTGGCTCCCCTTCTGGAAGGTCAACTTACCTTATTGGGAGAACAAGGAAATCAGGGATCTGGGTTCCTGGTCCTTAGGAAGCCCCCAGGCAAAGAGCCACAGGCCAAGAGCCCTTTAGCTCTCGCCCTTCGGCTCGCGCCTTTGGCAAGGCGCAGCTTAAAATGCAAAGAGGGTGGAGCAGACCACTCCTAAGCAATCATCAACAATTACTCTCAATCAATCAATCAATCACTTTCACCTTTAGCCCACTCACCCAAACGTACAGCAGTTCCCCAGCTATCACAACTCAGCCTTTTCAGCAGTCACCCAAGCCTCAGAATGAAGTCTTTCAAAATGCAGAAATTCTTAGCAACTTCTCCAGCTGTCTCAGCTTATCAGAGCTGCTCTGCTCTGTTCTGTTCCTCTCAGGCCTCTCTGAGATAATGAAGGCTCCAGTAAGACGCCCAGGCTTTTTACCCGCTGCGCCGTCTTCAGTGGCGCCTCGTCAAAGGCCGGGAGAGATATTTCCTTCCCCAGAGTGCCACGACCCACAGGGAGAACCTCTGTCTTCGCTGGGTTTAACTTCAGCCCACTCAGTCTAAGCCACGTTGCAACAGCCTGCAAAGCCCGGTCCAGGTTCCCCGGGGCGGAGGCGGGCCGGCCGTTCATTAGTAGATAGAGCTGGGTGTCATCTGCGTATTGATGGCAACCCAGCCCAAATCTCCGGGCAATCTGGGCGAGGGGGCACATATAGATGTTGAATAACATCGGGGAGAGAACTGCTCCCTGGGGCACCCCACAGTCTAGTGTGCGCCTCTGGGATCGCTCACCCCCAATCGCCACCCTCTGTCCCCGACCCATGAGGAAGGAGGAAAGCCATTGTAAGACTAGCCCCTCAACCCCTATGTCGGTGAGGCGGTGGATCAGCAACCGATGGTCGACTGTATCAAATGCAGCCGACAGGTCTAGTAACATCAGTATTGCCGCACCGCCTCGATCCAGTTGCCGCTGGAGGTCATCCACCAAGGCGACCAGGACCGTCTCCGTCCCGTGGCCTGGTCGGAAGCCAGACTGGCACGGGTCTAAAACAGAAGCGTCATCTAGAAATCTCTGTAGCTGTAACGCCACTGCCCTCTCGATAATTTTACCTAAAAATGGTAAATTGGACACCGGTCGGTAGTTTGCCAATTCGGCCGGGTCTGCTGTAGGTTTTTTCAAGAGGGGGCGGACCAAGGCCTCTTTTTGCTTAATAGAATGATTTGTAGGCCATTCCTCAGTTCTCAATACCCAGCATAGTATGTACTGTTTTTGTAAATTGTTTCCTGTATGCATCCAGTGGTATAAACTGGATCTTTGTATGTTAGATGTATAGTTTTATTTATTTCCCCTATGCTCCCTTTGTATTGGATTAGATTTTTAAAAAAGCAAACCACTGCTTGAACAGTCCCCGTTTCTTCTCTGGGCTAATCTTTCACTCCCTTTGGTTTGCTTCCTAGCTTTCTGTTGGCTGACCAGGTGTGAGAGCAACCCCAGCAAAGTTTTATACCCTGGAACCGGAGAGCAGATTTTCCTGGCGGGGTTGGCACTTAAAAGACACCTTGAATCTTTTCATTCATTTGCAAATAAATCGTCGTGGGAATAGTTCTTTCATTTGCTTCTGCGCCTGGCAGCTAGTAAAAGGTTAAAGCAGACAAGGCAGTGCTGCAGTTCCTAGAGTGGCTACAACAAGGAGGAGAGAAAGACTGAAGTCCTCCAACGTCCTCCTTGTGGGATCTGGCTTTGTTTGCAGGAGAGCTGGAGGAAGCCAGACTGGGGGGTGCCTGGATGGGGGAAGGGGTGGGGGTGGCTGGGAGGAAAAGCTGCCCCAGGTTGGGCAGCCCTGCAAGGGGAAACAGCTGTGGGGCTGCCTGCCTAGGATTCTGGAGGGGGCATCCCAGAGTGCTGCTGACTCCCCCCCCCCCCACACACACAGGTGGGTTTGAAGGATTAACCCTCCCCGCCTTCTTTGTAATAGGAAAAACCTCCCTTCCTTCTGATCCGGGTGCAAGGAGGCCCCTCCCAGTGGTCTGGGAAGAAAACAAAAGGTAAAGGTGGTCCCCCTGTGCAAACACCAGCCGTTGCTTTCATGACGTTTTCTGGAACAAACCTCCAAAGGCAGGAAGGTACATCCAGGCGGGCAGCCGCGTTGGTCTGAAGCAGTTGAACAAAGCAGGAGTCCAGTGCACCTTTAAGACCAACACAGTTTTATTCAGAACGTAAGCTTTCGTGTGCATGCACGCTTCTTCAGAGAGGAATGAGGTACAGGAAGCAGGACCACATATAAGAACATAAGAGAAGCCATGTTGGATCAGGCCTATGGCCCATCCAGTCCAACACTGTGTCACAGAAGAACAGAAGAGAAGCCCTGTTGGATCAGGCCAGTGGCCCCTCCAGTCCAACACTCTGAGTCACATAAGAACATAAGAGAAGCCATGTTGGATCAGGCCAGTGGCCCATCCAGTCCAACACTGTGTCACAGAAGAACAGAAGAGAAGCCCTGTTGAATCAGGCCAGTGGCCCCTCCAGTCCAACACTCTGAGTCACATAAGAACATAAGAGAAGCCATGTTGGATCAGGCCAGTGGCCCCTCCAGTCCAACACTCTGTGTCACATAAGAACAGAAGAGAAGCCCTGTTGGATCAGGCCAGTGGCCCCTCCAGTCCAACACTCTGAGTCACATAAGAACATAAGAGAAGCCATGTTGGATCAGGCCAATGGCCCATCCAGTCCAACACTCTGAGTCACATAAGAACATAAGAGAAGCCATGTTGGATCAGGCCAATGGCCCCTCCAGTCCAACACTCTGAGTAACATAAGAGAAGCCATGTTGGATCAGGCCAATGACCCCTCCAGTCCAACACTCTGAGTCACATAAGAACATAAGAGAAGCTATGTTGGATCAGGCCAATGACCCCTCCAGTCCAACACTCTGAGTCACATAAGAACATAAGAGAAGCCATGTTGGATCAGGCCAATGGCCCATCCAGTCCAACACTCTGAGTCACATAAGAACATAAGAGAAGCCATGTTGGATCAGGCCAATGGCCCATCCAGTCCAACACTCTGTATCACACAGTGGACAAAATTTTATACACACACACACACTGTGGCTAATAGCCACTGATGGACCTCTGCTCCATATTTTTATCCAATCCCCTCTTGAAGCTGGCTATGCTTGCAGCCGCCGCCACCTCCTGTGGCAGTGAATTCCACATGTTAATCACCCTTTGGGTGAAGAAGGACTTCCTTTTATCCGTTCTAACCCGACTGCTCAGCAATTTCATTGAATGCCCATGAGTTCTTGTATTGTGAGAAAGGAGAAAAGGACTTCTTTCTCTACTTTCTCCATCTCCTGCATAGTCTTGTAAACCTCTATCATGTCACCCCGCAGTCGACGTTTCTCCAAGCTAAAGAGCCCCAAGCGTTTAACCTTTCTTCATAGGGAAAGTGTTCCAAACCTTTAATCATTCTAGTTGCCCTTTTCTGCACTTTTTCCAATGCTACACCTTTTTGAGGTGCGGTGACCAGAACTGCACACAGTATTCCTGTGGTATATATAGCTGGTGGGGTTTGGAATGCCAAGTGGTACGAAGTTGAAAACCAATAGCAGCATAGTAAAATTAACAAGTTCAGAAAACCTTTGTTCTGGGTTGCCTGAGTGTGGGAAACCATCAAACAGTAACATGGCAGAAGGTGGGAAATGGCTGTTGATTATTCTATTGCACATAAACCTGGGTTAAAAAGAAGGCATTTCTTTCTAGGGTTGCCAAGTCCAATTTAAGAACTATCTGGGGACTTTGGGGGTGGAGTCAGACTTTGGGGGTGGAGCCAGGAGACATTAGGGGTGGGGCCAAGATCAAGGCTGTGAAGCATAATTGAACTCCAAAGGGAGTTCTGGCCATCACATTTAAAGGGACGGCACACCTTTTCAATGCCTTCCTTCCATAGGAAATAATGAAGGATAGGGGCACCTTCTTTGGGGTTCATAGAATTGGACCCCCCTGGTCCAATCTTTTTGAAACTTGGGGGGTATTTTGGGGAGAGGCACTAGATGCTATACTGAAAATTTGGTGCCTCTACCTTAAAAAACAGCCCCGCCCTGAGCCCCAGATATCCACGGATCAATCCTCCATTATTTTCTATGGGAATAAATCTCCCTAGGGAATAATAGAGTTCCCAGCAGACATTTCCCTCCCCCCACCCCCGCTTTCTGACGACCCTGAAGTGGGGGGAGGGCCTCCAAACCGGGGGATCCCCTGCCCCCACCTGGGGATTAGCAACCCTATTTCTTTTCCAGAGTTTGATTCAGAAGGTCGGAACGCTGAACTCACCCTACAAAAGGTGCATGAGGTGTGTATACATATTATATATATAATTTGTTCTGCAGCCGGAAGCGGTGCAGCCCCACCAGCGAGGGGTTTGGACGCGCTGCGGCCGCGGGAGAGCAGAGGAGGGGCGCCAGGGGGCGCTGGAGCCCCTTTCCCAGCGCTGCTCCCCGGAGAGGGAAGAGAAGGGGAGGGGGGCGTGCATGTCCGGGCCTGGCCTTTGCAACGGGACCCCGCCGGGAAGAGGTGTCCCCTCTGCCGTCCTGCAGCCCCGCAGTGTTGGGGCAGGAGGGGCCGAAGGAAAGAAGCAGCAGCCGCCTGCACGCCCCCCCCCCCCCCGCCGGTTGCAAAAGCAGCAGCCTCTCCCCGGGCGCCAGCAGGAGCCAGGCGGCCAGGGAAGGGGGGGGTCTTGCAGCACCCAAGGGAGAAGAGGGGAGGAGCCCGGCAGAGGCCCAGCAGCAGGCAGGACGCCCCCCCCCCCGCCTCCCCCAAGAGCTCCCGGCAGCAGCAGCAGGAGGCGGCGGGCGAGGCCCCGGGGCTTCTCCAACCTGCAGAGCCAGAGTGAGCCTCTCCTTCCAAGACTGGGAAGCAGCCCTCCCACCTCCCCGACGACGGCTTCTGGGGGGGGGGGACAATTGCTGTAGCCGCTAGGAATGGAGGCGCGGCTGGAGCACCCGGGGTGCTGCTGGCAAGGAGGGAGTACGGACACCCCCTTTCCCTGAGTCCTGCCCTCCAGAAGCCTTTAAGGGGACCCCGCCCCCTTTCAGGAGGGGTGAAGTTGCTCTGCAGGCCCTTTTCCGACTCCCTCTCCCCTCCCGCTTTGCTGCTTTGGGGCATCCCATTCCCAAGCTTTCCTGGGGCGATCTCTAAAGCTCCCCAGGCAGAAATGCAACTCCCCCCCCCAGGCTTGGATTGGAGTGTCCCCCCTGGAGAAACTGGCTTCCAAATCCGGCTTCCGGAGGGTTCCTGTTGGGTGTGTGAACTCAAGGAAGGACTGAAATGGGCGGTCCTCCTGCCAGGCTCATTGGGATCCGAATCCCTGCTGCCCTGCTCCCATCACGGGACCCTTGCTGGCTTGAATGACCCAATAGCGTGCTTGCCAGCGGGAACCCTGATCCTTGGCCCCCTTGGCCCAGTGCTCCAGCCTGCCTCATGCTGCTCCTAATAAAGAGCTGGGGTTTCACTGCCGCCTCGCCTCTTCCGTGCCTTGAACCCCCTGCATTGCAGCTCCCCTGGGTGCAGAGCAGGCCTGGGAGGTGGAGGGGTGGGGGTCCCCTGAGCTGGGTTTTGTTGTGCGTGGCTGGCTCCTGCTCAGTCTCTCCTGTTGTTCTTGTGTCTTTGATTTGGAACCTCCAGGTGGGGCCTGGAGTCTCCTGGGATACGTGATCTCCAGGCTACCTAGACCAGGTTGGAAGGCAGACTCCGCGGCATTCTACCCCCCTGAAGACCAGGCTCCACCCTCAAAATGTCCAGGTATTTCCCAGCCTGCAGCTGGAAACCCTCGAGAACGCATTTATCATAATCTTCATCCTTATCTAAAACAGCCCTCTGCTCACGATCTGAGTTCGATCCCGGTGGAAGCTGGTTCAGGTAGCCGGTACCAGGTTGACTCAGCCTTCCATCCTTCCAAGGTGGGTAAAATGTGTCCCCAGCTTGCTGGGGGGAGAGTGTAGATGGCTGGGGAAGGCAATGGCAAACCACCCCGTAAAAAAGTCTGCCATGAAAACGTTGTGAGAGCAATGTCACCCCAGAGTTGGAAACAACTGGTGCTTGCACAGGGGACCTTTCCTTTTCCTTTTTGAAAACAAAATAAAAATCTATTTATGAAAAGTTCAGCAGAAGGAAGGCTGAGGGAGAGACGATTAGAATCTGTCTATTTAAGAAGAAGATATAGGATTTATATCCCGCCCTGTCCTCTGAATCTCAGAGTCTCAGAACGGCTCACAATCTCCTTTCCCTTCCTCCCCCACAACAGACACCCGGTGAGGTGGGTGGGGCTGAGAGGGCTCTCACAGCAGCTGCCCTTTCAAGGACAGAGGCTCACAACGGCCTACAATCTGGATCGAGGCGGTGTGGCGGTATTGCTGTTGCTAGACCTATCGGCGGCGTTCGATGTGGTCGATCACCAGCTGCTGACCCGCTGCCTCGCCGACGCAGGGATTCAGGGGTTAGCCTTACAGTGGCTTTCCTCTTTCCTTGAAGATCAGGGAGAAAGGGTGGCGATTGGGGGAGAGCTGTCTCAGAGGCACCCACTTAATTGTGGAGTGCCTCGGGGCGGTTCTCTCTCCAATACTATTTAACATCTTTATGCCCCCCCTTGCCCAGATTGCCCGGGGACATGGGCTGGGTTGTCACCAGTATGCTGACGACACTCACCTCTATCTATTGATGGGAGGCCGAGCCCCCAATGCCCCTATAGATCTGGACCGGGCATTGCAAGCCGTTGCTGATTGGATCAAGCTGAGCGGGTTGAAATTGAATCCAGCGAAGACAGAGGTCCTTTGCCTAGGCCGCAGCGCCCCGGAAGGGGGGATTCCCCTCCCAGCTTTTGACAGGATGCCACTGGTACCAGTGCGGGAAGCCAGGAGCTTGGGAGTGCTACTGGAGTCCTCCTCGACAATGGAGGCCTAGATAGCGGCCACTGCCAAATCCGCCTTTTTTCATCTTAGACGGGCGAAGCAGTTGGCCCCCTTCTTGGAGCAAGGCGACCTGACAACAGTGATCCATGCGACGGTCACCTCGAGATTGGACTACTGTAATGCCCTCTACATGGGGCTGCCCTTGTACCGAACGCGGAAACTGCAGCTAGTGCAGAACGCAGCAGCCAGGCTGCTAGTGGGACTACCTTGGTGGGAACACGTGTGGCCTAGGCTGCCGGAACTGCACTGGCTGCCAATTGTATACCGGGTTCGTTACAAGGTGCTGGTTATCACCTATAAAGCCCTATATGGCCGAGGACCTGCCTACCTTAGGGACCGCCTCTCTCCATATGTTCCCCAGAGAGCACTGCGCTCCAGTTCACAAAATCTCTTGGAAATCCCTGGGCCTAAGGAGGCCAAACTTAAAACGACCAGGGAGCTGGCCTTCTCTATAAAAGCCCCCCAATGGTGGAATCAGCTGCCGGAGGAGGTGCGGGCCCTACGGGACCTCAACCAGTTCCACAAGGCCTGCAAAACTGCCCTCTTCCAAGAAGCCTTTAAGATGTAACCAGAATAAATATTACGCTGCCGGATAAATAGAGACTGTAGCACCACTGTACTGTTTTAACTTTTTAAAACTAATTTATATTTGTATTTATATTGTTATTGATTTTATCTGTTATTGTGATATCATGATTTCGTATCATGTTCTGTAAGCCGCCCTGAGCCTGCCTTGGCAGGGAGGGCGGGGTATAAATAAAAATTTACTTACTTACTTACTTACAATCTCCTTTCCCTTCCTTCCCACAACAGACACCGTGTGAGGTGGGTGGGGCTGAAAGAGCTCTTACAGCAGCTGACCTTTCAAAGACAACTCTGAGATAGCTATCACTGGCCCAAACAGGGGTGGCTCTAGGGTGAGTAGCGCCCTAGGCAGGCGCCCCCCCCCGGCGTAGCATTCCGCCCCCCCCCCACTGCAGCGCTCTGCTCGCCTGCCCCCGCCACGGCGACAGTACTCCGCTCGCTCCCTTCCCCCAGCTCACTGCAGCTAAAAGTAAACTCTGCCAGCTTCGCAGCCTGCGCGTTTTGTTAAGAGTTTTGTTAAGGGGGAAGGGAGTGAGGGGCGCACCACTGCCATAGTGGTGGCAGTGGGCAAACAGAGCACCAGGAGGGGTGGTGGTGGGCCGGAGGGGACTAGCAGCAGCAGTGGGGGGCGGGAGAGGCAAACTAAGCACTTGCCTGGGGCACTGGGGGGGAGGGGGGGAGCCCAATTTGCTGCCCCCTACCTCTCGGCGCCCTAGACAACAGCCTAGTTTGCTTATTGGGTGAGCCAGCCCTGGACTCAAGGCCATTCCAGCAGCTGTAAGTGGAGGAGTGGGCAATCAAACCCGGTTCTCCCAGATAAGAGTCCACGCAGTTCTCCCAGATAAGAGGCCAGTTTGGTGTAGTGGTTAAGTGCGCGGACTCTTATCTGGGAGAACGGGGTTTGATTCCCCACTCCTCCACTTGCACCTGCTAGTATGGCCTTGGGTCAGCCATAACTCTGGCAGAGGTTGTCCTTGAAAGGGCAGCTGCTGTGAGAGCCCTCTCCAGCCCCACCCACCTCACAGGGTGTCTGTTGTGGGGGAGGAAGGGAAAGGAGACTGTGAGCCGCTCTGAGACACTTTGGAGTGGAGGGCGGGATATAAATCCAATATCTTCTTCTGAACCACTACACCAAACTGGCTCTATTTATTCATTTGTTTGTTTCAAACCTTTCTAGGCCATCTTTCCAACCTGATAGTGTCTCCAAGGTGGCAAACGTCAAACTGTTAAAACATTTTAACATTAAAACTGCATTCAAAGCGATGTACGTATAGACACAAAATAATTCATTAAAATCCGGGGAAAGCGAATGAATGCACGTAACACCAGCACCAGGGAGAAGAGCCAGTAACAGGGGGATTGTGTCTGTGGGTGAGTTCTGGGAGAACGGGGTTTGATTCCCCACTCCTCCACTTGCAGCTGCTGGAATGGCCTTGGGTCAGCCAGAGCTCTCTTATCTGGGAGAACCGGGTTGGATTCCCCACTCCTCCACTTGCACCTGCTGGAATGCCCTTGGGTCAGCCAGAGCTCTGGCAGAGGTTGTCCTTGAAAGGGCAGCTGCTGTGAGAGCCCTCTCCAGCCCCACCCACCTCACAGGGTGTCTGTTGTGGGGGAGGAAGGGAAAAGAGATTGTGACCCGCTCTGAGACTCTTCGGAGTGGAGGGCGGGATATAAATCCAATATCTTCATCTACCTCACAGGGTGTCTGTTGTGGGGGAGGAAGGGGAAGGAGATTGTGAGCCGCTCTGAGACTCTTCGGAGTGGAGGGTGGAATATAAATCCAATATCTTCATCTACCTCAGAGGGTGTCTGTTGTGGGGGAGGAAGGGAAAGGAGATTGTGAGCCGCTCTGAGACTCTTCGGAGTGGAGGGCGGAATATAAATCCAAGGTGGCAAACATCAAACTGTTAAAACATTTTAACATTAAAACTACATTCAAAGCGATGTACGTATAGACACAAAATAATTCATTAAAATCCAGGGAAAGCGAATGAATGCATGTAACACCAACACCAGGGAGAAGAGCCAGTAACAGGGGGATTGTGTCTGTGGGTGAGCCTTCATCCATCCCAAAAATGCCTCCAGACACCTATTCACAGTTCCCGGGACCTCCTCGTCCCTCTGTTCGGGCTCTGAAAATCGTCTCCTCCCAAGCGGTGATTTTCCTCTCCTCTTTCTATTGTTTTATTCCAACCTTGTTTAACAGAAGCTTCAATCTGCCTTCGTCCTTCTGACACTTTAGGCTGGATGGGTCACCTGTCAATGCCCACCCTGCTGTGTGGACGGGGGGGAGGGGGCTTGGGAAGGTGAAGAGAGGGGCTGTTCTGGGCCCTGCCTGGTTTGAACCCCAAACCAGAGCCATGGCTTGCAGCTAGTTATACCCCTTTGCCACTGAGCAGCAAATCAGCATACAACGTAATACAGACGCTTAATAGATGCAAGGACTAAACAGGAAGAATTAACTTTGTTGACATGTTCAACATTTGTTTGATTTAATTCTGGGGGGGGAACATAGAGAAACAAATACATATATCAAAATTGGAGATTGATGTGCAAATGTAGCTTTCTTAATTGTGGAATGTTGAGAGTAATTCACTGAGCCCCTGTGGTTACATTTATCATGATATCTAGTCCTGCAACTGCACTGAGAGTTTCCTTCTAGTTGAGAGCCATGAGGAGCTGGTTTTCAGCCTTCCCAAAAATGTTTACTGCAGGTCTAACCAAGTGAAAAGGGGGAATCCCCGTGGCTTTTGAAACACGTGCTTTTGCCTAACCCTTCAGGTCTATTGCAGAGAAACAGACGATGGTTAAGGGGTCACCAGTCCCCCTGGTCCTTTTGGGGCCCCAGTTTAACTTAAGAATTAGCCCCTTGGACAGATTGAACCAATGTAATGAAGCTTGTTACATCCTTAAAGAGCCCAACAGAGACAGTTAACTTTTCAGAAGAACAAAGCAGGCATATCTAAAACAGCTTGGTATGTCATTTAACAATATTATATTAAACCTGGTCTCCAAATCACAGGGAGCACTTTAATTCTGATCTACCAGGGCAATTCTGGTGTTTTAATAGATTTATTAGATTTTCAGGTGAAAGGGAATGGGGAAGGGAAGGGGAAGGAAAGGGAAAAGGCTAGGGTACATTAATTAAAATTTTGTAGTGTTTCAACTTATACATTGTTCATTTCATATCATCATCAGTATCATTATAATATTCTCTGCAAATACATCTTATCATTCAGTAATACAATCATTAACATCTCTTAAACCTCCTACTGAGACAAGAATATAATTTTACACAGCAATAGTTATCATAAATTACCTTATTATCTTATTTTGGAAGTTTGTTTATTATAACGTAACCAGTTATATAGTGGTTTCCATATTTTCTTAGTTTCACAGAGATTGGCATCTCTCAGTCTGGCAGATAGTATGTCTATCTCTGCAAAGTCTAAAAGCTTAGATAATAACTCCTCTTTTCTTGGTATTTTGTGTAGTTTCCAGTATTTGGCATAGATTATTCTGGCTGCAGTCACTACGTATATTAAGAACACTTTAGTCTGTCTGGAATGATCTTCTGGTAGTTGTGGCGGAATTTATTTTGGGTTGGTCCTCTTTATGATCTTAAACATACTCTTAAATAAACAGTACTATATTTAATTAAAAAACTCTGGTTGAAATCTAATTTGTATTTTCAAGATCTTCTGTAGTAGATTGTGTACCATCTTCCAATAAGATTTGGTTCTGTCACATAACCACCATACATGGTAAAAAGTTCCAGTTGTATTCCTGCATTTCCAACACTTATTTGACATATTTTGGTACATTTTTGCTAATTTGTCTGGAGTTAAGTGCCATCTATAAATCATTTTACAGATATTTTAAGTTCATTGATCTGGTCATTTTTATATTACATTTCCACAGTTTCTCCCAGGCTTCTAAATCTATGTTATGTCCCAGGTTTTGGGCCCACATTCATGCAATCTTTGAATATCTCATCTTGCATCTTTAACTTTAAAAGAAAATTATAAAATTAGTTATTGGCTTAGTTTCTGATCCAAATACTATCTTATCGAAAGGCGATTGACCTTTGGCAAAGCCTATCATTTTAACTTTTGGAAATCTAGATTTGATTTGTAACTTCGTCCACCAGTCTAGTACAATCTCTTGTTGGCTTAATTCATCATCCATCTTTAATTCATCTATGTCAGAAAGAAAGGAGTCATATCGCCATATTTTTTGGAAGTCCAGCAGATTCCAGAAGTTGCGTAAATGCTTCTACCAGGGCAATTCTCATTCGCTTTCCTTGTGACATGTGACTGTCTCTGTATCTCTTTACACTCAAGTAACGAAAGGCATCTCTATCCAGTCGGAGGTGACCCAAGAGAAGGGGAGGGAGATGGAAGAGCAGGACCCAGAAGGAGCTGCAGCTGGCAAGACAGCAAGCAAAGGCCCCCCTCCCACCCAAGCTGGGGGTGGTGGTGAAGGCTGGGAAAGACCCATGCCAGAGACACCTTCTCAGGTCACGGAGATCTCAGAGGTGCATGGCCAACACTTCCGGCAGTTCCAGTACCGTGAGGCTGATGGGCCCCGAGAGGTTTGCAGCCGGCTCCATCGACTCTGCAGCCACTGGCTGAAGCCAGAGAGGAACTCCAAGAAGCAGATGGTGGACCTGGTGATCCTGGAGAGGTTCCTAGCCCTCCTGCCCCAGGAAATGCAGCGCTGGGTCAGGGAATGTGGGCCGGAGACCAGTTCCCAGGCGGTGGCCTTGGCCGAAGGCTTCCTCCTGAGTCAGGCCGAGGAGAAGAGGCAGGCAGAGCAGGTGAGGGGGTTTCCTCCAGCTGGGTCCAATTCAAGCAAGGATATTGGAGCTAATTCTAAAGTTTCCCTGAGAGATATTTGCCCAAGTGTTAATCATTCGAATGGGAGATTTAACTGCCTCCTTCAGCAGCCTCCTCTGCTAGAGAATTTCTTCTCCTTCCAGACATCTGGGTCTGCTGATGGAAGAGTGCAGAGTCTGGGAGTGGGGCAGGATCCCTTGCTTGGTCTCCTCTCCGTTCCATCTCTTCCCCTTCTCACTCGCTGCTCTTTCAGATGTGGGGACCATCTATGGAGAGAGAAGCTCCATTCCCTGAGGCAGAGCGAGGTTCCTTGGAGGAAGGGCAGAGGGCGCAGGCCCAGGAGGGTGCCCAAGATGCCCTCTCTTGTGGTAAGGACTCTTTTTGCCTGTTTACACTTGGGGGCCCCCCTGAATGTGATGGTTGGAGAGTGCAGGCCTGGAAAAGAATCCAATACTTCTTCACAGAACACACAGCAGTGAATGTCCACTGACTGTGATTCTTATTGAAGGGGATTAGACAAATTCATAGCAGGCAATTCCTCCCTTTAAGAACATAAGAGAAGCCATGTTGGATCAGGCCAACGGCCCATCAAGTCCAACACTCTGTGTCACACAGTGGCAAAAAAATTTATATACACACATACACTGTGGCTAATAGCCACTGATGGACCTGTGCTCCATATTTTTATCTAAACCCCTCTTGAAGGTGGCTATACTTGTGGCCGCCGCCACCTCCTGTGGCAGTGAATTCCACATGTTAATCACCCTTTGGGTGAAGAAGTACTTCCTTTTATCCATTTTAACCTTTCTGCTCAGCAATTTCATCGAATGTCCACAAGTTCTTGTATTCTGAGAAAGGGAGAAAAGTACTTCTTTCTCTACTTTCTCCATCCCATGCATTATCTTGTAAACCTCTATCATGTCACCCCGCAGTCGACGTTTCTCCAAGCTAAAGAGCCCCAAGCGTTTCAACCTTTCTTCATAGGGAAAGTGCTCCAGCCCTTTAATCATTCTAGTTGCCCTTCTCTGCACTTTCTCCAATGCTATAATATCCTTTTTGAGGTGCGGCGACCAGAACTGCACACAGTACTCCAAATGAGACCGCACCATCGATTTATACAGGGGCATTATGATACTGGCTGATTTGTTTTCAATTCCCTTCCTAATAATTCCCAGCATGGCGTTGGCCTTTTTTATTGCAGACGCACACTGTCTTGACATTTTCAGTGAGTTATGTTTAATGAACATAAGAACATGAGAAGCCCTGTTGCATCAGGCCAATGGCCCATCCAGTCCAACACTCTGTGTCTCATAAGAACATAAGAGAAGCCATGTTGGATCAGGCCAGTGGCCCATCCAGTCCAACACTCTGTCTTACAGTGGCCAAAAAAACTAAGATCCATTAGAACATTCATGTCTCACCTTCCTTCCATAAGAGGAACTCAGGGTGGCTCAAAAAAGAAAAGTAAAGTTAGACAAACCTGGGCAGAGCTATTCATCTGGGTGAATAAAGGGAGCCTCTGCCTTCTGGGGCAGCACTGAACACTGAAAACCAGTTCTTAAGGGCCCAATAGCCATGGGAAAATCTTGCTTGTGGGTCCTCTCTTATAGGGGAATCTGTAGGAAGTAGGGTGCTGCAGGAGCGATGACCGGCTGTGCCCTCAAACCCCAGGAGATTCGGGGAGGGTCTTGGAGTGAAGTTTGGCATGGATGTTACCCTAGATTCTCCAGGAGCTCTTAAGTGAAGTCTGTGTTTTGGGCTGAATGTAATGGAGACATGTCGTTTGATGTCATTTCCACCCCCAGTCCAGACTGAAGGGCCCACTGCCAGCTGGCAGGAGAAGGGGACTCCTGGGTGTTTGGTCTGATCCAGCAGGGATGCTGTGACCTTTGGAACTCCAGAGTTCACAGGGCACATTTCAGGTCTCACAGAAGCCTGGAATATGTTGGCAGCTTTTATCACCCCCTGAGGCTCATGGGTGCTTCTCTTCTGTCTCTCCCAGAATTTCGTAAAAAGGATGAAAGAATGTGTGGAGTGTGGGGCACAGTGAGAGGGCTTCTAATGTCCTGGCCCCACTGATTGGCCTCCTGATGGCACCTGGGGTTTTTTTGGCCCTTGTGTGACACAGAGAGTGTTGGACTGGATGGGCCGTTGGCGCGATCCAACATGGCTTCTCTTATGCTCTTATGAGTACTTCTGCCTTTCCCAGAATTTAGTAAAAAGGGTGAAAGGTTGTGTGGAGTGTACACAGGGCAAGGTTTCCAACTCCTCGGAAGGGAGTGTGTGAAGCGAGGAACAAACAAGTAAATGGGACAGGAAGTCACAGCAAACACCCTTCCTCCTTTCTCTTCCTAACAGGCACTGGAGAGATGCTGTTGAGTCATTCCAGCGGTGTGGAAACAGCTGCTTCACCTCCAGTCCAGGTAGGGGGGATGAGCAGGGGTCAGCCTGGGTTCCCCCCTCCTTTCTCAGGGGGGCTTTTGCTCCTGCAGTTTCTACAGTGGTCCAGGTAAGAGAGGCTCTGAATACCACTCCCTTGACCTGTGCCAAGACATACATCCCGTTCCATCCCAGACTACTCCCTTCCAGCTTACAGTCTCTGCTTGGCATGATCTCTGATGAGGAATCTGCTTTTTCTTCCAGTGCCCCTTTTCCTTTGAGGAGGTGTCTGTCTGTTTCACCGCAGCAGAATGGGAGCTGCTGGATCCAGACCAGAAGACTCTCTACAGGGAAGTCATGCGGGAGAACTATCTGAGCGTCATCTCTCTGGGTAAGGAGGATCTTCCACAAGTGCCAAAGGTGTGAATGGGATGATGCATGAAACAAACTGTTGAACAGCAATGAGGCCTCTCCAGATAGTTGCCAAGGGGCAGCTGAGACCAGTGTTGTGGCCATCACCCGAGCCAGAGAAGGTGTCCTGGCCAGAGGCAAAGGTGGGGATGAGCGACTGTTGTGTAGCAGGCACAAGCCAGCAAGCCAGATGCACTTAGGTGCTCACACAACGTCCAGAGTTCTATCCCAGAAGTCATTTCCAGAAGGGGAAAGCCAGAGAGTGTAGCCTGGAGGTCCAAGGGTCTTCCACAAGGTAGGCAGTCACAAAGTCAAAGTCCCAAGCCAATCCAAGGTCACACAGAGAATGCTCGATGAGGAGTTGTGATTGCAGAGTTTAGCAGGATGACTTGGTGCTTCCACAACATGCAGGCTCCAGCACTGGGTTTTATAGGCCCTTCCTGACAAGCCCTTGTCAGCAGCCAGCTGCTTGGGAGTCCTGCTGCAATGACTGCAGGTTGTACTCAGGAAGGAGCTGGCAGTGGGCCAGGAGACGTGCACTCTGCCTCCTTGCTTGCAGCTCCCATCTAAGCTTCTGTCTCAGATACTCAAAGGGTGCAGGTGAGCCTGGTGGACTGGTCTTAGAATCTGCATCCCAGGCAATCTAGGCCTGGCATTACAAGCCTTGGTATATTTTGGCTCAGGCTGAGTCAAATGAAGTCGCAGTGGCCCGGGAAGGGAGATCCCTTTGCCGGCTTTTGACGGGGTACCGTTGATACCGGCCCTGAAGGTCAAGAGCCCGGGAGTGCTGCTGGAGTCCTCTCTGACTATGGAGGCCCAGGTAGCAGCCACTATCAAATCCACCTTCTTCCATCTGCGGCTGGTACGGCAGTTGGCCCCTTTTCTGGAGCATAGCAACTTAGCAATGGTGATCCATGCCCACGGTCACTTCAAGAATAGACTACTGTAATGCCCTTGACATGGGGCTACCCTTGACTCTGATCCAGAAATTACAGCTAGTGCAGAACGCTGCAGCGTGGTTGTTAATGGGGCTCCCTCAACAGGAGCACATTAAATCACTGCTGAAAGAGCTGCACTGGCTGCCTATCGTGTTCTGAATCCCTTTCAAGGTGCTGGTATTGACCTTTTAAGCCCTATATGGTTGGGGGGCCTGTTTGTGTATGGGACCGCTTTTCCCTATATGTTCCCCAGGGAGCTTTGTGTTCGGGAGTTCAAAATCTCCTCTCCATCCCCAGACCAGACTGAACTCTACAAGGGCCGGGGCCTTCTCGGTGGTAGTGCCGGTGAGGTGGAACACCCGCCCAGAGGCCATAAGGGCCCTGCAGGATCTTTCCCATTTCCGCAGGGCCTGCAAAACAGAATTATTTCAGTTGGCCTATAATGTCTGGATGGGAGAGGGCTGCCACTTCAACAGAGGCTGAGGAACACCAGCTGTGAGGAATTGGAGACCACAACAAGTACCACTGTCAGATAAAAGTCACAATGAAAGAACTAGATTGCCTGCTGAAGAAAGTTCTGCTCCCGCCTATCTAATTTCTTCTGAGTAGCACCACAATGTTGTTTTAAATGATTTCAATATTGTCTAAGTTTAATGATTTTAGTATTAATTTCTAGTTGATTGTTAGCTGCCCTGAGTCTGCTTGCGGAGAGGGTGGGATATAAATCCAAAGTAAATTTTAAAAAATTAAAAAATAGAGTTGGAAGGAAGCTCCAGGGACATGTAGTCCAGCCTCCTGCACAATGCAGGAAATTCACATATACCTCTTCACCACCCCCACTGCCACCTGCCCCACCCCCGGAAGATGGGAGGGGGCCCTCCAGAATTGCTGGCAAAGTGGCCTGGTGAAAAAAATTCTGCCTGACCCCAGAGCGGCAAACATTTCCTGGACGGGCAAGAAAGCTATTGAGAACCAACCACTGATGCAACCCTTCCTGCCCTCCTCGTGATCTGCCCAAGTTCACAGAACCAGCATTGCTGTCAGATGGCTGTGTTACCTTCTGTTTAAAAACCTTCAAACAAGGAGAGCCCACCACTTCCCAAGGAAGCCTGTTCCACTGTAGAACTGCTCTTAACAGTCAGGAAGTTCTTCCTAATTTTGAGTGGAAACTCTTCTGATTTAATTTCAACCCACTGGTTTGGGTCCTACCTTCCGGGGCCGCAGAAAACAATTATTCACTATCCTCTATGACACCCCTTCACATACTTGACAATAGCTATTATATCACTTAGTCATCTCCTCTCTAGACTAAACATAGCCAGATCCTTCAGCCTTCCTCATAGGCCTTGGTCTCCAGACCCCTCACCATTGTAGAATTATGGAGCTGGAAGGGGCCAAACAGTCAACTGCCCTTGTTCAATGCAGGATCAGCCTAAAGCATCCCTGACGTTTTGTCCAGCCGCTGCTTAAAGACTGCCACTGAGGGGGCGTTCACCACCTCCCTAGGTAGCCAATTCTATTGTTGAACAACTCTTAGCATTAAAAAGTTTCCCCTAATATCCAGCAGGTACATTCCTACCCTTCATTTGAACCCATTATTACGAGTCCTCTCTTCTGCTGCAACAGGAACTGCTCCCCACCTTCCTCTATGTGACAGCCCTTGAAATACTTAAAGAGAGCAATCATGTCTCCCCTCAACCTCCTCCTCTTCAGACTGAAGATTCCCAAGTCCCTCAGCCTTTCTTAATCACTTGAGCCTCACCTGCTGCATCAGGGCTGGGTGGTGGCTCTGGATCAGCTGCTGGTGGTGAGTCTTGGTTAGCCTGCAGCTCATCAGCCTCTTTCCTG
This sequence comes from Heteronotia binoei, assembly GCF_032191835.1. Lineage (NCBI taxonomy): Eukaryota > Metazoa > Chordata > Lepidosauria > Squamata > Gekkonidae > Heteronotia > Heteronotia binoei. The sequence goes on along the minus strand of NC_083228.1, from coordinate 147,512,311 downwards.
CTTCTGCTGACTCAGGCCAGCCATGCATGACTCCCCTTCTCCTGAGGAGTCCTCACCCCTGAGGACTTCATACTGAGCTCAGGCTGGCCCAGAACTGGGATGCTCAGAAAGACTCTGGAAGGGGCTAGTTCCTGATTTCGCTTTTCATAACATTTACAACACACGCGTTGCCTTCGATAGAATCACAAACATTCCCTTTAACTGTGATTTGGAAATTATCTTGTCAAGACCCCAAGCCTGGGTCCCCAGTCTTGGTACCTGAACATCACCCAGTTCAGTGGGTTCACACTGGTAAGGCAGACCCTTTTTAAAATATAGAAAGATTGATGAAGGATGTGAAAACAATACATTACTAAACAGTGCAATTTCTACAGTTCAGGAACAGAAAACCATGAAAAGCTCACTGTTCTGTCTTATACATGAAATACCTGGTATTAGATAGTACTTCTTCTTACAGCATAAGTATGCCATCTGTAGCCTAAGGTATTCTACAAAAAAAATTCATCACAGTGAAGCAAGAAAATATCAAAGCATACTAGAATAGCATGAGCATAAAGTTTGCATGACTTCCCTCTGGTCTCTACTAGTTTTATACTTTCTGCCCCTCCAGAGTCAGGTGGTCCAAATAACCCAATCAAGGGTCCTCCCTGATGGAATTATCAGGAGGCTGTCAGCACCATCCCAATCTCCCCTCCCTCCTAGTTACACAATGGGATACACAAAGGGTCTCACAATTACCAATTACCACAGTCTTGAGTCTGACCCTGAAAATAATAAGGATGTTAGCGACAGGGAGAGTCAAATCATGAGCACCTGCAGATCAGACCAGGCTACTTAAAAATCACGTTAACCCTTGAGGGGGACTTCGGTGCTTTGCCTCACAGTTCTGTCCCCCTTATACTAGTTGAGATTGTAGGCTATGATCTCGACTGTGCTTCCATCCTTCCAGTAGAATTTGTACTATTGAATTTCTTCCCATCCACATAAAAGAGAATGATCTCTCTCTCTCCCCCTCCCTTCACCCCCCCCCCCCAAGAAGAAAGGATAAGAGAGACTTTTGTGGAGAAAGACAGTGGTTTCACATCTGAAGAAATGCTGGAGAGTTTTTCAAGGGGATCCCAAAGACATATTTCCTTCCCAACTCAGCAGGCTGAGAGTGAGTATCCTTCACAGTTCTGTCAAGGGAACAGGCAAGGAGTAGCTATGGGGTTTTTTTTATTCACTTCTGAGCAACATCTGGTTTGGTACACTCATGCAGCCTGCTGGGTAAGGAGGCAGGAAGGGAGGCCTTCATGGAACTGGGATTTAGAAGGATATGGCCTGTCCGGAAGGGGTCGGTTTTAGCAAAACCAGTCATTGCTGTGAACCTGCTCATCATTTAAATAAACCTTATTTGAATAACATCACAGAGGTGGACTGAGGGACTGCTGCACAGAATCTGACAACAGAGTCCTCTGCTGAAAGGCTGGTGTTGGCTAACAGCCGAAATGAGTCTGGAGTTGGGGTGTTAATTGGCATTACAAGCTCAGCCATGGCTCTTGAGTGGATGAGGTATCCTTAAATACTACCGTAGACATTCTGGGGAAAGATGGGAGGATGTTAAGATCAGGGAAGCTGGAGGATACTGAAGAGCCATCAGTCACAAAGAAGTTTTTGGACATTACCTGCCCTCCCAGGTGTTAATGGGAGCTCTCTCTTTCTTCCTGCAGAGGATGATCAGAGAAACGAGGAGGGTGAGGAACTTCTCCAGCACTTGCCAGATCAAGATCAAGACTTGAAAGAAAACAAAAGATATCAAAGCAGACCTAAGAGAAAGGAAGGCAGCTGTAAGCTTGAGAAGAGGAAAGAAAAAAGGATTAATGTACATTTTTCAAAGCAGAGAATAATTAAGGCATGTACATCCAATCAGTATAGAAAGTACTTCAAAAATAGATCACAGCTCCTTGTGCACCAAAGAGTACACAAAGGCAAGAAACCTTCTGAATGCTTTGAGTGTGGAAAGAGATTCAGTGACAGTGGCACTCTTAAACGGCATCACAGGACCCACACAGGGGAGAAGCCCTTTGAATGCTCAGAGTGTGGGAAGAGATTCAGTGACAGTGGCAGTCTTAAACGGCATCACAGGACCCACACAGGGGAGAAACCCTTTGAATGCTCAGAGTGTGGGAAGAGATTCAGTGACAGTGGCACTCTTAAACGGCATCACAGGACCCACACGGGGGAGAAAGCCTTTGACTGTTCAGAGTGTGGAAAGAGATTCAGTCGGAGTGGCACTCTTCAACTACATCAAAGAACCCACATTGGGAAGAAACGTTTTGAATGCTCAGAGTGTGGGAAGAGATTCAGTGTTAGTGGCAATCTAAAACTGCATCAGAGAACACACACAGGGGAGAAACCTTTTGAATGCTCAGAGTGTGGAAAGAGATTCAGTCGGAGTGCCACTCTTCAACGGCATCAAAGAACCCACACAGGAGAGAAACCTTATGAATGTTTAGAGTGTGGGAAGAGATTCAGTCGGAGTGGCCATCTTCAACGACATCAAAGAATCCACACAGGAGAGAATAATTTTGAATGCTCAGAGTGTGGGAAGAGATTCAGTCGGAGTGGCACTCTTCAACGGCATCAAAGAACCCACACTGGAAAGAAACGTTTTGAATGCTCAGAGTGTGGGAAGAGATTCACTTGGAGTGGCTATCTTCAGCTGCATCAACGAACCCACACAGGAGAGAAACCTTTTGAATGTTCAGAGTGTGGAAAGAGATTCAGTTGGAGTGGCTATCTTCAGCTGCATCAAAGAACCCACACAGGAGAGAAACCTTTTGAATGTTCAGAATGTGCGAAGAGATTCAGTCGGAGTGGCCATCTTCAACGGCATCAAAGAACCCACACAGGGAAGAAACCTTTTGAATGCTCAGATTGTGGGAAGAGATTCAGTCAGAGTGGCACTCTTCAACTGCATCAGAGAATCCACACAGGGGAGAAACCTTTCAAATGTTTAGACCGTGGGAAGAGATTCAGTCACAGTGGCCATCTTCAACGGCATCATAGAACCCATACGGGAGAGAAACCTTTTGAATGTTCAAATTGTGGGAAGAGATTTAGTCACAGTGCAACTCTTCAACTGCATCAAAGAACACACACAGGGGAGAAACCTTTTGAATGTTCAGAGTGTGGAAAGAAATTCAGTGAATGTGGCAGTCTTCGCCACCATCTAAGAACTCACACAGGGGAGAAACCTTTTGAATGCTCCGAGTGTGGAAAGAGATTCAGTGAATGTGGCAGTCTTCGACACCATCTAAGAATCCACACAGGGGAGAAACCTTTTAAATGTTTGGAGTGTGGAAAGAGATTCAGTCGGAGTGGCCATCTTCAGCGGCATCAAAGAACTCACACAGGGGAGAAACCTTTTGAATGTTCAGAGTGTGGGAAGAAATTCAGTGTCAGTGACAGTCTAAAACTGCATCAGAGAACCCACACAGGGGAGAAACCTTTTGAATGTTCAGAGTGTAGGAAGAGATTCAGTCGGAGTGGCACTCTTCAACTGCATCAGAGAACCCATACAGGGGAGAAACCTTTTGAATGCTCAGAGTGTGGAAAGAGATTCAGTGAAGGTAGCAGTCTTCGACACCATCTAAGAATCCACACAGGGGAGAAACCTTTTGAATGTTTGGAGTGTGGAAAGAGATTCAGTCGGAGTGGCCATCTTCAGCGGCATCAAAGAACTCACACAGGGAGAAACCTTTTGAATGCTCAGAGTGTGGAAAGAGATTCAGCGTCAGTGGCAATCTAAAACTGCATCAGAGAACACACATGGGAGAAACCTTTTGAATGTTTGGAGTGTGGGAAGAGATTCAGTCAGAGTGGCCATCTTCAGCTGCATCATAGAACCCACACAGGAGAGAAACCTTTTGAATGTTCAGAGTATGGAAAGAGATTCAGTCGAAGTGGCACTCTAAAACTGCATCAGAGAACCCACAGAGGAGAGAAACTTTTTGAATGTTGAGAGTGTGGAAAAGTGATTAAGTCGGAGTGGCCATCTTGCATCAAAGAATCCACACGGGGAGAAATCTTTTACATGCTCAGATTGTGGAAAGAGGTTTAAGTCCTCAAATTCATACCACAATCCCACATGCTGTTAAAGGGATACCTCACTTTTCCCCTCCAGGATCTTGGCAACAGTAGATTAAGTGTTTCTTTACGAATCAGAAAACTCTGCTAACGAAAAGTCAGAGCTCATTAAAGAGATTATTATACGTTTCAGGTAAATTTGACTTTGTCCTTTTAGTGCTCTGTGGATTTTTTTTAATGTGTTGGGCTTCATTAAGTATGTCAGTTTGGTGTTGCATGTCTTTTTTCAATTGTGTATAAAGTTCTTTAAAAATTCTCCTTCAGGTGCTTGAGACTCACACCTTGGGCCATGACTGAACTTCATGAATTAATCCAACCCATTTTGCCCCTGTTCATTTATGATGTGGTCAGTTAATTTCAAGAGCCAGAATGTTGAGTTAAGACGACCGGGTAGATCTGGGTTCAAATCCACAGTAGCCCTGGAAACTCTTTGAATGACCTTTAAGCTTTTTGTACCCAGAATAAAACGTTGTTTCAGGGTGCCCCAGAACTCAGTGTTGCACTGTACATTGGTCTTCCCTCAAAATCAATTCAGTTGGGGAAAATATACGGCCCTCGAGACGGAAGTTCCCCACCCCTGGTCTAGATAGATCCAGGTGGGCCGCTGTGTTGGTCTGAAGCAGTAGAACAAAGTAGGCGTCCAGGAGCTCTTTTAACACCAATGAAGTTTTATTCAGAATGTAAGCTTTCGTACGCATGCAGACTTCATCAGACAATGGAACGGGGTACAGCGAGCAGAGCTGTTTATCTCATTGCATATACTAAACCCACCTTCCACTATATTTTAATGTATTCTTTTTTTTCTAATTGCAAATCAGAATGTTGTTTATATGTGTGCTACATGTTAACGATCTGCAGGCAACTCTGAAGCCAAGATGACGGATCACCCTCATTTTAACCCAGACTTATTAGCAATAAAATGATTAACAGACATTTGTTACCTCATTCTCCCATTCTGACATGTTACCATTTATTGGTTTCCCGTGCGGGGGGGGGGGCAGGGCTCCCTCTGGGTGTCCTGCCCCCCCAGGGAAAGTGCATGCGCAGTACATCGCCTCTCATTTCCTGGTGTAGTGAACGCTGCATGGTCACTGTCTGGCTATGCCTGGCAGATGGTCATTGCAATGGCCTCTCCTACATTACTGCATCCGTGGCAACACCTTCTCGCTGGTCCCCCCCATTTTCACAGAGTTTGCCACGTTATGGTGTGACCGAATGTCCGGCGGTGTAACCGGATCGGCAGGCTGGGCTCACCAACCTCGCCAGCCAAGAGAAGGAAAACTCTTAACATCAAGCCCGGGCAGACAGAGCTCGTTAATGTAACATCTACCACCTGGAGGACTCGCTGCTGGCGTCCCGGCTTACTGGGCCATGGCAGATGACCCCATGGTGAAAGGGTGGAGCCAGTACTGCGCACACTGCGCTTCACCTAAAAATTCCTCTGCGCAGGCCTGAAGGGTATACAGCACCAACCCCAAATCAGACTTTTCCCTGCAGCCACTGTGGCCGGACCTGCCTGTCCCGCATTGGTCTTGTCAGCCACCAGCGAGCCTGCAACAGACGTTGACTACTGCACCTTTCTTAAATCTTCGTTCGCGACGTCAAGCCGAGAGAGAGAGAGGTTTCCCGTGCAAATGCTATCCAGACCAAATGTTCTTTCAGTTTGTTAATTTCACTATACCACTTTGCATTCTCAGCCACTGCCTACCAGCTATAAGTAGCTCTGCTCACGTTACGCCATTCCATGAAGTCTGCGTGCACACGAAAGCTTACATTATGCATAAAACTTTGTTGGACTCCTACTTTATTCATCCGCCTATTTGTCTCAAACCTTTCTAGGCCATCTTTCCACCCCAGTAGTGTCTCTAAAGTGTCAAACATCAAACCATTAAAGCAGTTCAGCATTATGACTGCATCCAAGGTGATGTATATCTATGTAACGATTACATAAAAATTCCTTCCCAGGCCCACAGAAGAAAGTGCTTTTGACGTGGTAGAAATATGCCAGGAAGACCAGGGAAGGGACCGGAGGGCTCCATTGCCACAAGGTGCTTTAGCAACCGAGGTTGGTCCAGACTAGGAAGGGACCACAGCGGGAAGCGTTTGTGTGATGCAGCCTCGATGCTTTGTGATATTGTGAATAAAATAAAATGGCGATTTGGCTGCTATCCACCCAAAGCGCCCAACACTATTCAGGTGTAAGTAGGTTTTCTTCCTCTGTGTCAGACAGTGGCCAAAACACCGGGGGCGTCTGGGGGTCCATCTCAGTGGGGCCAGAACTCCAGAAGCCCCCCCCCCGCAGATCCCAAGAAGACAGAGCACCCCTGCCCCAGATGATCCTGTCACGATCCCAGGACTGAGGCGAAACCCCAGGAGGCCTCTGAGGCCTGCTGTAAAGTTGACAAGAGGCCTACATTTCCCAGGCCCCCTCTGAGCCCTGTGATTGGACTGTGGTGGAACCAGAGGGAAGGGAAGGCCAATCACCACCCAGGGGGAGGGCATAGGGAGAAAGCATATAAGGCCCTGCTGTCAAGGGAAGGCCTCTCTCCTCCTGGGAGCTGCGCGAGGAGCAAGAGGGGCTGCAGCAGCCAGCAGGAGAGGATCCCCCCCCCTCAATCCACTTCCATCCATCCAAGGAAGGCGGGCCAGATCCAGGGGGGGCCTGGGGCAGCGCACACCAGGTAGGCAGCTGCCTGTGGAAGTTTATTGTGGGCCCCTTTCTGGGCGAATTCTGCTCTCTTGGCTGGAAATAATATCTCTCTGTTCAGGCTCCTAGAAACCTCTCCTCCCAATTGGGCTTTTTTCTCCTCTCTGGGTTGGTTTCTGCACCAAAACCAGGGAGGAAAGCCAGTACCGGAGCAGAGGATTACGTTCCAGTGGGGGAGCCTTCCTCCACCCCAAAACTGTTGAGGTCCCCCCCTCCCCGAGCTCCACCCCTGAATTCTCCAGGAATCCCCTAACCCAGAGTTGGCAACCCTACCTGGGTGAGCAGGGGTTGGAGGTGACAGGAGGCAATGATCCTCCGTGCACGTACCTGGGAAGAGCCCAGGGGAAGGTATTTCCTGGTTGACTTGCATGCAGGCTGGTTCAAGGCATGTTGTCCCCCCAAGCCAGGGAAGCCCGTTGCCTCCTGGGAGCCTGGGCTGCAGGTAGCGAAGCAGTGCCCGGGGAGGAGGCCTGTCCAGGGTTGCCATGGAAATAATGTCTCCCTGCTCAGTCTGCTAAAAGGGCTCCTCCCGAGCGGTTGTTTTCCCTCCACTCTCTGTTGGTTTCTTCCCACCTTGTTTAAATAGAAGCTTTAATTTGCCTCAAAAGCTTGATGGGTCACCTGTCAGTGCCCTTCTGGGGTGTGGGGGGTGCTTGGGAAGGGGAGGAGGGGGCTATTTGGGGCTCTCCCTGGTTTGGGGGTTGCTTGCAGCTGCTTGTGGCCCTTTCCTGCTGCAGGGGGGAGGAGGGGTGTGTGGGAAGTTATGTGTAAGGTTTGGCAGTTGGTATAATTGGATACTACGTAACTAGAAGTACAGAATGCATGTGCTCCTTGTTGTTGAGCAGATTGTACTTCAATCAATCAATCAATCAATCAACCTTTAATGGCATATAAAAACAGGTTAAGGAGAACAATGGGTTGAGAAACAGAGAATAGGTTAAAATACTGAACCTCAGGATTAGAGCACAATTACATAAGATCACAGTTAAATGAAACAACACGCGCATATTCGGTCACATACTGGTTTTCCTGGCATACTGGCAGAAGGCAATGCTGCGTTACGGAACAATGTTGTTTTTTCCTTATTTGATGATCCTATTTCTTCCCATAATGTTTTTCACCAATCAGCAAAAGTTTTGCATAAGATGTTTTCTATTCCTATGTCACAAGCCAGAGATATTGTATCAGCAAGTCCTGCCTGTTGTAAGGCGCCTATTAATTTTCCATTTGATGCTGTGAATCCTCGGGGAACAAAAGCTAATCAAATATGGCAGATGGATGTGACCCATGTCCCCTTTTTGGCACCGTTTTCTAAGTTACATTTAACGGTAGATACATCATCTGGTTTTATATGGGCCACCCCTCTTAAAGGGGAAACGTCCCGACATGTTATCCAGCATTGTATTAGGACATTTGCCGTGATGGGGAGGCCTGAGACTCTGAAAACGGACAATGGCCCTGCCTATTGTTCTACTGCCTTTGCTGATTTTTGTCAACAATGGGGAGTTAAGCTGGTTCATGGTATTCCCTTCAATTCTACAGGACAGGCCATAGTTGAGCGTGCTCATCTGACATTTAAATCACTCCTACATAAACAAACTGGTGGTCGTGGAGTACCAACATCAGAAATTCTGACTGTGGTTGCTAAAGTTCTCTTTACCTTGAATTTTCTTTTTACTCCTCATAATAGGTCTTGTACTCCAGTGGAATTTCATTTTAGGTCAGAGGAACCATTGCCGCGCCCCCTTGTTACATACAGGAAACTGCCAGATCCAAATTGGCACGGCCCTGTGCCTTTAATTACTTGGGGAAGAGGATACGCAGCTGTCGCTGAAGAAAAAGGACCTTTGTGGGTCCCAGCTCGTTGTATTCGGCCATGGCGTGGACTTCCTACATCGTGAATCTTATTGAAGGATTTAGATTTGGATTTAGAGCAGACTTAGGTTACTGGGAAGGTAACAACAACCATCCATCATATGGAAGAATCTACTCATAATGCTCCTTTTGGTACAGGCTCCCTATCTGTTGACAGTTGGTGGTCTGTACTGTAGAAATGGCTTCCAGATGTGGGATGGTTGCAGTAATATTGTACAATTTTAATGTTAGGTTTGTTCATATTAATAGTATGATGTTGTTTTATTCAACATATTTTTTCATTGTTTTATGTTTTTTAGTCTTGTGGATTTAAACCTCCTTCCGTGGCCTTGGTGGCTCGTAAGCGAGCCTTTTAATTACAGTATCAGGCCTTTCCCACAGAAGAATACAGTAGATGGGTTGGCCATAGGCTGCCTTTCCAGAAGTCTTTATTTTTAAATATATATAATTGGCAAAGTTTGTCAACAAAAAATAAATATAAAGGGAGGAGATGTGGGAAGTTATGTGCAAGGTTTGGCAGTTGGTATAATTGGATACTGTGTAACTAGAAGTACAGTATGCATGTGCTCCTTGTTGAGCAGATTGTACTCGACGCCTTATTAGTTAAGGGGTATGACGTGTATGAGGAAATAAAAGGAGGTGCTGGAGAGGCTGAGGGATCATTCCCTGTGCAGCTGTACTCGAGCATGCTTTGCAATCTTTAAATCTGTCTCCTGTCCACCTTTCTCCTGTCTACCTGTCACACCATTATATTGTTGGGGCTGGACTCCGACAGAGGGGTGTGTGGGGCTGGGCTCAGGCTTCTGGAGGGAGGGTGCCCATCTGAGGGAAGCCCCTGCCGTTCCCCGCACACCTGTGCCCCACCCACTGAGGCCTCGTTGGCAGGGAAGGACCGTTTGCCAATTGGGTCTGTCTGGCATAACCTGCGTTTTGTATCAACTAAGGTGACCAGAAGAAGAGAGATTCTCTTGAAACATTCAAAAGTGTCAACCTCAGGTCCATGTTGTCACATTTTCAGTTTTGACAATGAGTACATCACATTGCTGAATTCCACTCTATGTGCGAACTGGCAGAAACACATAAGGATTACTCCAGTTGGATGTTGAGCATCATGGTAGAACTGTAAGAATTTCAGGTGAAAATTGGTATGGACTGGATTGTTGGTGCGTCCGTGCTTAGGAGAGTGGTCTTTAGTGACGCAAAGAATGAAGGCTTGCACACAGCAGTTGTTAAAAACACGATATACAATTTATTTACACCTCTCACTCCAATCCGACAAAGTGCTCCGCTGCTCTCCACCATACGTATCCCACACACAGTAAAGTGTCTTTGTACATTTATACATAAGGTCCAGCCAGGTAACCAATCAGCTTCCTGCTGAGTCATGCTGACATTGCTTAGGCTGATGCAATCTGGCAACCAGCCACCTCCTGTCACTTAAATGATCTACCTGGCAGATCAGTTTCACTTTCCCAGCATGTGCTAGAAACTGTCAAGGCTTTTGCATATAACTCTGACATGGATAGGGTGGCTGTGGCTAAAACCATCCCATTTATGTGTATTCAGCACATACTGATTCGATTTTGATTTGAAGTGAAATAATATATTCCAGCACTGAGGTGTTCAGCGCCATGTTGTGAATTTATAACACTGCACAGCGTTTTGTTTGTGCTTCTTCAGCCTTCATTCCTTTTTGTTCACAAAATTAGGACCAGGCAGCCCTCTTTTCCCAAACCCAAATTAGAAGAAAGCTGCCCCTGAGACATGGGCCTTCCTTGCTTCCATAAAGATTGGACCACACGTGAATTACCTGAGCCCTATTTCCTTACAACTCAAGTGACTGCCACTCCACTAAGGGTAAAGAGAGCCCCCCCCCCCCCCGCCTATGCAGCCTGTGCTTGTAAGTCTCAGCGCCACTGGGAGGCTTGGGGGGGAAAAAAACAGAACAACCCTGTGGGGTAGGCCGGTCTGCATGTTCCAACACCCACTTATGGAGAGGATTTTTTAAAATAAAAAATTCTACCCTTGCCAGTCCTGTTCTCCTCATCAGCTGAGACTTTCCCAGCCCACTTCCTGCCTTGGAGGAAAGGAGATGGGGCTCCAAACGACAGTGGGGAGACCAGGAAGCCCCAGACACAAAGACTTCCCTGCGAAGGACGCAGGAGGTCAGCTCCTGTTGCCCTCTGGCCCATCCGGTCAAGTAATGAGGCAGCCTTGTAAACAGGGATCACTTTGGGGGTGGGAGAGAAAACCCACGGGGGGGGGGGGGCTCAGCAACAGAGACTCTTATTTGCCTGCAGAAGAGCCCCAGTCCAGTCACCAGTTTAAAAGATCAGGTACGTGCAAGAGAGCGGCTGCCAGTCACAACAATGGGCACTCTTGAGAGATGAATGGTCCTTCAGCATGAGGCAGAGCGCCCCTTCCTCCTTCCACGGCCCAGAGGCTCATGGCTCAGTGGTAGCAGAGCTCCCTGGTTCAATCCCTGGGATCTTGTTAAACAGACCAGGCAATGGGTGATGCGAAAGACCTCAGCCTGAGACCCTGCAGAGCTGCTGCCATCTGAGCAGACAACACTGGCTGTGATGGGCCACCGGGCTGGGCGGCTGCCTGAGAGCAGTGAGGACTAGCACCGTGTGTAGGCTGAAAGGAAAGCTGGGATTAGGGGAGCAGGGACGGTGGCTGAGGGGCAGAGCATCCGCTGGGCGTGCAGAAGGTCCCCTGTCCAACCTCCAGTTCAAAGACCAGGGGAAGACGTGATGTGAAGGACTCCTGAGGTTCCGCAGAGGCCTGCCAGTCTGAGTGGACAATACTGGCCTGGATGGAGATGGCGGATGTGGGGGGGGGGGGGGGGGCTCTGATTTGGTGCAAGGCAGTTCCCAGAATGTGGAAGGCAGTTCCCAGAATGCAAGGGGAAAACAGCTGCCGGGCTGCCTGCCTAGGATTCTGGCCACAGAAGTGATGTTTGCGGGGGCATCCCAGAGGGCTCATGCCCCCCCCCCCCGCCCCTCCACCATTTCAAAGACTGATCCTCCCCCCTCGTTTGCAAGGGAAGAAACCTCCTTCCTTCTGCCACCGGGGCAAGAAGGACCCTCCCAGGCGTCTGCAACGAGGCAGGAAGGCTGCAACGCTGAGCTCTCCATGCAAGAGGGCAGGATTATTTTGTTGTTGTTCTGCAAGCCAAAGCGGTCCCGCCCCACGGAGAGGCGTCCGGGAGAGCTGCAGTCCCGGCAGAGCAGAGGCCGGACCCAGGGGGCGCTGGAGCCCCTTCCCTAGCCCGGAATCCAGGAAGGGAAGGGGAGGAAGGCGTGCATGCCCGGGCCCGGCCTTTGCAAAGGGAGCCCTGGAACGGAAGGCGTGCGAGCTCTGCTGCCGGGGGTGGGGCGCTGCGCCGGTGGGGCAGGAGGGGCCGAAGGAGAGAGCAGCAGCCGGAGGAGGGGAAGGCGAGGCGGCCAGGTAGGGAAGGGGCCTTGCAGCACCCAAGGGAGACGGGGGGGGGGGGGGAGGAGGCGCCTGGAGCTCCCTGGATGCTGCTGCGGCCAAGAGCATCGAGGGCCCCCCGGCCATTCCGCAGACTCCATCCCCTTCCTCCCGCACGTCTTCTGCTGCACCCCCCCCCCGCCCCCTTTCCCCGCACACCTGGACTGCCCGGGACCAGCTGAGAGCCAGTGGGGTGTCGTGCGGTGAATGCAGGGACTCTGATCTGGGAGAGCCGGGTTCGATCCCCCCCCCTCCTCCAGGGAAGCCTTTATGGGCCTGGGTCCTTCTGACACTTGAGGGGTCACCTGTCAGCTCCCCCCCTGGTGTGTGGGCGGGTGGGGGAGGGTTTGGAAGGTGAAGAGGGGGCTATTCTAGGCCCTGCCTGGGTTGAACCCCAAACCAGAGTGGTTGCTGGAAATGGCCCGTTCCCGCTGACCAGCAAACTGGCATACAACCTAATGAAGATGCTTAAGAGATGCAAGGACCAAACAGGGATAGCAAGCTCAGTTTACCTGGTCACCATTTGTTTGGATTTAATTCTGGGGAGAATCATACAGAAGCAAATATCAGAATTGCAGATGGATATGTAAATGTATCTTCTTAACTGTGGAATGTTGAGAGTAATTAACTGAGCCCCTGTGGTGACGTTATCATGATACCCAGTCCTGCAAACTGCCTTGAGAGTTTCCTTCTAGTTGTGAGGAGAGCCATGAGGAGCTGGTTTTCAGCCTCCCCAAAAGACATGTTTGCTGGAGATCTAACAGGTGAACCCCACAGTTCAAAGGGGGACCCCCTTAGCTTTTGAAAGAGGTGCTTTTGCCTAACCCTTCCGGTCTATTGAAGAGATGTAGACAACGATTAAGGGGGCTCACCAGTCCCTCTGGTGCTTATGGGGCCTCAGCTTAATTTAAGAATCAGCCCCTTGGACAGACTGAACTTATGGAATGAGAGGCTAAGCTTGAAAAATCCTTAAAGAGCCCAACAGACAGTTAAGATATGCAAAGAACCAAGGAAGCTTATCTAAAATAGCTTAGTATGGCATATAACAGAATTCTATTAAACTGGGTCTATAAACCACAAGAAGCACTTTAGTTCTGCTCCAACAGGGCAATTCTCATTCCCTTTACTTATGACATGTGACTGTCTCTGTATCTCTTTACAGTCAAGTGACTCAAGGCATCTCTATCTGGTCGGAGGTGACCCAAGAGAAGGGGAGGGAGATGGAAGAGCAGGACCCAGAAGGAGCTGCAGCTGGCAAGACAGCAAGCAAAGGCCCCCCTCCCACCCAAGCTGGGGGTGGTGGTGAAGGCTGGGAAAGCCCCGTGCCAGAGACACCTTCTCAGGTCACGGAGATCTCAGACGTGCATGCCCAACACTTCCGGCAGTTCCAGTACCGTGAGGCTGAAGGGCCCCGAGAGGTTTGCAGCCAACTCCATCGACTCTGCAGCCACTGGCTGAAGCCAGAGAGGAACTCCAAGAAGCAGATGGTGGACCTGGTGACCCTGGAGAGGTTCCTAGCCCTCCTGCCCCAGGAAATGCAGCGCTGGGTCAGGGAATGTGGGCCGGAGACCAGTTCCCAGGCGGTGGCCTTGGCCGAAGGCTTCCTCCTGAGTCAGGCCGAGGAGAAGAGGCAGGCAGAGCAGGTGAGGGGGTTTCCTCCAGCTGTGTCCAATTCAAGCAAGGATATTGGAGCTAATTCTAAAGTTTCCCTGAGAGATATTTGTCCAAGTGTTAATTATTCAAATAGGAGATTTAACAACCTCCTTCAGCAGCCTCCTCTGCTAGAAAATTTCTTCTCCTTCCAGACAACTGGGTCTGCTGATGGAAGAGTGCAGAGTCTGGGAGTGGGGCAGGATCCGTTGCTTGGTCTCTTCTCCGTTCCATCTCTTCCCCTTCTCACTCGCTGCTCTTTCAGATGTGGGGACCATCCTTGGAGAGAGAAGCTGCATTCCCTGAGGCAGAACGAGGTTCCTTGGAGGAAGGGCAGAGGGCGCAGGCCCAGGAGGGTGTCCAAGATGCCCTCTCTTGGGGTAAGGTCTCATTCTGCCTGTTTACACTTGGGGCACTCCGTGAATGTGGTGGGTGGAGAGTTCAGGTCAGGAAAAGAATTCAGTACTTCTTCACATAACACACAGCACTGAATCTCCACTCACTGTTATTCTTCTCAAAGAGGATTAGATAATTCATAGAGGACATTTCCTCCCATTAATTAGAATATTCATGCCTCACCTTCCTTCCATAAGAGGAACTCAGGGAGGTCAGAAAAGAAAACTAAAGTTAGACAAATGTGGGCAGAGCTATTCATCCGGGTGAATACAGGGAGCCTCTGTCTTCTGGGGCAGCACTGACCACTGAAAACCAGTCTGTAGGGGGCCAAGAATCATGGGAAAATTCAGCTTCTGTGCCTGTTCATATAGGGGCACCTGGGAGGCCACTGTGGGAAATCGGGTTCTGCAGGAGGGATGACCGGCTGTCGCCTCAAACCACAGGAGATTTGGAGGAGGGCCTTAGGGTGAAGTTTGGAACAGATATTACCCTAGATTCTTCAGAAGCGCTCAAGTGACTTCTGGGTTTTGGGCTGAATGTGATGGTGACACGTGATGTGAATGTGATCTCATATCCACTCCCCTCTTTTCCCACCTCCAGTCCAGACTGAAGGGCCCACTGCCAGCTGGCAGGAGAAGGGGATTCCTGGGTGTTTGGTCTGATCCAGCAGGGATGCTGTGACCTTTAGAACGTCAGAGTTCACAGGGAACATCTCAGGTCCCACAGAAGCCTGAAATATGTTGGCAGCTTTTATCACCCCCTGAGGCTCATGGGTACATCTGTTCTGCCTCTCCCACAATTTAGTAAAAGGTTGTGTGGAGTCTACACGGGGCAAGGTTTCCAGCTTCTGGGAAGGGAGTGTGTGAAGCGAGGAACAAACAAGCAAATGGAACAGGAAGACACAGCAAACACCCTTCCTCCTTTCTCTTCCTAACAGGCAATGGAGAGATGCCGTTGAGCCATCATCTTTTTGGAGGTGTGGAAACAGCTGCTTCACCTCCAGTGCAGGTAGGAGAAATGAGCAGGGGACAGCCTGAGTTCCCCCCTCCTTTCTCAGGGGGGCTTTTGCTCCTGCAGTTTCTACAGTGGTCCAGGTGAGAGAGGCTCTGAAAACCACTCCCTCGACCTCTGCCAAGACATACATCCTGTTCCATCCCAGACTGCTCCCTTCCGGAGTGCAGTCTCTGCCTGGCATCATCCCTGATGAGGGAATCTGCTTTTTCTTCCAGTGCCCCTTTTCCTTTGAGGAGGTGTCTGTCTGTTTCACCCCAGCAGAATGGGACCTGCTGGATCTGGACCAGAAAACTCTCTACAGGGAAGTCATGCGGGAGAACTATTGGAGCGTCATCTCTCTGGGTAAGGAGGATCTCCCACAAGTGCCGGAAGTGTGAATTGCTACCCCTGGAATGATGCATGATGCAAAGTATTGAAAAGCAACACATCGTTCTCAGGCCTCTCCAGGTACTTGCCGAGGGGCAACTGAGGCCAGTGTTGTGGCCATCACCCGAGCCAGAGAAGGTGTCCTGGCCAGAGGCAAAGGTGGGGATGAGCGACTGTCATGTAGCAGGCAGAAGTCAGCAAGCCAGAAGCACTTAGGTGCTCACACAAATTCCAGACTTCAGTTTCAGAAGTCCACAAACTGAAAGTGCACAACCCACGCGCTGTAAGGGCGGAGAGCCTATTTTGGCTCGCCCGCGGAGCCTGATGGACCCGGAACGGTTCCAAACAGCTCTTCGGGATCCTTGGCCCCCTTGCGATTCCCTTGATGCCCTGGTTGATGCCTGGCAAGACCGGCTATCTGGGGCAATCAACGAGATCGCACCCCGACGTCCTCTGCGCCCTCGTTCAAGGCTGGCTCCCTGGTATACCCTGGAGCTACGCCGGCTGAAACAAGGACTCCGACGACTAGAGAGGCAGTGGCGGCGCACTCGTGGCGAAGCGGCGAGAACATCCTACAGAACGTTTATGAGGTCGTATGAGATGGCAGTCAAGACCGCGAAGAAGAAGTACTTCGCGGCCAAGATTGCGTCTGCAAATTCGCGCCCGGCACAATTGTTTAAAATAATTGGACATTTAACTACACTGCCCCAGGGCAGACCAAACGTCAAAGAATTAGAAATAGGCTGTGAGGCTTTTGCGAAATTTTTTGCAGACAAAATCACGTCGCTCCGCCAGGACCTGCCCATCACCTTAGATACAGCACATGAGCCCGAGGCCCCTTGCCTGTCTTCTGATTTAATTCTGGATCATTTCGACCCGCTCAGCCTGGAGGAAGTTGACGGAATTCTCTCCTCTGCGCGCCCTACAACTTGTGATTTGGACCCATGCCCCTCCTGGCTAATTAAATCCTGCCTGAGGGAGCTTGAATGTCCTCTACGGGACATCATAAATAGATCCCTCTCGGAGGGGCGCTTCCCATCATCCCTGAAAGAGGCTTTGGTCCGACCCCTCTTGAAAAAAAGTACAGCAGACCCGGCCGAATTGGCAAACTACCGACCGGTCTCCAATTTACCGTTTTTAGGTAAAATGATAGAGAGGGCAGTGGCATCGCAGTTGCAGAGTTTTCTGGATGACGCTTCCATCCTAGACCCTTGCCAGTCCGGCTTTCGCCCGGGTCATGGGACGGAGACAGTACTGGTCGCCCTGGTAGATGATCTCCAACGGCATCTGGATCGGGGCGGTGCGGCGGTGCTGATGCTGTTAGATCTGTCGGCCGCGTTCGACACGGTCGACCATCGGCTACTGACCCACCGCCTCGCCGATATAGGGGTGAGGGGGTCTGCCCTACAATGGCTCTCCTCCTTCCTCGAGAATCGGGGACAAAGGGTGGCAATTGGTGGTGAGCGGTCCCGGAGGCGCACACTGGATTGTGGAGTGCCTCAAGGGGCAGTTCTCTCACCAATATTATTCAATATCTATATGCGCCCTCTTGCCCAGATTGCCAGGAGATATGGACTTGGGTGCCACCAATATGCAGATGACACCCAACTCTATCTGCTGATGGACGGCCGGCCTGGCTGCGTCCCTGAAAATTTAGACCGGGCCTTGCAGGACATGGCAATGTGGTTGAGGGGGAGCGGGCTGAAATTGAATCCAGCGAAGACAGAAGTCCTTTGTCTGGGTCGGGGCGCCCGGGAAGGGGAAATACCTCTCCCGGTCTTCGACGGGGCGCCGCTGAAAGCGGCGCACCGGGTCAGGAGTCTGGGAGTTCTACTGGAGCCTTCTTTATCAATGGAGGCCCAGATTGCAGCCACTTCCAAGTCAGCCTTTTTTCACCTGAGGCGGGCAAGGCAGTTGGCTCCCTTCCTAGAGCGCCAAGACCTGGCAACGGTACTTCACGCAACGGTCACCTCGAGACTGGATTACTGTAATGCCCTCTACATGGGGCTGCCTCTGTACCGAACCCGGAAGCTGCAGCTGGTGCAGAATGCAGCGGCCAGACTGTTGTTGGGGCTCCCTAAATGGGAGCACATACAGCCTGGGCTGCGCGAGCTGCACTGGCTGCCAGTTATATACCGGGTTCGTTACAAAGTGCTGGTCATTACCTTTAAAGCCCTATATGGTCGAGGACCTGTCTACCTTAGGGACCGTCTCTCCCCATACGAACCCCAGAGAGCACTGAGGTCAGCTGGAAAAAACTTGTTGACCACCCCCGGACCGAAAGAGGTGAAGCTGCAATGTACCCGTAACCGGGCCTTCTCCTCTGCAGCCCCGAACCTATGGAACCAACTTCCAGAGGAAATGCGGGCCCTGCGGGACCTTGAACAATTCCGCAGGGCCTGCAAGACCTTCCTCTTCCGACTGGCTTTCGCTGACGAAGAAAGAAATTGCTAATGACTACCGCCATTATAAAAGCACAACTAGCATTAGCACTTTTATTAACTTAATTAAGTGATTTTAAACCTATCAGAATTTTTAATGTTTAATGTTAATGTAACCTTGTCTTTTGTATAAGGGAAACTGAATGATGTTGTTAGCCGCCCTGAGCCTGCTCCGGCGGGGAGGGCGGGATATAAATAAAATTACCTACCTACCTACCAAAGGGTCATTTCCAGAAGGGGAAAGCCAGAGAGTGTAGCCTGGAGGTCCAAGGGTCATCCACAAGGTAGAGAGTCAAAAAGTCAAAGTCCAAAGCCAGTCCAAGGTCGCACAAAGAATTTAAAAAATAAAGTTGTAAGGAACCAACTCTACCCCCACTGATACCTGCTCCACACTCAGAACATGGGAGGGGGGGCCCTCCAGAATTGCTGGAAAACTGGCCTGGTAAAAAAATTTCCGCCTGACCCCAAAGTGGCAAACATTTCCTGGACAGGTAAGAAAGACTATGAGAACTAACCACTGTTGCAACCCTTCCTGCTCTCCTTCTCATGATCTGCCCAAGTTCACAGAATCAGCATTTCTGTCACATGTCTATGTTAGCCTCTGTTTAAAAACCTCCAAGGAAGGAGAGCCCACCACTTCCCAAGGAAGCCTGTTCCACTGAGGAACTGCTTTTAACTGTCAGGAAGTTCTTCCTAATGTTGAGCCGGAAGCTCTTCTGATTTAATTTCAACCTGTTGGTTCTGGTCCTGCCTTCTGGGGCCACAGAAAACAATTCTTCACTATCTTCTACATGACAGGCCTTCAAGTACTTGACAATGACTATCACACCACCTCTCAGTTATCTCCTCTCTAGACTAAACATAGCCAGATTCTTCAGCCTTCCTCATAGATCTTGGTCTCCAGACCCCTCACCATTGTGGAATCATGGAGCTGGAAGGGGCCAAACAGTCAAGGGCCCTTGCGCAATGCAGGATCAGCCTAAAGCATCCCTGACGAGTATTTGTCCAGCCACTGCTTAAAGACTGCCAGTGAGGGCGAGTTCACCACCTTCCTAGGTAGCCAGTTCTACTGTTGAACAACTCTTAGCATCAAAAAGTTTCCGCTAATATCCAGCAGGTACGTTCCCACCCTTAATTTAAACCCTTTATTACAAGTCCTCTCCTCTTCTGCCAACAGGATCTGCTCCCCACCTTCCTCTAAGTGACAGCCCTTGAAATGCTTTAAGAGAATCTCCAGACTGAAGATTCCCAAGTCCCTCAGCCTTTCTGAATCACTTGAGTCTCACCTGCTGTATCAGGGCTGGGTGGTGGCTCTGGATCAGCTGCTGGTGGTAAGTCTTGGTCAGCCTGCAGCTCATCAGCCTGTTTCCTGTTTCTGCTGACTCAAAGCCACCATGCATGGCTCCTCTTCTCCTGAGGAGTCCTCCTCCCCTGAGGACTTCATGCTGAGCTCAGACTGTCCCCCAACAGAGACGCTCAAAAAGACTCTGGAACAGGATTGTGACAGAACCGGCCCAATTTGGCCTTCAGACGCGGTTCTGTCAACTCTCTTTTGGGTTGCCAACTCCTGGAGGGAGCTAATCTTCTTCCTGCCACTTGGGCGTGCTGCCACCACCTGCTCGATTTAGGGGTTCCTGAGAGGAACAGGAGTCCCAATCTTCCTTGCCAGTTCTGAGGTCTGGCCCCAGGGTCCTCTGCCAACAAAGCACATGATTATCACAGAGACCACAGTCCTTCTTTGGGAGACCCCTGGAGGATTGGCACCCTTGCCAGCTGCATGCCTTCCCCCTTCCCTGGACTCCCCTCTTGCAGTAGCATGGTCTAAGGCGGCTGGGGAAACTATGTGGCAAAGAGGGACTGCACTTTAAACAAACATAACATTTATTTACCACATACAACTATTTACAGGCATTTTTAAAGAGTGAACAGAAGCAACAGATTACAGTAGGGGGGAAATGCTCCTTCTCTCCCTATTATATTACTTCCCCTCACTGGATGACCTGACTTGGACTGTTGCAAGCCTGACCAGACCTTTTCAACTAACCAGTCTCCAAGACTGAACTCAAACTGACTGACTGTCCACTTTAACTGTCCGTTTTCCCACCCAAAATAAATTGCAGTTCTCGCCCAGGAACTGGTTTACCTTCGTCCAGCCACCTGGGAGACCAGCCTGAAAGACTTCCCGTCTCTCGAGGAGGCCGCCTCAGAATCGCTGGTTCCAGACAGGAGGGGAGAGGAGGAAGAGACTAGGCCCCAAAGGCTGCCTCCAGTTAGATACAGGCCTAAAATGGCGTTTCTTCACAGGGAAAGTTCCTGATTTCTCTTTCCCTAACATATTCAACACACCCTTTCCCTTCGATAGAAATACAAACATCCCCTTTAACTGTGATTTGGAAATGATCCTGTCAAGACCCCAAGCCTGGGTCCCCAGTCTTGGCACCTGAACAGCACCCAGTTCAGTGGGTTCACACAAGTAAAGCAGACCCTTTTAAAAATATATAAGGACTGATGAAGGATGTGAAAACAAGACATTACTAAACAGCAACAGAAAACCACGAAAAGCTCACTGTTCTCTCTTATACATGAAATACCTGGGATTAGATAGTGCTTCGTATCACAGCATAAGTATTCCACCTGTAGCGTAAAGTATTCTACAAAAAAATCTCATCACAGTGAAGCAAGAAAATATCAAAGCATACTAGAATAGTATGTGCGTAGAGTTTGCCTGGCTTCTCTCTGGTCTCTACCAGTTTTATACTTTCTGCCCCTCTAGAGTCAAGTGGTCCAAATAACCCAATCAAGGGTCCTCCCTGATGGAATTATCTGGAGGCTGTCAGCACCATCCCAATCTCCCCTCCCTCCTAGTTACACAATGGGATACACAAAGGGTCTCACAGTTAACCAAGTACCACAGTCTTGAGTCTGGCCCTGAAAATGATAAATGATAATATATTCTTCAAATATATTAGAAGTAGGAAACCAGCCAGGGAGGCAGTGGGGCCCTTGGATGACCATGGAGTAAAAGGATTACTGAAGGAGGATAGGGAAATGGCTGAGAAGCTGAATGAATTTTTTGCCTCCATCTTCACTGTGGAAGACGAGAACTTTTTGCCCGCCCCAGAACCACTAATTTTGGAAGGGGTGTTGAAAGACCTGAGTCAGATTGAGGTGACAAAACAGGAGGTCCTACAATTGATAGACAAATTAAAAACTAATAAGTCACCGGGTCCGGATGGCATACATCCGAGAGTTCAGAAAGAACTCAAAATTGAACTTGTGGATCTTCTAAGAAAAATCTGTAATCTTTCATTGAAATCTGCCTCCGTTCCTGAGGACTGGAAGGTAGCAAATGTCACCCCCATCTTTAAACGGGGTTCCAGAGGAGATCCGGGAAATTACCAGCCTGTCAGTCTGACTTCAATACCGGGAAAGTTGGTAGAAACCATTATCAAGGACAGAATGAGTAGGCACATTGATGAACATGGGTTATTGAGGAAGACTCAGCATGGGTTCTGCAAGGGAAGATCTTGCCTCACTAACCTGTTACATTTCTTTGAGGGGGTGAACAAACATGTGGACAAAGGAGACCCAATAGATGTTGTTTACCTTGACTTCCAGAAAGCTTTTGATAAAGTTCCTCATCAAAGACTCCTTAGAAAGCTTGAGAGTCATGGAGTAAAAGGACAGGTCCTCTTGTGGATCAAAAACTGGCTGAGTAATAGGAAGCAGAGAGTGAGTATAAATGGGCAGCTTTCGCAGTGGAGGACGGTAAGCAGTGGGGTGCCACAGGGCTCGGTACTGGGTCCCATGCTCTTTAACTTGTTCATAAATGCTTTAGAGTTGGGAGTGAGCAGTAAAGTGGCCAAGTTTGCGGATGACACTAAATTGTTCAGGGTGGTGAGAACCAGAGAGGATTGTGAGGAACTCCAAAGGGATCTGTTGAGGCTGGGCGAGTGGGCGTCAACGTGGCAGATGTGGTTCAATGTGGCCAAGTGCAAAGTAATGCACATTGGGGCCAAGAATCCCAACTACAAATACAAGTTGATGGGGTGTGAACTGGCAGAGACTGACCAAGAGACAGATCTTGGGGTCGTGGTAGATAACTCACTGAAAATGTCAAGACAGTGTGCGTTTGCAATAAAAAAAGCCAACACCATGCTGGGTATTATTAGGAAGGGAATTGAAAACAAATCAGCCAGTATTATAATGCCCCTGTATAAATCGATGGTGCGGTCTCATTTGGAGTACTGTGTGCAGTTCTGGTCGCCGCACCTCAAAAAGGATATTATAGCATTGGAGAAAGTCCAGAAAAGGGCAACTAGAATGATTAAAGGGCTGGAACACTTTCCCCATAAAGAAAGGTTGAAACGCTTGGGACTCTTTAGCTTGGAGAAACGTCGACTGCGGGGTGACATGATAGAGGTTTACAAGATAATGCATGGGATGGAGAAAGTAGAGAAAGGAGTACTTTTTTCCCTTTCTCACAATACAAAAACTCGTGGGCATTCGATGAAATTGCTGAGCAGCCAGGTTAAAACGGATAAAACGAAATACTTCTTCACCCAAAGGGTGATTAACATGTGGAATTCACTGCCACAGGAGGTGGTGGCGGCCACGAGCATAGCCACCTTCAAGAGGGGTTTAGATAAAAATATGGAGCAGAAGACCATCAATGGCTATTAGCCACAGTGTGTGTGTATGTATAAAATTTTTTGCCACTGTGTGACACAGAGTGTTGGACTGGATGAGCCATTGGCCTGATCCAACATGGCTTCTCTTATGTTCTTAAAGGATGTTAGCCACAGGGAGAGTTAAATCACGAACACCTGCAGGTCAGACCAGGCCACAAAATTCACGTAGACCCTTGAGGGGAACTAGAGTGCTTGTCTTACAGATCTGTCCCCTTTATATTGGTTGAGATTTTAGGCTATAATCTTTATCATGGTTTCATCCTTCCAGAAGAATTTTTATTCTTGAATTTCTTTCATCCCTCATATAAGAATGATCTCTCTCTCTCTCCCCCTTCCTCTCCCCCCCCCCAAAAAAGAAGAAAGGATAAGAGAGACTTTTGTGGAGAAAGACAGTGCTATTACCTCTGAAGAAAAGCTGGAGAGTTTCTCAAGGGGATTCCAAAAACATATTTCCTTCCCAAATGAGTTGGCTGAGAGTGAGTATCCTTCACGGTTATGTCAAGGGAATAGGTAAGGAATAGCCGTGGGGTTTTTTAATTCACTTCTGAGCAACATTTGGCTTGGTACAATCATACAGCCTGCTGGATAAGGAGGAAGGGAGGCCTTCATGGAACTGAGATTTGGAAGGTTATGGCCTGTCTGGAAAAGGTCAGTTTTAGCAAAACCAGTAATTGCTGTGAACATGCTCATCATTTAAATAAACCTTATTTGAATTATATCAAAGAGGTGGACTGAGGGATTGCTGCACAGAATCTGACAAAAGAGCCCTCTGCTGACAGGCAGGTATTGCATGACACAGCTGAGATGAGTCTGGAGTGTGTTGGGGGGAAATTGGCATTGCAAGCTCTTGAGGGGATGAGGTATCCTTAAATACTAGACATTATGGAGAAAGGTGGGAGGAGATTAAGATCAGGGAAACTGGAGGAAGCTGAAGAGCCGTTAGTCCTTTCCGTCTGCAGTCACAGAGATGTTTTGGACCTTACCTCCCCTCCCAGGTGTTAAAGGGATCTCTCTCTTTATTCCAGCAGAGGATGACCAGGTAAATGAGGAGGGTGAAGAACTTCTTCAGCACTTGCCAGATCAAGTTCAAGAGTTGAAAGAAAATAAGAGAAATCGACACAGACCTAAGAGAAAGGAAGGCAGCTGTATGGTTGAGAAGAGAGAAGGAAAAAGGATTAATGTACATTTTCCAAAGCAGAGAATACTTAAGGCATGTACATCCATTCAGTATAGGAAGTACTTCAAAAATAGATTACAGCTCCTTGTGCACCAAAGCGTACACAGAGGCAAGAAACCTTCTGAATGTTCAGAGTGTGGGAAGAGATTCCGTGACAGTGGCACTCTTAAACGGCATATTAGGACCCACACGAGGGAGAAACCTTTTGAATGTTCAGAGTGTGGAAAGAGATTCAGTCGGAGTGGCCATCTTCAACTGCATCAAAGAACCCACACAGGGGAGAAACCTTTTGAATGCTCACAGTGTGGGAAGAGATTTAGTCAGAGTGGCCATCTTAAACAGCATCAAAGAACCCACACAGGGGAGAAACCTTTTGAATGCTCACAGTGTGGAAAGAGATTTAGTCAGAGTGTCAGTCTTCAACAGCATCAAAGAACCCACACAGGGGAGAAACCTTTTGAATGTTCACAGTGTGGAAAGAGATTTAGTCAGAGTGTCCATCTTCAACAGCATCAAAGAACCCACACATGGGAGAAATCTTTTGAATGCTCAGAGTGTGGAAGGAGATTCAGTCGGAGTGGCCATCTTGAACTGCATCAAAGAACCCACACAGGGGAGAAACCTTTTGAATGCTCACAGTGTGGAAAGAGATTCAGTCACAGTGGCACTCTAAAGCTGCATTCGAGAACCCACACAGGAGAAAAACCTTTTGAATGCTCACATTGTGGGAAGAGATTCAGTCGGAGTAGCCATCTTCAACAGCATCAAAGAACCCACACAGGGGAGAAACCTTTTAAATGCTCACAGTGTGGAAAGAGATTCAGTGAAGGTGGCACTCTAAAGAGGCATCAGAGAACCCACACAGGGGAGAAACCTTTTGAATGCTCACAGTGTGGAAAGAGTTTCAGTCACAGTAGCACTCTAAAACTGCATCAGAGAACCCACACAGGGGAAAAACCTTTTGAATGCTCACAGTGTGGACAGAGATTCAGTGAAGGTGGCACTCTAAAGCTGCATCAGAGAACCCACACAGGAGAAAAACCTTTTGAATGCTCACAGTGTGGAAAGAGATTCAGTCAGAGTGGCAAACTTCAGCAGCATCAAAGTACCCACACAGGGGAGAAACCTTTTGGATGCTCAGAGTGTGGAAAGAGATTCAGTGAAGGTGGCACTCTAAAGATGCATCAAAGGACCCACACAGGGGAGAAACCTTTTGAATGCTCACAGTGTGGGAAGAGATTCAGTCGCAGTGGCAATCTTCAACGGCATCAGAGAACTCACACAGGAGAGAAACCTTTTGAATGCTCACAGTGTGGAAAGAGATTCAGTCACAGTGGCACTCTAAAGCTGCATCAGAGAACCCACACAGGAGAAAAACCTTTTGAATGCTCACATTGTGGGAAGAGATTCAGTCGGAGTAGCCATCTTCAACAGCATCAAAGAACCCACACAGGGGAGAAACCTTTTGAATGCTCAGAGTGTGGAAAGAGATTCAGTGAAGGTGGCACTCTAAAGATGCATCAGAGGGGGGCGGAGCGTCGCGAGGCAATGGCGGACGCAAAATAAACGAGCTCCGTATACCTCCTTCCCCTCTCAATGATTAAAACGACTCTACAAACTCAAATGACAACTAAATCAAGAGGAAAACCGGTGCGACAAAGAAGGAAGCAGATCTTGACAAAAAAAGCTGCGGTTACTGACTACTTCTCGCCAGAAAATCCAAACAAGGTTAGTGGCCCAATCTCCTGCTCCCCGATCACGTGCGAAATGGCGCTCAGCCCTGCTTCCGCTCCCGCTCACCTCAGCCAACTAACTTCCCCAACAGCTCCCGCTTGTGAAGAAGATGGCCCAATCAGTCGTAGAGACCTTGATCTTCTAAGACTTGAGATCCATAAGTATTTTAAAGATACTATAGCTGAGCATGTCAGCCCTCTAAAAGCACAAGTGCAAGAATTAACTGAAGATCTGGCCACTACCGCCAAAATAGCAGAACAATCAGCGGAGCTGGGGCTGTCCATCAAAAAGGAGCTTGTCAATATCAAAAGTAATGAAAACAAGCTTCAGAACAGAATATTAATCTTGGAGGACAAATGGAGAGCTTTGAACCTGAAGCTACGCGGGATTTATGAAGGGGCTGAAGATAAAAGTGATTTGTTACTGTTTATAGCGGGCTGGCTGCAAGAGAAGTTTTCGTTCCAAGGCAACATGGCGGATAACATTGTAAGAGTACAGAGGCTGGGGTCTAGGAAATCGTTGCGGAGCAACTTTGCTAGGGACATTGTGGTGCAATTCTCAAATCCCAGAATCAAAGAAATGATCTTACAGAAGGCAAGACAGAGTGACGCCTTAATGCACAATGGGAAAAAGGTGCTATTTCTGCTGGACTTAGCTCCTGAAGCGCTAGAAAAAAGGTGCAATTTGAAAATTATCACAAATAAACTGCACACAAACAACTTGAGATTCCGATGGAGCCCAACGTCGGAGATTCTGCTCTACAAAGAAGGCGTCTTGCATCGAGCTCATGATGCGCAGTCAGGGATCGAATTACTAGCCACCCTATCGATCACGCTCACTCCGGAAGAGAAGGCCGACTTAAGAAAGCTGTTTCCGGCGCAGAGGGACCAAACGCCCGATGAAGACGAAGCTGCATAGCCACTACTCTTACTAACCTTTTTTTTTAGTGCTTTCACGCTTCTGTTTCTGGACCTTGGACCCTTCATTGAGCTCAACAGACGAGAGCTTCCTCACATACAAAACTAACCAGTTCACCCATGTGCCTGGGGGTCGGAAGAGGCTTTGACGGCAGAGTACTGTCTTCAGACTTGACATGGGCAAGGCTTCTACCCCCCCCCCCTCTTTTTCTTTCTCGGCTCGCAGTTTCTGCCTAGTCTATAATGGTACTGATAATAGATAGTGCATAGTATTCAAATAGTGCTTTCTAAAATATTGATCTGTTATGGGGGGTTTTTTACTGTGCTTTTTTTTTTCTCTCTCTAAGAGACTATTCTATTGGCTTAGAGGCTTAATTTTGGCATATTTAAAAAGAGGCTAGTGGTTACTGTATGAACTAAAAAAAAAAAATCTCTATTTAAGGCTGAGCTCTACTCCTTCTAAGGGGAAAAAATGAATCTTTCTTAGTAGGTCATTATGTACTCACCTAATCATTTTTCTGCTGTTAAAATACTTAAGCAACTGGCTACAAATCACACATATATATACTTCTAAAATACCTAAACATATATAAGTCCATACATACCCCTTTTTATTGTTGCAATACCCCACTTATAGTAAGAGGATAGATAATTACTACTTCTTGAGAATGACTCACAATTCTTTAAGTGTACAATCAATTGTTATTATTGTTAGAGGTTCATATTTTTGTAGTAGGACTTACATCCCAAGGCCTAGCTATGAGTGGATGGTAGGCTTCCTTTATTTATAAGCTAGTATTCATATAGGGTGAATTGTTAAGCCATTCTATTTTTTTGTGTGTGTATGTATGTATATATATATATATATATATATATATGTATGTGTGTGTATATATATATATATATATATATATATATATATATGTATATATATATATGTGTGTGTGTGTGTATGTATGTATATGTATATATATATGTATAAAAAGGGGGGGGAGGGGGACTTAAGTGCTTAAGAAAAACTTATCTAGTTTAACATGAGCTAGGGACTTGATTTACAATGCGATCTCAATCCTCAAGCCCATATAAATTTGCTTAAAGGCTCTATAGCTCTGAAGTAATCAACTACGGTCAAACACGAATTGGTTTAAAAATAAATAAATAAATAAATAATGAAGGAGAGAGAGAAAGGGTTAGGAAAGATAAGGGAACTGGAGACTTATAATAGTCTTTAAGATGGTGGAGGCGGCACAACACATGCAATTTGAGGCGAACAATGAATCTGTATTTGTTTATGTGATATATATTTATCTACCTCTGCCCTTAAAAGGCCTCTATGCTGCACAAGTGTGAGCACTGTCAGATCCTATTGTTGTAGCTAATGTTTGTTAGAGTTTGGTATTTGATATTTATAAAGGGGAAGGAGGGGGAGTTAGGTTCTTAATTATCTTTTGAAGGTTATTTGCGCCCTCCTGGAAGGAGTGCAGAAGTTTCAAGACAGGGAAACCTAAAAGTGTTTTCCCTGACCTCTTTGTCTAAAAGAGGTTTTGAAACGTTACCCGAACTAGGTTTTTTTGTTTTTTTGTTTTTTGTTTTTGTTTTTAAGCTAGCTTTACTACAGTTTACCTTCCTACAAGCTAATTAGGAAAGGTAAAGTTCGTTTTGGGGTTTGTTTTTGTTGTTGTTGTGGTTGTTGTTTTGTTTGTTTGTTTTTCTGTTTCGTGTTGTGTGGGTTCTATTTTTATTTTTTTCTATTTTATATTTTTTGTTGCAAGTCGCTCCGGGTCACCACAGCCAACTCTGAGGTAGTGAGTGCATCTTAAATATATATATATATATATATATATATATATATATATATATATATATATATATATATATATATATATATATATATATATATATATATATATATATATATATATATATATATATATTTTCCCTCCCTTTCTTCTTAGCCTAACCATGTCCAAGGATATTAAAGTTCTCACCTGGAACTGCAGAGGGTTTAAAAACCCCATCAAAAGGGCGCGCATTGCTAATTTTCTGGCCAAAGAGCGACTTCAAATAGTTTGCCTCCAAGAAACCCACGTAAAAAAGCAAACCTCCCCCTTATTACGGTCCAGATGGTTTAACCAGACTTTCCAAGCTGCAGGTACTTCAAAAGCGAGGGGAGTGGCAATTCTGATTTCTAAAACTGTGTCTTTCAGTGTGCAAGATACGAAAGCTGATCCCAAAGGAAGATATGTATTTGTCAAAGGTATTTTAAACGGCAATCCATTAACAATCGCATCTATTTATTCACCAAACAGTGGCCAACTGGAATTCCTGGGGGAGACCTTTTCTGACCTGATGGGTTTCAGACAGGGTGAGCTTATCATCGGAGGTGACCTCAACTACATTGTTGATTCAGTTCTGGACAAGTCGGGTCGTACAGGGTCTCAACGCACTTCTCCCAAGAAGTCAGGTTTACATGATCTTTTACTTTCTTATAATTTGGTAGACATCTGGAGGACACTAAACCAAGGAACTAGAGACTATACCTTTTTTTCTCATGTCCACAATTCCTATTCCAGAATTGATTATATTTTAATGTCCCCTAATCTCTTAAAATTTGTCGACAGGGCAAACATAGGCTCTAGAACAATTTCCGATCATTCTTGGGTGTCTGGGGTGTTGTCTTTTGTTGACTCTGACAACAAAGGCCCAACCTGGTCTTTAAACAAACTCCTTCTGTCTAAGGAAGACGTTTGTGAGAAAGTTAGAAAATCAATTCAGGACTATTTTTCACATAATGGTAACTGCGGAGTGTCCCAACATCTGGTATGGGATGCATTTAAAGCTGTGCTCAGAGGGAATCTAATTTCCATTGCAGCAGCATGCCATAAGAACAGATGTAAAGCTATTTCAGAGCAACAGCTTAAAATTGCCGAACTGGAAAAGAAACACATAAAATACGGGGGAAAGAAATATTTTAAAAAACTCTCACTTGAAAGAAACAAATTAGAATTGATTGAAACTTCAGACATACAAAAAAAATTGTTGTATTTGGAACAGAAATTTGTCACCAAAACTTCTAAATCCCTCAGATTCTTAAAGTTTAGGCTACATCAACAGAGGGAAACCACAATAATTCATTCTATACGTTCAACCAAAGGAGAGGTGTATGTCACTCCTAAGGAAATCACTGGGGTGTTTCCGGAATACTATTCTTCTCTTTACTCATCCTCTGTTGATAGTAACCTAGATTATAAAGCGTTTTTAAAAAATGCTAACTTTGACAGAAAACTAACCAAAGAGGATGCTGATTTTATGGACAGACCAATTTCAGAATCGGAAATTGTGGAGGCATTATCACTTATAAAAAATAACAAGGCAACGGGGAAAGACGGGTTCCCAGTGGAATTTTATAAAAAGTTCAGTTCTGATGTTTTACAGCCTCTCCTAAAAACTTGCAACCTTGCTATGAAAACTAGTATCCTTCCAGATTCATGGAAGGATTCCAAGATGATTGTGATACACAAAGAAGGCAAGGATAAACAAAACCCCAAATCCTATAGACCGATTTCAATTCTGAACCACGATTTCAAAAATTTTTCAACTATCTTGGCCCGCAGACTAAATAAAATTATTTGTTCTTATGTGCACACTGACCAGACAGGTTTCATTCCTGGACGCTCCATCTCGGACAATATTAGGAGAACCCTTAATTTAATACATTTTGGCAAGACGTCTAAAACACCTTCTTTAATTCTTTCTCTGGACGCAGAAAAAGCGTTTGATATGTTAGAAATTAATTATTTAAAAGCTGTCTTAAACTACATGGGATTTGGCCCAATTTTTTTAAATTCCATTTCGGCTATCTACAAGGACCCTAAAACTCAACCATTAACAATCATAGATCAGACGAAATTCACTTAGCAAGGGGTACACGACAAGGCTGTCCACTTTCTCCAATACTGTTTGCCATCTCGCTGGAGCCCCTGGCCCACTTAATACGGTCAGATCCTGATATTAAAGGTATTATGGTGAGAGGTATCTCCCACAAAATTAGCCTTTTCGCTGACGACACCGTTTTTTATTTGAGTAACCCTGTACACTCGTTAACTAAATTAATGCAGACTTTAACATCATTTAAGGAGTTCTCAGGCTTTACTATCAACATGTCTAAATCGGAGATCTATCCGATTCACCTTCCTCCAGATGTCTACCAACAATTAGAATCTTCTTTTCCCTTTAAATGGGTTACTAAATCATGGCGACATTTAGGCATCCACATACCTTTGGACCAATCTAAATTATTCGAAGCAAATTACAAACAACTTTTTACAACCACTAGAACTAATTTGACTAAATGGACTAAGCTTCAGCTTAGTCTGCTAGAAAAAATAGACTTGTTAAAAACTTTCGTTCTACCTAAATTTCTTTTTTTATTCCAAAATCTTCCTATTCCTATACCAAGTAACGATATGAAATCCTGGCAAAAATGCCTCTCCCTCTTCATATGGAACAATAAGAAAACAAGGATTTCATACCAGGTCCTGTCTAAACCCACGGCTAAGGGTGGTTTGGCTGCACCAATTTTGAATAGCTATTACGTAGCAGCCCAGCTTCGAAATGTTTTACTTTATGCCAGAAAAGAATGCCAGTTACCATGGATTCAAATCGAATCTGCAAGTATATACCCTGTACGTCTTAATGAATTCCTTTGGAATTCTAGAGCTGAACGAAGTAAAACTGTATTAAACAACCCCTTTTTGCGATGCACCTTGGAGATCTGGGATAAATATAGAAATCTTGCAGTCCAGCCCTCCACCCCAGTAATGGCCTTTTTGGGTCAGCCCTGGTTTCCTCCAGGAAACTCTAAGGGGAGCTTTGGAATTTGGCGACAACAAAGCATCCTTAGGATTTCAGATGTCAGTTCCAAGGGCCAACTGCTTACTCGTGATCAAATAGAATCCAAATATAGAATCAAAATCCCTTGGTATGAGTATCATCAACTCTATGACGTGTTAAATAAAGTTGTTCCTGTTATGATACCTGAAAGTCAATTAAATGCCTTTGAAAAACTAATCATTAAAGAAAATACAATAATGAGAGGTGTGATTTCAAAACTATACCATTTATTAAACCATAAAAGTTGGGCGTCAGCTTCAGCACAACCAAATGCTTGGAGCAAAGACTGCTCTATTAATCTATCAGAAGAGCAGTGGTCCACGATCTGGATGTCTCCAATCTGCAAATCCCGATGCACAAATTTCAAATTGCAACAATTTAAATTATCTTCAAGATGGTATTTGACTCCTCTTTCCCTCAGCCATGCAAGTAAAAGCTATAACCCCCTGTGTTGGAAAGGTTGCGGGGAAATTGGATCATTCCTCCATTGTTGGTGGTCTTGCCAGAAAATTCAAGCTTTTTGGAATACCTTGATAAGTAAAATTGAGATCATTGTTAATGAAACCATTCCTCGGACCCCAGAATCCATTCTGCTCAACTATTGGCCATCCAATAAGTACTCCAAACAAAAGAAGGAACTTATCTCCCTTCTGATTTTGGCAGGTAAATTCTTGCTGGCAAAGTCTTGGAAAGTGACAAGAGTCCCTTCAATTACTCAGTGGTTCCAAAAGGTATGGGAAATGATTATACAGGATAAAATAGCGTCCCAACTTATACTTAGTGATAATCCTAAGGCAGGAGTTTTTTTTGTCGAAAAGTGGTTTAACTTTTTTGACCACGTGAATGCTAATGTGTCTAAGCAGAACAAAATGCCAACGAAATATCTAAATTTTGTTTTGTACTGAGGTACACTTGCTCTCACTAATGACCAACCCTGGAAGCTTGGCTGTGGGACTTAGAGTAGCTGAAGACAATATAAATAACCTTCCTCCCCCCTTTTTTTTTTCCTTTCTTTTTTTTTTCCCTCCCCCCCCCCTCCTTCTTCTTCTTTTGTTGGTATTGTTATGGTTTGTGTGTGTGTATGTGTATGTGTGTTCTGGATTACTTCTTGATGTTTAAAATATTACAACATTGTATTTCTTATATGGAAGTTTTGTTTTTGTTAATAAAAAATAAAAAATTTTGAGTTCAAAAAAAAGATGCATCAGAGAACCCACACAGGGGAGAAACCTTTTGAATGCTCACAGTGTGGAAAGAGTTTCAGTCACAGTAGCACTCTAAAACTGCATCAGAGAACCCACACAGGGGAAAAACCTTTTGAATGCTCACAGTGTGGACAGAGATTCAGTGAAGGTGGAACTCTAAAGCTGCATCAGAGAACCCACACAGGGGAGAAACCTTTTGAATGCTCACAGTGTGAAAAGAGTTTCAGTCACAGTAGCACTCTAAAACTGCATCAGAGAACCCACACAGGGGAAAAACCTTTTGAATGCTCACAGTGTGGAAAGAGATTCAGTCAGAGTGGCAAACTTCAGCAGCATCAGAGAACCCACACAGGGGAGAAACCTTTTGGATGCTCACAGTGTGGGAAGAGATTCAGTCAGAGTGGCACTCTTCAGCAACATCAAAGGACCCACACAAAGGAGAAACCTTTTGAATGCTCACAGTGTGGAAAGAGATTTAGTCAGAGTGTCAGTCTTCATTTGCATCAGAGAACCCACACAGGGGAGAAACCTTTTGAATGCTCACATTGTGGGAAAAGATTCGGTCAAAGTGCATCTCTTCAACAGCATCAAAGAACCCACACAGGGGAGAAACCTTTTGAATGCTCAGAGTGTGGAAAGAGATTCAGTTGGAGTGGCACTCTTCAGCAACATCAAAGGACCCACACAGGGGAGAAACCTTTTGAATGCTCACAGTGTGGAAAGAGATTCAGTCACAGTGGCACTCTAAAGCTGCATCCGAGAACCACACAGGGAAAAAACCTTTTTGAATGCTCAGAGTGTGGGAAGAGATTCAGTCAGAGTCGCACTTTTCAACCACATCAAAGGACCCACACAGGGGAGAAACCTTTCGAATGCTCACAGTGTGGGAGGAGATTCAGTCGGAGCGGCACTCTTCAGCTGCACCATACAACCCACACAGGGAAAAAACCTTTGTGAATGCTCAGAGTGTGGAAAGTGATTCAGTTGACATGGCCGTCTTTGACAGCATGAAAGAATCACAAGGAGAAACCTTGTAACGCCTTAGCCCATTAAAAGGTCTTCTAAAGAATTATAGACCAATTTCATTATTAAACAATGACTATATCTTGGCAGAACGACTTAAGCAATATTTGATTAACTTTATAAAGGAAGATCAAGCGGGATTTCTCCCTAAAAGGCAAATATGAGACAATATAAGAATTGTTGTAAATATTGTGGAATATTATGAGAAACATCCAGAAAAAGAGGTGGCGTTATTTTTTGTAGATGCAGAGAAAGCCTTTAATAATCTGAACTGGGACTTTATGTTTGCAGTAATGGAAAAAAATCGATCTTGGAGAGCATTTTATAAGAATGACAAAAGCAATATATATGGATCAACACGCAAAATTGTGTATAAATGCAGACCTTACAAATGAAATGAAGGTGAGCAAAGGTACAAGACAAGGATGTCCGCTTTCACCATTGTTGTTTATAATGACTCTTGAAATTTGGCTAAGGCTAATACAAGATGATAAAGAAATAGAAGGACTGAAAATCAGAGGATTCTCTTATAAATATAGAGCATTTGCGGATGATATTGTGTTCATAACTGAAAATCCGATACAAGTGATACCTTTGTTGCTAGCTAAGATAAAAGAATATGGAGAAATGGCAGGACTTTATATAAATAAAGAAAAATCGAAATTTCTATGTAAAAACATGCAACTAAATAATCAGGAAGAATTGCAGAGTTTGACGGGATGTGAAGTTACCTCTAAAGTTAAATATTTAGGTTTAGAAATAATGAAGAATATTGATTTGTACAAACATAACTATGAAAAGTAATGGCGTAAAATGGATGAAGACATGGTGAAATGGAATAGACTTAATCTGACTTTGTGGGTAGGATTGCTGCAATTAAGATGAACATTTTGCCAAGAATAATGTACCGTATTTTTTGCACCATAAGACGCACCCCCCCCCCCAAAAAAGTGGGGTAAAAAGTGTGTGCGTCTTATGGAGCGAAGGTACCATACATACCTTCCTCCGGGGGCGGGGGCGATCCGCTGCCTCCATCCCGGCGCTTCCCGGCGCCTGCCTGCCTGGCTCCAGCTCTTACGCTTACAGCAATCGCCAGGATCGCTCCCTCCGCCCTCCGATCCCAGCGCTTGCTTTAAGCATCAGTGCTGAAGCCATGCAAACAGGCAGGGAGAAAGCACGCAACCCCCTCCACAGCCGGCGCTCGCGAAGCGCTAGGTTTGTGGAGGGGGCAGGTGTTTCCTCTGCCTGGCTTCAGCTGCTGCTTACAGCAAATGCTGGGATTGGAGGGTGGAGGGAGCGATCCTGGCGCTTGCTGTAAGCATCAGCTGAAGCCAGGCAGGCAGGCAGGGAGAAAGCACGCCGCCCCCTCCACAGCCCGGCGCTTTGCGAAGCACTGGGTTTGCGGAGGGGGCGGGTGCTTCCTCTGCCTGGCTTCAGCTGCTGCTTACAGCAAGTGCCGGGATCGGAGGAAAGAGGGAGCGATCCTGGTGCTTGCTGTAAGCATCAGGCAGGAAGGGAGAAAGCACGCCGCCCCCTCCACAGCCCAGCGCTTTGCGAAGCGCTGGGTTTACGGAGGGGGCGGGTGCTTCCTCTGCCTGGCTTCAGCTGCTGCTTATAGCAAGTGCTGGGATCAGAGGTTGGAGGGAGCGATCCTGGCGCTTGCTGTAAGCATCAGCTGAAGCCAGGCAGGCAGGGAGAAAGCACACCGCCCCCTCCACAGCCCAGCGCTTTGCAAAGCATCAGCTGAAGCCAAGTAGGCAGGCAAGGGAGAAGCACGCCGCCGCCTCCACAGCCCAGCGCTTTGCGAAGCGCTGGGTTTGCGGAGGGGGCGGGTACTTCCTCTGTGCCTGCGTGCCTGGCTGGGAGACAAGCAGCGAGATCGCTCCCTCCGCCCCCATCGCAAACCCAGCACTTCGCAGGGAGCGATCTCGCCGCTTGTCTCCCAGCCAGCCATGTAAGCGCGGGGGAAGCACGCCAGCACCTGCGTGCCTGGCTGGGAGATAAGCGGCGAGATCGCTCCATGCGAAGTGCTGGGTTTGCGATGGGGGCGGAGGGAGCGATCTCGCCGCTTGTCTCCCAGCCAGGCACGCAGGCACAGAGGAAGTACCCGCCCCCTCCGCAAACAGTGTGCAGTTCCTAGAAAGGATACAGGAAGGAGGGGAGAAACACTGAAGTCCTCCAACGTCGTCCTTGTGGGATCTGACTTTGCATCCAGGAGAGCTGGAGGACAGGGCCTTGAGAAGCCAGACTGAGGGGTGCCTGGATGGAGAAAGAGTGGAGGGGGGGGGGAGCTGGGAGGAAAAGCTGCCCCAGGCTGGTGCAGGAAAAAGGCAAATATACCTCTGCGAAAAACAAGCCTCAATAATAATACAAAAACTTATAAGTGCTTTATAAATATAGAACAAAATAAGGTGAAATCAATCACAAAAATAGAAATAGAACACTGAGCATGCCCTCCATATCCCAAAGTCTCACAACCGAGAAATTAATGCCAAATTTTCAAATGAAAAGTCCAGGCTATGGCAAAGGTTGGTTCTTAAACAGAGCCCCGAGCTCCAATTCTTCTCAGTAGATGCTGAAGTAGTTCAGTGCAGCACGGCATATATGGAACGTGACAGGGTTG
The DNA here is from genome assembly GCF_032191835.1 of Heteronotia binoei. Taxonomy (NCBI): domain Eukaryota; kingdom Metazoa; phylum Chordata; class Lepidosauria; order Squamata; family Gekkonidae; genus Heteronotia; species Heteronotia binoei. The sequence continues at coordinate 147,475,994 of NC_083228.1, read as the reverse complement.
CACTTGATGCCCTGTTTCACTTAAAGCTTCTACAAGCTTTACTGTGCCATTATGCAATTTGCAATGAGAGCAAGGCTTCAGAATTCTTAGCAATGGCAACCCTTCTTGGCCATCTTTCCACCCCAGCAGGATCTCCAAGGTGGCAAACATCAAACTGTTAAAGCAGTTCAGCATTAAACCTACTTTCAAGGTGATGTATACACATAAAATATTTATTTCCCACCCTCCCCACCGGGATATGTATACACACATAAAATATGTGTATACATATCCCGGCGGGGAGGGCGGGATATAAATAAAACTTACTATTATTACTATTAATTTTGTGATTATTAGTAAATTATCAGTAGTAAAAACATATAAACACACACAACACCAAAACCAGGGAGGAAAGCCAGTAACCGTGAGCGGGGGATGAAGTTTCAGCGGGTGAGCCTCCATCCATCCCAGAACTTCCGAGGTGGTCTTATGTCCTTGCCTGAAGCATTAGGGACTTGGTGAGCGTCTCCATCCGTGAGAACCAGGGTTGGCCAGGCTGCCTGGGGCCACCTAGAGGGGGCTTCCTGTGGGTGGGAGCAGGGTGGGGTCTCACTGTATGTAATCAGGCCACGGCCTGGGGCTTGCAAGCCAGTTTTACTTGGATATAGTTATGCTGAATGACTGAGTAAAAGCTGCTACTCTGGGAGGCCTCGTTCTTCCCCACTGAACCCAGTATTTAACACTTCCTCCCCCCAAAAAACCCCATCCTCCTCAAGCTCCACCCCTGAAATCTCCAGGATTTCCCTAACCCAGAGTTGGCAACCCTACCCGGTTGCCTTGCATGCAGGCTGGTTCAAGGCATGTTGTCCCCCAAAGCCAGGGAAGCCCGTTGCCTCCTGGGAACCTGGGCTGCAGGTAGTGAAGCAGTGCCCGGGGAGGAGGCGCTCTAGGGTTGCCATGGAAATAATGTCTCCCATCTGAGGGAAGCCCCTGCCGTTCCCCTCACAACTGTGCCCCACCCACTGAGGCCTCGTTGGCAGGGAAGGACCGTTTGCCAATCGGGTCTGTCTGGCATAACCTAAGTTTTACATCAACTAAGGTGACCAGAAGAAGAGAGATTCTCTTGAAACGTGCAAAAGTGTCAACCTCAGGTCCTGATGTCACATTTTCAGTTTTGACAATGGTCGTTTTCGCACTCACCTCCAGCCGGCGCGACCCCCCTCTTCACCGCGCAGGATATGCGCGGATTTCGCACTAAATGCTTTGTTTGTGCTTTTTCAGCCTTCATTCCTTTTTGTTCACAAAATTAGGACCAGGCAGCCCTCTTTTCTTTCCCCAAACCCGAATTAAGGCAAAAAGCTGCCCCTGAGACATGGGCCTTCCTAGTTTCCATAAAGATTGGACCACACGTGAATTACCTGAGCCCTATTTCCTTACGACTCAGGTGACTGCCACTCTACTGTAAGGGTAAAGAGAGCCCCCCCCCCCCTCCGCCCATGCAGCCTGTGCTTGTAAGTCTCAGTGCTCCACTGGGAGGCTTGGGGGAAAAAACCACCAGAACAACCCTGTGAGGTAGGCCAGTCTGCATGTTCCACCACCCACATACATAGAAGATTTTTTAAAATAAAAAATTCTACCCTTGCCAGTCCTGTTCACCTCATCAGCTGAGACTCCCCCGGTCCACTTGCTGCCTTGGAGGAAAGAAGACGGGGCTTCAAACTGCAGAGGGGAGACCAGGAAGCCCCAGACACAAAGACTTCCCTGCAAAGGACGCAGGAGGTCAGCTCCTGTTGCCCTCCGGCCCATTCGGTCACGTAATGAGGTGGCCTTGTAAATAGGGATCACTTTGGGGATGGCGGAGAAAACCCACGGGGGGGGGGGGTGACTCAGCAACAGAGACTCTGATTTGCCTGCAGAAGAGCCCCAGTCCAGTCGCCAGTTTAAAGGGTCAGGTACATGCAAGAGAGCGGCTGCCAGTCACAACAATGGGCACTCTTGAGAGATGAATGGTCCTTCAGCATAAGGCAGAGCGCCCCTTCCTCTTTCCACGGCCCAGAGGCTCATGGCTCAGTGGTAGCAGAGCATGCCTGGTCAATCCCTGGGATCTCCAGTTAAAAGGACCAGGCAGTGGGTGATGTGAAAGACCTCAGCCTGAGACCATGGAGAGCTGCTGCTGGTCTGAGCAGACAACACTGATTGTGATGGGCCTCCGGGCTGGGCGGCTGCATGAGACCACTGAGGACTAGCACCGTCTGTAGGCTGAAAGGAAAGCTGGGATTAGGGGAGCGGGGGCTGTTGCTCAGACAGGGGCAGAGCATCTGCTTGGCGTGCAGAAGGTCTCCTGTCCAACCTCCAGTTCAAAGACCCTCTTGGGGGTGAGTGATGTGAAGGACTCCTGAGGTCCTGCAGAGGCCCTGCCAGGTTGAGTGGGCAATACTGGCCTGGATGGGGGGGGGGGCGCTCTGACTTAGTGGAAGGCAGTTCCCAGAACGCAAGGGGGAAAACAGCTGCCGGGCTGCCTGCCTAGGATTCTGGGCAGGGATGTGATGCTTGCGGGGGCATCCCAGAGGGCTCATTCCCCCCCCCTCCACCATTTCAAAGACAGATCCTCCCCCCTCGTTTGCAAGGGAAGAAACCTCCTTCCTTCTGCCCCCGGTGCAAGGAGGCCCCTCCCAGGCGTCTGGGAAGAGGCAGGAAGGCTGCAAGGCTGAGCTCTCCCCACAAAAGGGGCAGGATTATTTTGTTGTTCTGCAACCCAAAGCGGTCCCGCCCCACGGAGAGGCGTGTGGAAGAGCTGCAGTCCCGGCAGAGCAGAGGCCGGGCCCAGGGGGCGCTGGAGCGCCTTCCAAAGCACTGCTGCTCCAGAAGGGAACGGAAGGCGTGCATGCCCGGGCCCAGCCTTTGCAAAGGGGCCCCCGGAACGGAAGATGCGCAAGCTCTGCTGCCGGGCGTGGGGTGCTGCGCCGGTGGGGCAGGAGGGGCCGAAGGAGAGAGCAGCAGCCGGGCCTCCTGCGACCCTCCCCCGGTTGCAAGAGAAGAACCCTCCTTCCTTCTGCCCCCGGAGCAAGGAGGCCCCTCCCAGGCGTCTGCAACGAGGCAGGAAGGCTGCAAGGCTGAGCTCTCCCTGCAAAAGGGGCAGGATATCTTTTTTCCTTCTGCAACCCAAAGCGGTCCCGCCCCACGGAGAGGCGTCTGGGAGAGCTGCAATCCCGGCAGAGCGGAGGCCGGACCCAGGGGGCGCTGGAGCCCCTTTCCTATCCAGGAAGGGAAGAGAACGGAAGGAAAGGAAACCTTGCATTCCCCGGGCCCGGCCTTTGCAAAGGGAGCCCCAGAACGGAAGACGTGCAAGCTCTGCTGCTGGGGTTGGGGTGCTTCGCCGGTGGGGCAAGAGGGGCCGAAGGGAAGAGCAGCAGCCGGGCCTCCTGCGACCCTCCCCCCCCCCCGTTGCAAAGGCTGCAGCAGCTCCGAGCGCCACGAGGGCCGGAGGAGGGGAAGGCGAGGCGGCCAGGTAGGGCAGGGGGCCTTGCAGCACCCAAGGGAGATGGGGGGGGGGAGGCGCGCCTGGAGCCCCCTGGATGCTGCTGCGGCCAAGAGCGCCGAGGGCCCCCCGGCCATTCCCCAGACTCCATCCCCTTCCTCCCGCACGTCTTCTGCTGCACCCCCCCCCGCCCTCTTTCCCCGCACACCTGAACTGCCCGGGACCAGCTGAGAGCCAGTGGGGTGTGGTGCGGTGAATGCAGGGACTCTGATCTGGGAGAGCCGGGTTCGATCCCCCCCTCCTCCACGGAAGCCTTTATGGGCCTGGGTCCTTCTGACACTTCAGGCTTGAGGGGTCACCTGTCAGGTCCCCGCCTGGTGTGTGGGCGGGTGGGGGGGGGGAAGGTGAAGAGGGGGGGGGCTATTCTGGGCCCTGCCTGGGTTGAACCCCAAACCAGAGTGGTCGCTGGCGGCTACTTATGGCCCTTTCCCTCCAACCAGCAAACAAGCAGACAACGTAATGAAGATGCTTAAGAGATGCAAGGACCAAACAGGGATAGCAAGCTCAGTTTACCTGGTCACCATGAGTTTGGATATAATTCTGGGGAGTATCATAGAGACGCAAATATCAGAATTCGAGATGGATATGTAAATGTATCTTCTTAACTGTGGAATGTTGAGAGTAATTAACTGAGCCCCTGCAGGGAGTAGCCCCTGCAACTGCCTTGAGAGTTTCCGTCAAGTTGTGACGAGAGCCATGAGGAGCTGGTTTTCAGCCTCCCCAAAAGACGTGTTTGCTGGAGATCTAACCAGGTGAACCCCACAGTTCAAAGGGGGACTCCTGTGCCTTTTGAAAGAGGTGCTTTTGCCTAACCCTTCAGGTCTAGTGAAGAAATACAGACAATGGTTAAGGGGGCTCACCAGTCCCTCTGGTGCTTTTGGGGCCTCAGTTTAACTTAAGAATCAGCCCCTTGGACAGACTGAACTTTTGGAATGAGAGGCTAACCTTGTAATATCCTTAAAGAAGCAAACAGAGACAGTTAACTTTTCCAAATAACGAAGCAGGCGTATCTAAAACAGCTTAGTATCTCATAAAACAAAATTATATTAAACCAGGTCTACAAACCACAAAAAGCACTTTAGTTCTGGTCCACCAGGGCAATTCTCATTCGCTTCCCTTGTGACATGTGACTGTCTCTGTATCTCTTTACAGTCAAGTGACTCAAGGCATCTCTATCCAGTCGAAAGTCACCCAAGAGAAGGGAAAGGAGATGGAAGAGCAGGACCCAGAAGGAGCTGCAGCTGGCAAGACAGCAAGCAAAGGCCCCCCTCCCACCCAAGCTGGGGGTGGTGGTGAAGGCTGGGAAAGCCCCGTGCCAGAGACACCTTCTCAGGTCACGGAGATCTCAGAGGTGCATGGCCAACACTTCCGGCAGTTCCAGTACCGTGAGGCTGATGGGCCCCGAGAGGTTTGCAGCCGGCTCCATCGACTCTGCAGCCACTGGCTGAAGCCAGAGAGGAACTCCAAGAAGCAGATGGTGGACCTGGTGATCCTGGAGAGGTTCCTAGCCCTCCTGCCCCAGGAAATGCAGCGCTGGGTCAGGGAATGTGGGCCGGAGACCAGTTCCCAAGTGGTGGCCTTGGCCGAAGGCTTCCTCCTGAGTCAGGCCGAGGAGAAGAGGCAGGCAGAGCAGGTGAGGGGGTTTCCTCCAGCTGTGTCCAATTCAAGCAAGGATATCAGACCTCATCCTAAAGTTTCCCTGAGAGATATTGGCCCATGTGTTAATCATCTGAATGGGAGCTTTAACAGCCTCCTTCAGCAGCCTCCTCTGCTAGAAAATTTCTTCTCCTTCCAGACATCTGGGTCTGCTGATGGAAGAGCGCAGAATCTGGGAGTGGGGCAGGATCCCTTGCTTGGTCTCTTCTCCGTTCCATCTCTTCCCCTTCTCACTTGCTGCTCTTTCAGATGTGGGGACCATCCTTGGAGAGAGAAGCTCCATTCCCTGAGGCAGAACGAGGTTCCTTGGAGGAAGGGCAGAGGGCGCAGGCCCAGGAGGGTGCCCAAGATGCCATCTCTTGTGGTAAGGTCTCATTCTGCCTTTTTACACTTGGGGCACTCCCTGAATGTGGTGGGTGGAGAGTTCAGGTCAGGAAAAGAATTCAGTACTTCTTCACATAACACACAGCACTGAATCTCCACTCACTGTTATTCTTCTCAAAGAGGATTAGATAATTCCTAGAGGACATTTCCTCCCATTAATTACCTTCCTTCCATAAGAGGAACTCAGGGAGGTCAGAAAAGAAAACTAAAGTTAGACAAATGTGGGCAGAGCTATTCATCCGGGTGAATACAGGGAGCCTCTGTCTTCTGGGGCAGCACTGAGCACTGAAAACTAGTCTGTAGGGGGCCAAGAATCATGGGAAAATTCAGCTTCTGTGCCTGTTCTTATAGGCGCACCTGGCAGGCCACTGTAGGAAATCGGGTTCTGCAGGAGGGATGACCGGCTGTCGCCTCAAACCACAGGAGATTTGGAGGGGGGCCTTAGGTGAGGTTTGGAAGAGGTATTACCCTAGATTCTTCAGAACCGCTCAAGTGACTTCTGGGTTTTGGGCTGAATGTGATGGTGACACGTGATGTGAATGTGATCTCATATCCACCCCCTCTTTTCCCACCCCCAGTCCAGACTGAAGGGCCCACTGCCAGCTGGCAGGAGAAGGGGATTCCTGGGCGTTTGGTCTAATCCAGCAGGGATTCTGTGACCTTTGGAACTTCAGAGTTCACAGGGAACATCTCAGGCCCCACAGAAGCCTGAAACATGTTGGCAGCTTTTATCACCCCCTGAGGCTCATGGGTACTTCTCTTCTGCCTCTCCCACAATTTAGTAAAAGGTTGTGTGGAGTGTACACGGGGCAAGGTTTCCAGCTTCTGGGAAGGGAGTGTGTGAAGCGAGGAACAAACAAGCAAATGGAACAGGAAGTCACAGCAAACACCCTTCCTCCTTTCTCTTCCTAACAGGCACTGGAGAGATGCTGTTGAGCCATCATCTTTTTGGAGGTGTGGAAACAGCTGCTTCACCTCCAGTGCAGGTAGGGGGAATGAGCAGGGGACAGCCTGAGTTCCCCCCTCCTTTCTCAGGGGGGCTTTTGCTCCTGCAGTTTCTACAGTGGTCCAGGTGAGAGAGGCTCTGAATACCACTCCCTTGACCTGTGCCAAGACATACATCCTGTTCCATCCCAGACTGCTCCCTTCCAGAGTGCAGTCTCCGCCTGGCATCATCTCTGATGAGGCATCTGCTTTTTCTTCCAGTGCCCCTTTTCCTTTGAGGACGTGTCTGTCTGTTTCACCCCAGCAGAATGGGACCTGCTGGATCCGGACCAGAAAACTCTCTACAGGGAAGTCATGCGGAAGAACTATCTGAGTGTCATCTCTCTGGGTAAGGAGGATCTCCCACAAGTGCCAGAGGTGTGAATTGCTACCCCTGGGATGATGCATGATGCAAAGTATTGAACAGCAACACATCGTTCTCAGGCCTCTCCAGGTACTTGCTGAGAGGCAGCTGAGACCAGTGTTGTGGCCATCACCCGAGCCAGAGAAGGTGACTTGGCCAGAGGCAAAGGTGGGGATGAGAGACTGTTATGTAGCAGGCACAAGCCAACAAGCCAAACATGTTCACACAACAAGCCAGACATGTTCAGGTGCTCACACAAATTCTAGAGTTCTGTTTCAGATGTCCACAAACTCAAAGTGCACAAACCAAAGGGTCATTTCCAGAAGGGGAGAGCCAGAGAGTGTAGCCTGGAGGCCAAGGGTCATCCACAAGGTAGAGAGTCACAAAGTCAAAGTCCAAAGCCAGTCCAAGGTCGCACAAAGAATGCTCGATGAGGAGTTGTGGTTGCAGAGTTTAGCAGGATGACTTGGTCCTTCCATAACATGCAGACTCCCAGCAGTAGGTTTTATAGGCCCTTCCTAACAAGCAGCTGCTTGGGAGTCCTGCTGCAGTGACTGCAAGCTTTCGTCAGGAAGGAGCTGGTAGTTGACCAGGAGACGTGCACTCTGCCTCCTTGCTTGCAACTCCCATCTAAGCTTCTGTCTCAGATACTCAAAAGGTGCAGGTGAGAGCGGTGAACTGGTCTTAGAATCTACATCCTGGACAATTGGGACCTGCCATTACAAACCATGGTATCTTGGCTCAGGCTTAGTCAACTGAAGCGGAATCTGACAAAGATGGAGGTTCTCTATCTTAAGTTGCAGTGGCCTGGGAAGGGAGATCCCTTTGCTGGCTTTTGACGGGGTGCCATTGATACCAGTCCTGAAGGTCAAGAGCTTGGGAGTGCTCCTGGAGTCCTCTCTGACCATGGAGGCTTAGGTAGCAGCCACTACCAAATCCGCCGCATTCTATCTGCAGCGGGTATGGCTGTTGGCCCCTTTTGTGGAGCATAGCAACTTAGCAATGGTGATCCGTGGCCACGGTCACCTCAAGAATAGACTACTGTAATGCCCTTGACATGGGGCTACCCTTGACTCTGATCCAGAAATTGCAGCTAGTGCAGAATGCTACAGCGTAGTTGTTAATGCAGCTCTCTCAACAGGAGCACATTCAACCACTGCTGAAAGACCTGTGCTGGCTGCCTATCATGTTCCGAATCCCTTTCAGGGTGCTGGTATTGACCTTTTAAGCCCTACATGGTCAGGGGCCTCGTTATCTATGGGACTGCCTTTCCCTATATGTTCCCCAGAGAGCGTTGCTTTTGGGAGTTCAAAATCTCTCCATCCCCGGACCAAGGGAGGCCAGACTGAACACTTCAAGGGCCAGGGCCTTCTCGGTGGTAGTGCCGGAGATGTGGAACACCCTGCCAGAGGCCATAAGGGCTCTGAGGGATATTTCCCAATTCCGCAGGGCCTGTAAAACAGAATTATTTCGATTGGCCTATAATATCTGGATGGGAGAGGGCTGCCACTTCAACAGAGCCTGAGCAACACCAGCTGTGAGGGATTGGAGACCACAACAAGTACCACTGTGAGATAAAATTCACGATGAAAGAACTAAATTGCCTGCTGAACAAAGTTTTGATCCCATCTAATTTCTTCTGAGTAGCACCATAATGTTGTTTTAAATGATTTCAATACTGTCTTAAGTTTAATTATTTTAGTATTATAATTTCTGGTTGGATGTTAGCTGCCCTGAGTCCGCTTGCAGAGAGGGTGGGATATAAATCCAAAGTAAATAAAAAATTTAAAAAATAGAGTTGGAAGGAACCTCTAGGGTCATCTAGTCAAGCCTCTGCACAATACAGGAAAGTCACAAATACCTCTTCACCACCCCCACTGATACATGCTCCACACGCAGAACATGGGGGGGGGGGGGCTCCAGAATTGCTGGAAAACTGGCCTGGTAAAAAAATTTCTGCCTGACCCCAAAGCGGCAAACATTTCTTGGACATGTAAGAAAGACTATGAGAACTAACCACTGTTGCAACCCTTCCTGCTCTCCTTCTCATGATCTGCCCAAGTTCACAGAATCAGCATTGCTGTCACATGTCTAGGTTAGCCTCTGTTTAAAAACCTCCAAGGAAGGAGAGCCCACCACTTCCCAAGGAAGCCTGTTCCACTGAGGAACTGCTCTTAACTGTCAGGAAGTTCTTCCTAATGTTGAGCTGGAAGCTCTTCTGATTTAATTTCAACCTGTTGGTTCTGGTCCTGCCTTCTGGGGCCACAGAAAACAATTCTTCACTATCTTTTACATGACAGGCCTTCAAGTACTTGACAATGACTATCACACCACCTCTCAGTTGTCTCCTCTCTAGACTAAACATAGCCAGATCCTTCAGCCTTCCTCATAGATCTTGCTCTCCAGACCCCTAACCATTGTAGAATCATGGAGCTGGAAGGGGCCAAACAGTCAAGGGCCCTTGCTCAATTTATTTATTTTTATTTATTTATTACTTCACATTTATATCCCGCCTTCTCCGCAAGCGGACTCAGGGCGGCTTACAACATCATAAAAACAATTCAATTAAGTAAAACATATAAAACCATAATTTACTTATCAATTTTAAAACTGTTAGCGCTGTTTCAGTCCAATATAGGCGGTATTGACTTCTGACTATGATCGCCAGCATTCTGTAGGATGTCCGGTGGCAGCCCCTTTCCAATCAAACCGCAAAAGCCTGTTAAAACAGTTCGGTCTTACAGGCCCTGCGGAACGCCGACAAGTCCCGCAGGGCCCTTATAGCTTCTGGGAGGGTGTTCCAAAGTTCTGGTGCTGCCACCAAAAAAGCCCTGGATCTTGTTATGCATAACCTGGCTTCTTTTGGGCCAGGGGCAGACAGCAGATTTTTTGTCCCTGATCGCAGTGCTCTCTGGGGGATATATGGGGAAAGGCGGTCCCGTAGATAGGCAGGTCCCTGACCATAGAGGGCTTTAAAGGTTAGTACCAACACCTTGAAGCGAACTCGGAACACAACAGGCAACCAGTGCAGCTCTCTCAGCACTGGCTGAATGTGCTCCCGTCGTGGCAGCCCCATTAACAGCCGTGCCGCAACGTTCTGCACCAGTTGCAGTCTCCGGGTTAGCGTCAGGGGTAGCCCCATGTAGAGAGCATTACAGTGATCTATTCTTGAGGTGACCGTAGCATGGATTACGGTTGCTAAGTCGTTGCGTTCCAGGTAAGGGGCCAGCTGCCGCGCTTGCCGAAGATGAAAGAAGGCAGATCTAGCGGTGGCTGCCACCTGAGCCTCCATTGTAAGGGAGGACTCAAGGAGCACGCCTAAACTCTTGACCTTAGGGACCGGTATCAGTGGTACCCCGTCAAGGGCCGGCAGCTGGATCTCTCTCCCCGGACCGCCCCGACCCAGGTAGAGAACCTCCGTCTTCGTCGGATTCAATTTCAGCCGACTCAGTCTGAGCCAAGAAGCCACGGCTTGTAACGCCAGGTCTAGATTTTCCAGGGTACAGTCAGACTGGCCACCCATCAATAAGTAGAGCTGGGTGTCATCCGCATATTGATGGCAACCCAGTCCGTACCTCCTGACAATCTGGGCAAGGGGGCGCATATAGATATTAAATAGCATCGGGGATAGGACCGCTCCCTGCGGTACCCCACAATTAAGAGAGTGCCTCTGGGATGCTTCCTCCCCTATCACCACCCTTTGTCCCCAATCTTGGAGAAAGGAGGTCAGCCACTGCAAGGCAGATCCCTGAATCCCCACAATGCAGGATAAGCCTAATGCATCCCTGACAAGTGTTTGTCAAGCCACTGCTTAAAGATTGCCAGCGAAGGAGAATTCACCACCTTCCTAGGTAGCCAATTCTATTGTTGTACAACTCTTAGCATTAAAATGTTTCCCCTAACATCCAGCAGGTACGTTCCCACCCTTAATTTAAATCCTTTATTACAAGTCCTGTCCTCTTCTGCCAATAGGATCTGCTCCCCACCTTCCTCTAAGTGACAGCCCTTGAAATACTTTAAGAGAGCAATCATGTCCCCCCTCAACCTCCTCTTCTCCAGACTGAAGATTCCCAAGTCCCTCAGCCTTTCTGAATCACTTGAGTCTCACCTGCTGTTTCAGGGCTGGGTAGTTGCTCTGGATCAGCTGGTGGTGGTGAGTCTTGGTTAGCCTGCAGCTCATCAGCCTCTTTCCTATTTCTGCTAACTCAGAGCCAGCCATGCGTGGCTCCCCTTCTCCTGAGGAGTCCTCCTCCCCTGAGGACTTCATGCTGAGCTCAGTTTGTCCCCCAACAGAGACGCTCAGAAAGACTCTGGAACAGGATTGCGACAGAACCCTCCCGATTTTGCCTTCAGACCCAGTTCCGTCAGCTCCCTTTTGGGTTGCCAACTCCTGGAGGGAGCTAATCTTCTTCGTGTCACTTGGGCACGCTCCCACCACCTGCTCAATTTAGGGGTTCCTGACTGAGAGGAGCAGAACTCCCAATCTTCCTTGCCAATTCTGAGGTCTGGCCTCAAGGTCCTCTGCCAACACAGCACATGGTCATCCCAAAGACCAAAGTCCCTCTTTGGGAGACCCCTGGAGGATTGGCACCCTTGCCAGCTGCATGCCTTCCCCCTTCTCTGGTCTAAGGCGGTTGGGGAAACTATGTGGTACGGAGGGACTGCACTTTAAACAAACATAACATTTATTTACAACATACAACTATTTACAGGTATGTTTAAAGAGTGAACAGAAGCAACAGATGACAGTAGGGGGGAAATGCTCCTCCTCTCCCTATTATACTGCTTCCCCTCACGGGATGACCTGCAGGGCAGGCGCCTCACTTGGACTGTTGCAAGCCTGACCAGACCTTTTCAACTAACCAATCTCCAAGACTGAACTCAAACTGACTGACTGTCCACTTTAACTGTCAGGTCTGAACAGCCCGTCTGCCAACTTTAACTGTCCGTTTTCCCACCCAAAATCTACAATATAAATTGCAGTTCTCGACCGGGAACTGGTTTACCCTCCTCCAGCCATCTGGGAGACCAGCCTGAAAGACTTCCCGTCTCTCTAGGAGGCCTCCTCAAAATCGCTGGTTCCAGACAGGAGGGCAGGGGAGAGGAGGAAGAGACTAGGCCCCAAAGCCTGCCTCCCGTTAGATGCAGGCCTAAAATGGCGTTTCTCCACAGGGATAGTTCCTGATTTCTCTTTCCCTAACATATTCAACACCCCCTTTCCCTTCGATAGAATTACAAACATCCCCTTTAACTGTGATTTGGAAATGATCCTGTCAAGACCCCAAGCCTGGGTCCCCAGTCTTGGCACCTGAACAGCACCCAGTTCAGTGGGTTCACACAAGTAAAGCAGACCCTTTTAAAAATATATAAAGACTGATGAAGGATGTAAAAACAAGACATTACTAAACAGCAACAGAAAACCACGAAAAGCTCACTGTTCTCTCTTACACATGAAATACCAGGTATTAGATAGTGCTTCGTATCACAGCATAAGTATTCCACCTGTAGCGTAAAGTATTCTACAAAAAAATCTCATCACAGTGAAGCAAGTACCACATTCTTGAGTCTGGCCCTGGAAATGATAAAGGATGTTAGCCACAGGGAGAGTTAAATCATGAACACCTGCAGGTCAGACCAGGCCACAAAATTCACGTAGACCCTTGAGGGGAACTAGAGTGCTTGTCTTACAGATCTGTCCCCTTTATATCGGTTGAGATTTTAGGCTATAATCTTGATCATGGTTTCATCCTTTCAGAAGAATTTTTGTTCTTGAATTTCTTTCGTGCCACATATAAGAATGATCTCTCTCTCTCTCTCTCTCCCCCCCCTTCCTCTCCCCCCAAAAAGAAGAAAGGATAAGAGAGACTTTTGTGGAGAAAGACAGTGGTATTACATCTGAAGAAAAACTGGAGAGTTTCTCAAGGGGATTCCAAAAACATATTTCCTTCCCAAATGAGTTAGCTGAGAGTGAGTATCCTTCACGATTATATCAAGGGAATAGGTAAGAAGTAGCCATGGGGGTTTTTAATTCACTTCTGAGCAACATTTGGCTTGGTACAATCATACAGCCTGCTGGCTAAGGAGGAAGGGATGCCTTCATGGAACTGAGATTTGGAAGGTTATGGCCTGTCTGGAAAAGGTCAGTTTTAGCAAAACCAGTAATTGTTGTGAACATGCTTATCATTTAAATAAACCTTATTTGAATTACATCAAAGAGGTGGACTGAGGGATTGCTGCACAGAATCTGACAAAAGAGCCCTCTGCTGACAGGCAGGTATTGCATGACACAGCTTAGATGAGTCTGGAGTGTGTTGGGCGGGGGGGTGGGAATTGGCATTGCAAGCTCTTGAGGGGATGAGGTATCCTTAAATACTAGACATTCTGGAGAAAGGTGGGAAAAGGTTAAGATCAGGGAAACTGGAGGAAGCTGAAGAGCCATCAGTCCTTTCCGTCTGCAGTCACAGAGATGTTTTGGACCTTACCTGCCCTCCCAGGTGCTAAAGGGATCTCTCTCTTTATTCCAGCAGAGGATGACCAGATAAATGAGGAGGGTAAAGAACTTCTCCAGCACTTGCCAGATCAGGTTCAAGAGTTGAAAGAAAACAAGAGAAATCGACGCAGACCTAAGAGAAAGGAAGGCAGCTGTATGGTTGAGAAGAGAGAAGGAAAAAGGATTAATATACATTTTCCAAAGCAGAGAATAATTAAGGCATGTGCATCCATTCAGTATAGGAAGTACTTCAAAAATAGATTACAGCTGCTTGTGCACCAAAGCGTACACAGAGGCAAGAAACCTTCTGAATGTTCAGAGTGTGGGAAGAGATTCAGTGACAGTGGCACTCTTAAATGGCATATCAGGACCCACGCGAGGGAGAAACCTTTTGAACGCTCAGAGTGTGGAAAGAGATTCAGTCGGAGTGGCACTCCTCAACGGCATCAAAGAACCCCTACTGTCGAAAAACCTTTTGAATGCTCACAGTGTGGGAAGAGATTCAGTCACAGTGGCACTCTTCAGCAACATCAAAGGACCCACACAGGGGAGAAACCTTTTGCATGCTCAGAGTGTGGAAAGAGATTCAGTCGGAGTGGCACTCTTCAACTGCATCAGAGAACTCACACAGGGGAGAAACCTTTTGAATGCTCAGAGTGTGGAAAGAGATTCAGTTGGAGTGGCACTCTTCAGCAACATCAAAGGACCCACACAGGGGAGAAAACTTTTGCATGCTCACAGTGTGGAAAGAGATTCAGTCGGACTGTCCAACTTCAGTTGCATCAGAGAACCCACACAGGGGAGAAACCTTTTGAATGCTCACAGTGTGGGAAGAGATTCAGACAGAGTAGCAATCTTCAGCAACATCAAAGGACCCACACAGGGGAGAAACCTTTTGAATGCTCAGAGTGTGGGAAGAGATTCAGTCATAGTGGCACTCTTCAGCAACATCAAAGGACCCACACAGGGGAGAAACCTTTTGCATGCTCAGAGTGTGGAAAGAGATTCAGTCATAGTGGCCATCTTCAACAGCATCAAAGAACCCACACAGGGGAGAAACCTTTTGAATGCTCACAGTGTGGGAAGAGATTCAGTCAGCATGGCACTCTTCAACAACATCAAAGGACCCACACAGGGGAGAAACCTTTTGAATGCTCACAGTGTGGAAAGAGATTCAGTCGGAGTGTCCAACTTCAGTTGCATCAGAGAACCCACACAGGGGAGAAACCTTTTGAATGTTCACAGTGTGGGAAGAGATTCAGACATAGTGGCAATCTTCAGCAACATCAAAGGACCCACACAGGGGAGAAACGTTTTGAATGCTCACAATGTGGGAAGAGATTCAGTCACAGTGGCACTCTTAAACAACATCAAAGGACCCACACAGGGGAGAAACCTTTTGAATGCTCACAGTGTGGAAAGAGATTCAGTCGGAGTGTCCAACTTGAGTTGCATCAGAGAACCCACACAGGGGAGAAACCTTTTGAATGCTCACAGTGTGGGAAGAGATTCAGACAGAATGGCAATCTTCAGCAACATCAAAGGACCCACACAGGGGAGAAACCTTTTGAATGCTCACAATGTGGGAAGAGATTCAATCACAGTGGCACTCTTAAACAACATCAAAGCACCCACACAGGGGAGAAACCTTTTGAATGCTCACAGTGTGGGAAGAGATTCAGTCAGAGTGGCACTCTTCAACAACATCAAAGGACCCACACAGGGGAGAAACCTTTTGAATGCTCACAGTGTGGAAAGAGATTCAGTCGGAGTGGCCATCTTCAGCTGCACCATAGAACCCACAAAGGGAAAAAACCTTTTTGAATGCTTAGCGTGTGGAAAGTGATTCAGTTGACATGGCCATCTTTGACAGCATGAAAGAATCATAAGGAGAAACCTTGTGACGGCTTAGCCCATTAAAAGATGTCTTTTAGAAAGCATGAATATACACAGAAATTTTACCCTAAGCCAGGAAGAAATGTTATAAACGCTCCGACTATGGCAGGAGCTTTAGCCATGTTTTAAGCCCTCAGATTCATCCCACTGGTAAAAACCAGAGAGGATTGTGAGGACCTCCAAAGGTATCTGTTTAGGCTAGGTGAGTGGGCATCAACGTGGCAGATGAGGTTCAATGTGGCCAAGTGCAAAGTAATGCACATTGGGGCCAAGAATCCCAGCTGCAAATACAAGTTGATGGGATGTGAACTGGCAGAGACTGACCAAGAGAGAGATCTTGGGGTCGTGGTAGATAACTCACTGAAAATGTCAAGGCAGTGTGCGATTGCAATAAAAAAGGCCAACAACATGCTCGGTATTATTAGGAAGGGAATTGAAAACAAATCAGCCAGTATTATAATGCCCCTGTATAAATCGATGGTGCGGTCTCATTTGGAGTACTGTGTGCAGTTCTGGTCACCGCACCTCAAAAAGGATATTATAGCATTGGAGAAAGTGCAGAAAAGGGCAACTAGAATGATTACAGGTTTGGAACACTTTCCCTATGAAGAAAGTGTCAGAACTTGTAACTTTCCTGTATGCTGTTAGCTTGCGTGACCCCATATTGAAAGCTAATACTAACCCATGCAACTTTGCCCCAGTAACTAACCAGCATTTATTCTGTGTATTTCTGTGCATTTCAAACAAACTGTGATCACTGAAGGGTGACAGATAGCCCAGGGTCAACATCTGCAGATGGCCTTGGAAGCCAGGCCGGCCTGAGCTTTCTCAGCGGGATTCCATCCTCCCTACCTGATAACAATCCCTGAGAAACAGACTGTTGTCTCTAACCGTGTGAAAGATGGTTTTATTGTTGTCAACAGAACCACATAAAGTGTATCCAATGCTAGCTTTCGTTATCAGTGTTATCCTGTACCTTCAGCTCTGTAGTTCTCAATAAACGCCTATACTTTGCAACTAAGTCTTGGGCCTTATTTGAAGTTCTGCCAGTTCTGACAGAAAGGTTAAAACACTTGGGGCTCTTTAGGTTGGAGAAACGTCGACTGCGGGGTGACATGATAGAGGTTTACAAGATTACGCATGGGATGGAGAAGGTAGAGAAATAAGTACTTTTCTCCCTTTCTCACAATACAAGAACTCATGGGCTTTCAATGAAATTGCTGAGCAGTCGGGTTAGAATGGATAAAAGGAGGTACTTCTTCACCCAAAGAGTGATTAAGATGTGGAATTCACTGCCACAGGAGGTGGTGGCGGCTACAGGCATAGCCAGCTTCAAGAGGGGGTTAGATAAAAATATGGAGCAGAGGTCCATCAGTGGCTATTAGCCACAGTGTATGTGTGTGTGTATATATATTATTGGCCACTGTGTGATACAGAGTGTTGGACTGGATGGGCTGTTGGCCTGATCCAACATGGCTTCTCTTATGTTCACTATCCCACATGGTGTTAAAGGGACACCTCACTTTTTCCCTCCAGGTTCTTGGCAACCCTAGATTAAGTGTTTCTTTATGAATCAGAAAACTCTGCTAACAAAAAGTCAGAGCTCATTAAAGAGATTATTTTTTGTTTCAGGTGAATTTGACTTTGTCTTTTTAGTGCTCTGTAGATTTTTTTTAGAGAGCCAGTTTGATGCAGTGGTTAAGTGTGCAGACTCTTACCTGGGAGAACCAGGTTTGATTCCCCACTCCTCCACTTGCACCTGCTGGAATGGCCTTGGGTCAGCCATACCTCTGGCAGAAGTTGTCCTTGAAAGGGCAGCTGCTGTGAGAGCCCTCTCAGTCCCACTGACCTCACAGGGTGTCTGTTGTGGGGAGAGAAGATGTAGGAGATTGTAAGCCGCTCTGAGTCTTTCATTCAGAGAGAAGGGTGGGGTATAAATCTGCAGTTGTCTTCTTAATGAGTTGGGCTCATTAAATATGTCAAAGTTTGGTGTTTCATGCCTTTTCTCAATTGTGTATAAAGTTCTAAATAAATCCTCTTGCAGGTGCTTGAGATTCACATCTTGGGCCCTGTCTGAGCTTCAGGACTGAACCCAACCCACTTCGCCCCCGTTCAAGAATAGCCACCTTCAAGAGGGGTTTAGATAAAAATATGGAGCACAGGTCCATCAGTGGCTATTAGCCGATAAAACTTTGTTGTTTTTCAAGGTGCCCCTGGACTCCAACCCTGTCGCACTGCACTCTGATCTTCCCTCAAAATCAGTTCAGAAACCGCAGTTGGGACAAAATGTCACAGCTCAGCTATTATGGGAGCTGGATGGAGCATATATAGGATTCCCATTCTACAGCCTCTCCACTGGCTGCCCATTAGTTACTAGGTGTCAGACGTGTAACTTTGCTGAAGTATTATAATCTATAGAAGATAGTTACTTGACATGACTAACTCCATATTGTATCTCTGTATAACCTTTGCTTCTTACTAACCATGGGAACCCTAGCCTAAGGCAATTCCTAACCGCAAGGAGAAGAATCTCACACTCTGCCTAGAAAACATCTGGGGCCTTTGAAATTAAGATATTCAAGGGAACTAGTGGGCAGCTTCAGGTAAGCGGGCATGGGAAGCGCCGACTGTCTCTGAGGGTGTGAAAGTACTGTATTGTTACCTTTCTTTGAAATGTACAGAAGCCAGGCTCAGCCTTGAAAAAGGTATCAAACTCAACTTGTTCCTGTACCAGACTGATTGTTCTCAGAAATAAATGGTTTAATATTGCAACAATATGAACTGTTTCTGCCTGAAAGTTCCTCGTCTGATATTTTGAGTTTGATCACACCTGGAGCTTATCCAAACTGGGAACTTGGGCTGAATGGCCAGCAAGACGCCAGATAACGGAGAGCCCACCGAACCGATTGAAGAGCTGACAGTTCCGAAGGGAGTGACGGTGGTCCGGAGGAAAGCCAAATCTCCGACGCACTTCTCTACGTTACTGTATACCCCGACGCAGTGGAAGCCGCGAACCTCGACCGCGTTAATGGACGAGGCCGCGGGGCACTACACGGCACTGCTGACCGGGACCGGAGCCGAGGGGGAAGATGCCAGATCCGGCACGGGCTCGGAGGGGGAGAACGGGCAGCAGCCCCAGAGGGAGACGAAACTCCTACGGGACGAGATGTTCATCTGGGCCCAAGAGATCCACAACGAGGTCCAAGCGAGCCACTTCCAGATCACTCGGGAGCTGCAGAGGCAGATGGCCGAACTCTGGGAGCAGCTCGGGGTTGGACCCAGAGAGAACCCACAAGACCCCCCGGCGGATGTCCCGAGAGAGGAGCCAGCAGAACCACCGAGGGGGGAAGACAAGACAGTGTGCGGTTCCTGGAGATGATATAACAAGGAGAGAAACACTGAAGTCCTCCAGTGTCCTCCTTTGGGGATCTGGCTCTGCTTGCAGGAGAGCTGGCGGAAGGGGCCTTGAGAAGCCAGGCTGGGGGGTGCCTGGATGGGGAAAGAGTGGAGGGGGTGTGGGCTGGGAGGAAAAGCTGCCCCAGATGATCCTTTCACGATCCCAGGACTGAGGCGAAACCCCAGGAGGCCTCTGAGGCCTGCTGTAAAGTTGACAAGAGGCCTGCATTTCCCAGGCCCCCTCTGAGCCCTGTGATTGGACTGCAGTGGAACTGGAGGGAAGGGAAGGCCAATCACCACCCAGGGGGGGGGCCTAGGGAGAAAGCATATAAGGCCCTGCTGTCAAGGGAAGGCATCTCTCCTCCTGGGAGCTGAGCAAGGAGCAAGAGGGGCTGCAGCAGCTAGCAGGAGAGGACCCCCCCCCCTTTCTCAATCCACTTCCATCTATCCAGGGGGCTTTTTTCTCCTCTCTGAGTTGGTTTCTGCACCAAAACGGGGGAGAAAAGCCAGTGGCGGAGCAGGGGATTACGTTCCAGTGGGGGAGCCTTCCTCCACCCCAAAACTGTTGAGGTCCCCCCCTCCCCAAGCTCCACCCCTGAATTCTCCAGGAATCCCCTAACCCAGAGTTGGCAAGCCTACCTGGGTGAGTAGGGGTTGGAGGTGACAGGAGGCAATGATCCTCCGTGCACGTACCTGGGAAGAGCCCAGGGGAAGGCTCTTCCTGGTTGACTTGCATGCAGGCTGGTTCAAGGCATGTTGTCCCCCCAAGCCAGGGAAGCCCGTTGCCTCCTGGGAGCCTGGGCTGCAGGTAGCGAAGCAGTGCCCGGGGAGGAGGCCTGTCCAGGGTTGCCATGGAAATAATGTCTCCCTGCTCAGTCTGCTAAAAGGGCTCCTCTGAAGCAGTTATTTTTCCTCCTCTCTCTGTTGGTTTCTTCCCACCTTGTTTAAGAGAAGCTTGAATTTGCCTCAAAAGCTTGATGTGTCACCTGTCAGTGTCCTTCTGGGGTGTGGAGGGGTGCTTGGGAAGGGGAGGAGGGGGCTATTTGGGGCCTTTCCTGGTTTGGTGGTTGCTTGCAGCTGCTTATGGCCCTTTCCTGCTGAAGGGGGGAGGAGGGGTGTGTGGGGCTGGAAGGCTCCTGGAGGGGGGGTGCCCATCTGAGGGAAGCCCCTGCCGTTCCCCTTGCACCTTTGCCACACCCACTGAGGCCTCGTTGGCAGGGAAGGACCATTTGCCAATCTGGTCTCTGACAACCAAAGTTCCACGTCAATTAAGGTGACCAAAAGAAGGGATTCTCTTGAAACATGCAAAAGTATCATCCGAGGGTGTATGTCTGAATTATATCTGTGAAGTGGCAGAAACACTTCAGGATTGGATGTTGAGCATCGTGGTAGAACTGTGAGAATTTACAGGTCCAATTTTGTATGGGCTGGATAGGGTGGCAGAGACTCAAATCATCCCATTTATGTGTATAGTCTCCAGATCACGTGAAGTGATGGTATCGCTTTACTCTGCTCTGGTAAGACCTCACCTGGAGTCTTGTGTTCAGATTTGGGCACCACATTTTAAGAAGGACAAGATGGAACGGGTCCAGAGGAGGGTAATGAAGATGGTGAGGGGTCTGGAGACCAAGTGCTATGAGGAAAGGTAGCTGAGCAGACAGGTTAAAACGGATAAAAGGAAGTACTTCTTCACCCAAAAGGTGATTGGCATGTGGAATTCACTGCCACAGGAGGTGGTGGCAGCCACAAGCATGGCCACCTTCAAGAGGGGTTTAGATAGAAATATGGAGCAGAGGTCCATCAGTGGCTATTAGCCACAGTGTGTGTGTGTGTGTGTGTATATATATAAAAAAAATTCTGGCCACTGTGTGACACAGAGTGTTGGACTGGATGGGCCATTGGCCTGATCCAACATGGCTTCTCTTATGTTCTTATGTACTTAGAAAGAGCTGGGCATGTTTAGCCTGGAGAGGAGGCGGCTGAGAGGTGAGATGATCACCATCTTCAAGTCCTTGAAGGGCTGTCCTATAGAGGATGGCGTGGAATTGTTTTCTGTGGCCCCAGATGGTAGGACCAGAACCAATAAGTTGAAATTAAATCAAAAGAATTTCTCGCTCAATATCAGAAAGCACTTCAGACTGTTAGAATGATTCCTCAGCGGAACAGGCTTCCACTGAGGAATCGCTCTAACGGTCTGGAAGTTCTTCCTGATGTTGAGCCGGAAACTCTTCTGATTTAATTGGGAGGTGGTGGGCTCTCCTTCCTCGGAGGTTTTCAAACAGAGGTTGGTGGCCATCTGACAGCAATGAAGATCCTGTGAATTTAGGGGGAGGGGTTTGTGAGTTTCCTGCATTGTGCAGGGGGTTGGACTAGGTGACCCTAGAGGTCCCTTCCAATTCTATGACTCTACTCTGCACACACTGATTCAATTTTGGATGGAGTGGGCGGCAGGGGGAGGGGGGCTCTGATTTGGTGCAAGGCAGCTCCACAGGTTGGGATTCACGGGAAGTGAAGGGGGCTTCCCGAGTTCTTCCCAGAATGCCTGGGGAAACACTTTGCAGGCTTCCTGCCTACAGGCGCACCTGTGGTGCTCGAGGGGGCGTCCCGGAGTGCTGAACTGCGGATTCCGAGGGTTGATCCTCCCCCCTCATTTCTAATACAAAGACCCCCCCTTCCTCCTGCCCGCGGTGCCAGGCGGCCCCTCCCAGGCAGCCCTCTGCAGGAAGGCTCCGAGGACCGCGGGGCTGCAAGGCTGGCCTCGCCCCCCCCCACAAGGTACCACCCCGCCTTCAGGGCTTTGCAAACCCGACCTGCCCAAAGCCACGGAGCCCTGCCGGGAAGGAAGAACCGTAACCGGGGCCGAGGACTCTGCCGGACCCCCGGGGCGCCTCTGCGGGCCGTGCTGGAGCGGCGGGCCTCTCTTGCCACGCGTGGGCTCCCTGAGGGGGAGGACGCCCCTCTGACAGGCAAGCCCTGCTGCTGCCCCGGGCACGAGGGGGCGACCAGAAAGAGCTGCGGCGGGGAGAGCAGCAGGAGCGCCTGTAAGCTGAAATGCCCTCAAAACGAGGTTGGGGAATTAGTTAGGTGGGCACCTGGCTCACTCGGAATCTTTTTACCAATGTATACAAGATTAACCAACCAGAGAGTGCTGCTTAAATAATGGAACTCTAATTTAGTAAAATCAATTATAATTTATTATAATTTATTATAGTCTATATATTATAAAATATATAGACTTCCATACAAGATAAAAATACACATACAATCATACACACACACAGTCCTAAGAAATATAGATAGATCGATAGGGGAACATAAAGGGTAGACACACAGGGTAATATTACCTATCGTAGTCTTCGAGGAAGGCTCCAATGGCGACAAAAGAGGACGGGGGAAATGGACCCAAAACTGTGGCCAGAATTGGGGATGGATCTAGACAGCGGAATTGGGATACTGCTAGAAGCACCCATGAGTGGAGTTGGGTCAGAGGTTATAAGGACTCCCTTGAGCCCTCAAGGGATGGGAGGTCGGAGGGAGGAGAAAGGGGAGGCTCTGCAATGACCAGGAAGGCTGGACTATTGCAGAGCCAATAGCAAGTCCCTTAGTGGCACCCAATTGGGTACCTGTCTTGACCAATGAACTTGCCTGGATCCTGGCTACCTGAAAGAATTTCCAGATTGAAACAGGCCGTGGGGTAGGCTCCAAAGTGACAGAATAGAAGTGATTACTGGGTGGGGAACACTTAAGATTAGATGGACTTATCTGAAAAGGTGACAATAGAGAATCAAATATTGACCTAGGTATCACCCGGTTTAGACAAAAGACTTGGCTCATGCAGGAGATGGTCTTCCTCTTTTCCTATCTTCTCCTGGGCAGGGGTCTTTGTCCAGGGTTTCGTTAGACAAAGGCTTGAGTGGTCTGGCAGGATCCATGCCTGGATAAGCTTGATTGCCTTATGCAAAAGCTGAAGCAGCTGTTGGATATGGAGTCAGAAAAGCAAGATGGATTCTGGTGGTGTTAGCCTTTGGTTCATGGAAACAGGCTGGAAACTGTTTGCTTGTACAGTTCATGGTGGCATGGCTTCCTTTACTGCAGCGGCAAGACTGGGCACACAAGGAGTAGCTGGAGCACGTCTGTAGTTCTGGCTAACACCATCCAGAGGTGTAGAATGCTGCTGCAAAGCTGAGGCTTATAGTATCCACATAAGCCTTAGAAACTGTAAGCAAAGTCCACTTCTTAGAGCAGATGTGTGAGAGTCAAAACTCCAGGCACCCTGGCAACCATACTGGTGATCACGATGTCCATATGTATGAAAAGTAGGGGGCTTTCCTTACACGCCCGTCCCGTCGAAGGCAGCCCCGGCCCCGCTCCGCCTTCCCCAGCAGCGCCCCGAGGGGGAGAGCTGCGCTCCAGAGGCCGGCGGGGACGATGCAAAGGGAGGGCCTGGCTGTGGGGGCGGGGGGGGGGGCGGCTGCAGACACCCCCTCCCTCCTTCCTTCCCCAGGCAGAGGGAGAGAGAGAGGCGTCCCAGCCTGCTCCCACTGCGCCCTCCAGGAGGAAGCGGGCAGTGCCCTGGCCAGAGGGGGATGGGGCGTCTGGATCGGGTGGTCCCCTCCCGCCTGCAGACCCCCCTGCCTGAGCTGCCCCTGCCTGGAGGGAGAGGGGGGAGAATGAGGCTGCAGCAGCTCCATACAGTGGGGCGACTGGGGCCCTCTCCCCCACCCCCGCGTGGGTGCTGGTGGCCGCTGGAAAGTAGCCCTTAGGCCTCTCCGACCAAGGGTTGCCAATCCCCAGGTGGGGGTGGGGAACCTCCGGTTTGGAGTCTCCCCCCCCTTCAGGGTCATCAGAACGGGGGGGGGGGGATGTCTGCTGGACACTCCTTTATTCCCTGTGAACACCAATTCCCTTAGGGTGTAATGGAGAATTGCTCTGCTGAGGCGCTTTTTCAGGGTAAAGGCAGCAAATTTGCATCATAGCATCTGATGCCTCTCTTCAAAATATCCTCCAAGTTTGAAAAGGATTGGACTGCAGGGTCCAGTTCTATGAGCCCCGAAAGAAGGCGGCCCTTTCATGATTTCCTATGGAGGCAAGGCATTTATAAGGCGTGCTGTCCCTTTAAATGTTATGGACCCCCATAGCTTTTGAAAGAGGTACTTTTGCCTAATACGTCAGGGCTATTGAAGAGATATAGACAATGACTCAGGGGTCCTTTTGGGGCTCCCATTTAACTTAAGAATCAGCCCTTAGACAGACAGAAATTATGGAATGAGAGGCTAAGCTTGTAACATC
Organism: Heteronotia binoei; assembly: GCF_032191835.1. Lineage (NCBI taxonomy): Eukaryota > Metazoa > Chordata > Lepidosauria > Squamata > Gekkonidae > Heteronotia > Heteronotia binoei. The sequence goes on along the minus strand of NC_083228.1, from coordinate 147,452,018 downwards.
CTTAAAGACCCAAACAGAGACAGTTAACTTTTCCAAAGACCCAGGCAGGCATATCTAAAATAGCTTGGTATGTCATATAACAAAATTATGTTAAACCAGGTCTACAGACCACAAGAAGCACTTTAGTTCAGATCCACCAGGGCAATTGTCATTCGCTTTCCTTGTGACATGTGACTGTCTCTGTATGTCTTTACAATCAAGTTGACTCAAGGCATCTCTATCTGGTAGAAGGGGAGGGAGATGGAAGAGCAGGACCCAGAAGGAGCTGCAGCTGGCAAGACAGCAAACAAAGGCTGTTGATGCTTGCGCTGCTTAGTGGGTGCAGTGACTGAAGACGATGAGATTAAATCTAGCACACAGTAGCTGTAAAATTAACTATGTACATTTATTTACAGAATATATCTCACACTGGGGGTGGGGGGTGGGCTCCCTCTTGGGTATCCTGCCCCCCCAGGGAAAGTGTATGCGCAGTACATAGCCTCTCCTTTCCCGGTGTAGTGAACGCCGCGTGGTCACTGTCCGGCTATGCCTGGCAGATGGTCACTGCAATGGCCTCTCCTGCATTACTGCATCTGTGGCAACACCTTCCCGCTGGTCCCCCCCGTTTCTCACAGAGTTTGCCACGTCATGGTGCGACCGAATGTCCGGCGGTATAACCGGATGGGCAGGCTGGGCTCACCAACCTCGCCAGCCAAGAGAAGGAAAACTCTAACATCAAACCCGGGCAGATAGAGCTCGTTAATGTAACACCTACCACCTGGAGGACTCGCTGCCGGCGTCCCGGCTTACTGGGCCATGGCAGATGACCCCAAGGTGAAAGGGTGGAGCCAGTACTGCGCACACTGTGCTTCACCTAAAAATTCCTCTGCGCAGGCCTGAAGGGCATATCCACATCCACAACCCACAACACACCAAGTCCTGCAGCGATGGGCAAAGGGCGAAACAGCAGGTGGAAGATGCCACTGGAAGCCACAGTCCCGATCCTGCATGTAGGCGGTTCAGGGTATTGATCGCTTGATGCTGACCCGGAGACGAAAGCATTTTTCGGCAGCACCCTGAATGACTAAGCAGCCTTATCTAGGGACAGCACTGCTTGCTCCACACGGAGAGGGGCCTAGAAAAGGTGGCTTAAACAAAGCTCGTCTCCTCCCCCCCAGTTGGCTAGCCGCGGTGAACGGACATCCTTACTTGCGGTCAAAAAATCTCTCGGCTTGGCTTCGCGAATGAATATTTAAGAAGGGTGCAATAGTCCACGTCTGCTGCAGGCTCGCTGGTGGCTGACAAGACCAATGCGGGAAAGGTTGCTTTTTTCCCAGGACAGGAGGGCTGAGCAAGATGTGCTTGGTAGGCAGATCTCTTTTTTGCCAGTAATTCTTGGATCTCTTGATTGTTCTCATCAAACCAGTCCTTGTTCTTCCTTGTGGAGAACCCGAGGACTTCTTCAGAGATCTGCAGAACGGTAGTTTTTAGGTGTTCCCAGAGTGCTTCTGGAGAAGCGTCTGTGGGGCTACTGGGGTCCTCAATTCTTGACTGGAGTTTTGCTTGGAAGGCAGCTTTAACTTCAGCTGACTGGAGGCTGCCAACCGGAAACTTCCTCCGAGGGATACCTCCTCTCCTGGGTGTGGGTTTAAAGTGAAGACGGAGATTGCAGCATACAAGACGATGATCCGTATGACATTCTGCACTGGGCATTACTCGGGTGTGTAAGACATCTTGAAGGTCTCTCTGGCGCACCAGAATGTAGTCGATAAGGTGCCAGTGCTTGGACCGTGGGTGCATCCAGGTTGTCTTCAGACTGTTCTTCTGCTGGAAGATAGTGTTGGTGATGGTGAGCTGGTGCTCCATGCAGAATTCTAGCAGGAGGCGCCCGTTGTCATTGCAGTTGCCAATGCCGTGTTTGCCAAGTACTCCTTTCCAGGCTTCCGAGTCTTTACCTACTCTGGCATTGAAGTCGCCAAGGATGATCACCTTGTCCACTGTAGGGGTCTTCCGTACGAGGTTGCATAGATCAGCATAGAACTTGTTCTTTTCTGCAGGATCTGCTTGAAGGGTTGGGGCATACACACTGAAGAGTGTTGCATGCTGCTTGTTTTGAAGTGGGAGACGCATGGACATGATGTGATCTGAGTGACCTGTTGGCAGGTTTTCGAGTTTGGAGGCAATGGAGTTCCTGACCATGAAGCCAACGCGAGAAAGGCGGCTCTCAGCCTTTGACTTACCCGACCAGTAGAGGGTATAGCCAGCACCGTGTTCTTGAAGACTACCTTCCTCAGGGAAACGGACCTCACTGAGAGCTGCTATGTCGATATTCAACCTGAGAAGTTCGTTGGCAACTAGAGCAGAGCGTCATTCAGGGAGACCACTGTCTACTGTGTCAAGCATGGTTCTGATGTTCCAACACGCAAGCTTTAGTCTTTGCACACTTTGTGAGGCAGGTGCATGCCTTTTCTTTGTTGTTATTTTTTTACCGCAAGTAAGGAAGCCCGTTGACCGCGGCTAGCCAACTGGGGGGGAGGAGACGAGCTTTGTTTAGGCCACCTTTTCTAGGCCCCTCTCCGTGTGGAGCAAGCAGTGCTGTCCCTAGATAAGGCTGCTTGGTCGTTCAGGGTGCTGCCGAAAAATGCTTTCGTCTCCAGGTTAGCATCAGGCGACCAATACCCTGAACCGCCTACATGCAGGATCGGGACTGCGGCTTCCAGTGGCACCTTCCACCTGCCGTTTCGCCCCTTGCCCATCGCTGCAATGGCCTCTCCTGCATTACTGCATCCGTAGCAACACCTTCTCGCTGGTCCCCCCCGTTTTTCACAGAGTTTGCTACGTCATGGTGCGACCGAATTGTCCGACGGTATAACCGGATGGGCAGGCTGGGCCCACCAACCTCGCCAGCCTAAGAGAAGGTCAAAAAATAACAACAAAGAAAAGGCATGCACCTGTCTCACAAAGTGTGCAAAGACTAAAGCTTGCGTGTTGGAACATCAGAACCATGCTTGACACCGTAGACAGTGGTCGACCTGAACGACGCTCAGCTCTAATTGCCAACGAACTTCTCAGGTTGAATATTGACATAGCAGCTCTCAGTGAGGTCCGTTTCCCTGAGGAAGGTAGTCTTCAAGAACATGGTGCTGGCTATACCCTCTACTGATCGGGTAAGTCAAAGGCTGAGAGCCGCCTTTCTGGCGTTTGCTTCATGGTCAGGAACTCCATTGCCTCCAAGCTCGAAAACCTGCCAACAGGTCACTCAGATCGCATCATGTCCATGCGCCTCCCACTTCAAAACAAGCAGCATGCAACACTCTTCAGTGTGTATGCCCCAACCCTTCAAGCAGATCCTGCAGAAAAGAACAAGTTCTATGCTGATCTACGCAACCTCGTACGGAAGACCCCTACAGAGGACAAGGTGATCATCCTTGGCGACTTCAATGCCAGAGTAGGTAAAGACTCAGAAGCCTGGAAAGGAGTACTTGGCAAACACGGCATTGGCAACTGCAATGATAACGGGTGCCTCCTGCTAGAATTCTGCACGGAGCACCAGCTCAACATCACCAACACTATCTTTCAGCAGAAGAACAGCCTGAAGAAAACCTGGATGCACCCACGGTCCAAGCACTGGCACCTCTTCGACTACATTCTGGTGCGCCAGAGAGACCTTCGAGATGTCTTACACACCCGAGTAATGCCCAGTGCGGAATGTCATACGGATCATCACCTTGTACGCTGCAATCTCCGTTTTCACTTTAAACCCACACCCAGGAGAGGAGGTATCCCTCGGAGGAAGTTTCAGGTTGGCAGCCTTCAGTCAGCCGAAGTTAAAGCTGCCTTCCAGGCAAAACTCCAGTCAAGAATTGAGGACCCCAGTTGCCCCACAGACCCTTCTCCAGAAGCACTCTGGGAACACCTAAAAACTACCATCCTGTTGATCTCTGAAGAAGTCCTCGGGTTCTCCACAAGGAAGAACAAGGACTGGTTTGACGAGAACAATCAAGAGATCCAAGAATTACTAGCGAAAAAGAGATCTGCCTACCAAGCACATCTTGCTCAGCCCTCCTGTCCCGGGAAAAAAGCAATCTTTCGCACTGCAAGTAGCAACCTCCAGTGCAAGCTTCGAGACATTCAGAATGAGTGGTGGACCAAGCTTGCAGAGAGAACCCAGCTGTGTGCAGACACTAGTGATTTAAGAGGGTTCTATGAAGCCCTGAAGGCAGTATATGGCCCATCATATCAGGCTCAGAGTCCCTTGCGTAGTGCAGACGGCCAAGTGCTCCTCACAGACAAGGCATCCATACTGAACCGGTGGTCGGAGTATTTTCAGGTTCTCTTCAGTGCCAACCGCGTAGTTCAAGATTCAGCAATCCACCTCACCCCACTTCAACCAGTGAAAACAGAGTTGGATGAGATCCCCACCCTAGAAGAGACTGTTAAAGCCATCAAGCAACTGAAAAGTGGCAAGGCAGTGGGAGTTGATGGAATCCCATCAGAGATCTGGAAGCATGGGGGCACTGTACTACATAGCACACTTCACAAAGTACTTGTCACCTGCTGGGAACAAGGCAAACTACCACAGGACTTTCGCGATGCAATCATCATCACTCTACACAAGAACAAAGGGTTAAAGTCAGACTGCTCCAACTACCGGGGGGATAACCCTGCTCTCCATCGCAGGCAAAATCCTTGCCAGAATACTCCTGAACAGACTGGTGCCCACCATTGCAGAAGAACTCCTCCCAGAGAGCCAGTGCGGCTTCAGAGCTAACAGGAGCACCACCGACATGGTATTTGTTCTCAGGCAGCTCCAAGAGAAATGCAGGGAACAGAACAAGGGTCTATATGTGTCTTTTGTCGACCTTACCAAAGCTTTCGATACCGTTAGCAGGAAAGGCCTGTGGCAAATCTTGGAACGTTTAGGATGTCCCCCAAGGTTCCTCAGCATGATCATCCAGCTACATGAAGACCAGCGAGGCCAAGTCAGACACTGCAACGACCTCTTGGAGCCCTTCCCAATAGGTACAGGTGTAAAGCAAGGCTGCGTTCTCGCGCCAACTCTCTTTACGATCTTCTTTAGCATGATGCTTCAAAGAGCCGCAGCAGATCTAGATGATGACGATGGTGTCTGCATCCGCTATCGCACTGATGGCAGCCTGTTCAACCTGAGGCGACTAAAGGCTCACTCCAAGACGATGGAAAAACTTATCTGAGAGCTACTGTTTGCTGATGATGCTGCACTCGTCTCCCACTCGGTATCAGCTCTGCAGCATATGACGTCCTGCTTTGCAGAGGCTGCCAAGCTATTCAGCCTAGAAGTTAGTCTGAAGAAGACAGAAGTTCTCCACCAGCCTGCACCCCAGGAAGATTATCACCCTCCCTGCATCACTGTGGGTGAATCAGTTCTGAAGACAGTCCAGCAATTCAGCTATCTGAGGTGCATCATCTCCTCAGATGCCAAGATTGACAAGGAGATTGACAACAGGCTGGCAAAGGCAAACCGTGCATTTGGCAGACTGCACAAAAGAGTGTGGAGCAACAAGTATCTGAAAAAAGGCACAAAGATCAATGTTTACAAAGCGGTTGTGATGACAACCCTCATCTACGGCTCCGAATCGTGGGTTTTATACCGTCATCACCTGCGACTCCTTGAGCGCTTTCATCAGCGCTGCCTTCGCACCATCCTCAACATCCACTGGAGTGACTTTGTGACCAACACTGAAGTCCTCAAGCGGGCGGAGGTTACCAGCATCGAGGCGCTGCTGTTGAAGACGCAGCTGTGCTGGGCAGGGCATATTTCTAGGATGGAAAACCACCGCCTTCCCAAGATTGCTCTGTATGGCGAACTTTCCACCGGCCATCGAAATAGAGGGGCACCAAAGAAGAGGTACAAGGACTCCTTGAAGAAATCCCTTGGCACCTGTCGCATCAACCATCACCAGTGGTCTGACCTAGCCTCAGATCGCAAAGCATGGAGGCACACCATCCACCAGGCTGTCTCTTCCTTTGAGAACGCACGCATAGCTGGTCTTGAGGACAAAAGGAGATTGAGGAAGAATCGCACTGCTACAGCACCAACCCCATATCAGACTTTTCCCTGCAGCCACTGTGGCCAGATCTGCCTGTCCCGCATTGGTCTTGTCAGCCGCCAGCGAGCCTGCAGCAGACATGGACTACTGCACCCTTCTTAAATCTTCGTTCGCGAAGTCAAGCCGAGAGAGAGAGAGAGAGAGAGATCTCACACTGACAAAACGCTCCACTCACCTCCACCATCCAAACTCTCCACACATATGAAGGTGGTGCTACACATTTATACACCATACCATACCAAACCTTTAATGGCATAATAGATTCAAATAAAAATACACAGAATATAAAAAGTTAAACATTGGAGATAAAATCAAAATGAAACCGAGCTTACAGATGCATTCAAACATGGTCAGAATTAAATTTAAGGATGTCAGCCAGAAATTTTACCACAGCCTCACTAACCACCCCCTCAGTATCACTCAATAAATAATAACAGGGTGGCAGAATAGACAAATCTGGGGGAAAAGAAAGCTTGCCAAATAAATCTTTATGGAGGTTGTGGTAAAAAGAACAATCAAGCAATATATGCTGGATTGAGTCAGGAGTATTCGCTCCACAGGAGCAAAGTCTGTCGGCTAAAGGGACTCGCTGATATCTCCCTTGTAAAACTTTGGAGGGAAACGCATTTAGTCTAGCCAACATAAATGCCCTGCGATGACTTGGAATGGTTAAGTCTGATAGATAATTGGGCATTTTGCCACAGAAAGCATAGAGACCTAAGGAAGCTGGAGAGCAAATATAAGGGTCAGTTGGCCGTAATTTTGTTTCCTCCGATTCCCACAGTCTCAATTTAATACATCTGAAGATATAGGACTCATCAGAGGTAGAAAAATCATCTACCTCTAACCCCAATTGATTGAGTTTGGACAGAAGCACTGCTGACCAGGATGAAAGATATGGGTCTCTTTTCATACAATCAAGAAGGCTGTTAGGATCTGCTCTAAAGTGAATTTTGAGCCAGAATTTAAACACTGCAATCCAGGCTTTTGTCTCCACCAAAGACTGACCCACTTCAGAGCAGAGAGCAAAGTAGGACACACATTTTGGCAAACCAAGAATTTGTCTAAAGAATGAGGCTTGAATGGGAGCTGGAGGGAGCATATATAGGATTCCCTTTCTACAGCCTCTCCACTGGCTGCCCATCAGTTACCAGGCTCAACTGAAAGTGTTGGCTATTACCCAGAAAGCCCTTCCTGGCCTCGGACACTTGTAATTGCCAGACTGCCTCTCCCCTTCTGTGCCCCCACAACAGCTCCGCTCCTCTGGGTGAGGTCTTCCGCAGGTGCCAGCCTGCAGATGGGCAAAATCAGCAACTGCCCATACACCTGTTGGGGAGCGGCCTGCCCGAGGAGGTCAAGAAACTATTCAAAACTGAGTGGATCAAGAGAGCTTTTCTACCCGGGCAGGAGACTCCCAAGTGTTTAAAATTACTCACAAAAGTTAACTTGGAGAAAACATTAGGGACTGTGGTCTATGCTACTGTGTTTAGGGCAGTGAACCTATGAAGCAAATCTTGTATGCTATATTATTTAATGTGTCATGTGAAGACCAAGCCTTTGCTTCAGCTGTCATTTTAGATTTCTGATTGGTTCTACATCCCTAATCCTTTTGTGTTGCTCACGGAATGCTCCTTCTTGTTGACTCACATCTGTTAGACCTTTCGAAGAGGCCTGCCATTCAAAAGCCCTGGCAGAGGAGCAGACCTCCTGAAGCATTCTTCAAAAATGATCCTGATTTGGCTGTAGATTAGGATTTACTTTGGGCCCCAGATTTGGAGTTCTTTGGGAAAATTTCTTTTTGCCGAATACAATGAATTATCGGCTATTTCTCAGTTCTTAATACCTAGCATATTATGTACTGTTTTGGTAAATTGTTTATGTATCGAATTGTATAAATTGGATCTTTGTATTTAGATTTGTATTTTTATTACTTATTTTCCCTTGTATTGGATTAGATTTAATTTTTTTTTAAAGCATTGCTTGAATGGTCCCTGTCTTCTCTGGGCTAATTTTTCACTTCCTTTTGATTTCCTGCCTGGCTTTCTTTTTGCTGACAAGGTGTCTGAGCAACCATAGCAAAGTTTTATACCTCTGGAACCGGAGAGCAGATTTTCTGGGCCAGGTTGGCGCTTAAAAGGCACCTTCAATCTCTTCCTTCATTTGAAAATAAATAGTCATGGAAATGGTTCTTTTATTTGCTTCTGTGCCCGGCAGCTAGTAAAAGCTTAAGAAGCAGATAAGACAGTGTGCAGTTCCTAGAGAGGATACAGGAAGGAGGGAAGAAACACTGAAGTCCTCCAACGTCGTCCTTGTGGGATCTGACTTTGCTTCCAGGAGAGCTGGAGGACAGGGCCTTGAGAAGCCAGACTGAGGGGTGCCTGGATGGAGAAAGAGTGGAAGGGCAGGGAGGAAAAGCTACCCCAGGCTGGGCAACGCTGCAATGGGGTCCCTCTTCATCCCACATGATGAACAAGAAGGGTGGGAAATGATCCAGATGTGCATAATTTGCAGAAAGCCAGGTGAGTGGGAGCCTTCCCGTCTTCCCCAGGCAGGCCATTGCAGAAGGCGGGGTCACAACAGAGAAGGCAGGGGTGTGGTGATTTTGTCCATTGGCAGCTGGCACCTAGCGGAGGCCCTACTCAGATGACCCTGGAGAGGTGAGAAAAGGGAGCAGACAATGAGGCACAGAAGGGACAGCTTACGCAAGACTCCCCTCCCATATAGTCAGTGTTGCCAAACTCCAGGTGGTGCAGGGAAAAGGCAAATATACCTCCTCGAAAAACCAGCCTTGATAATACAAAACTTATAAGTCCTTTATAAATATAGAACAAAATTTCAAAATAAGGTGAAATCAATCACAAAAAATGGAACACTGACCACACCCGTATCTCACATTCTCATAGCTGACAAATTAATGCCAAATTTTCAAATGAAAAGTCCAGGCTATGGCAAAGGTTGGTTCTTAAACAGAGCCCCGAGCTCCAGTTCTTCTTCTCAGTAGATGTTGAAGTAGTTCAGTGCAGCAAGGTATATATGGAACGTGAGAAGGTTGTACTTGATGCCCTGTTTCACTGTTCTACAAGCTTTACAATGCCATTGCACAATTTGCAATGAAAGCAAAGCTTCAGAATTCTTAGCAATGGCAACCCTTCTTGGCCATCTTTCCACCCCAGCAGTATCTCCAAGGTGGCAAACATCAAACCGTTAAAGCAGTTCAGCATTAAAACTACATTCGAGGTGTTGTATACCAGGGGTGGCCAACAGTAGCTCTCCAGATGTTTTTTGTCTACAACTCCCATCAGCTCCAGCCATTGGCCATACTGGCTAAGGCTGATGGGAGTTGTAGGCCAAAAAACATCTGGAGAGCTACCGTTGGCCACCCCTGATGTATACACATAAGATAATTTTGTAAAAATTTAATGGTAAAAACATAAGCACACATAGCACCAAAACCAGGGAGGAAAGCCAGTAACCGTGAGCGGGGGATGAAGTTTCAGGGGGGGAGCCTCCATCCATCCCAGAACTTTGAGGTGGTCTTATGTCCTTGCCTGAAGCATTAGGGACTTTGTGAGCTTCTCCATCCGTGAGAACCAGGGTTGGCCAGGCTGCCTGGGGACACCTAGAGGGGGCTTCCTGTGGGTGGGAGCAGGTGGTGTCAGGCTATGTTTAATTGAAGTTACATTTGCTTTCTGAATTTATTACTTACTGCTTACTAACCTGAATGCTTAATAAATCCTTATGCTACTAATCCAGGTACCTGCATAATAAAGAGGGGGGGGGGGGAGAATGGATGTTGCTAAAAGTTCTAAAGGCCAGCCTGGCCTTTGAAGTGCAGAATGCTCAGCTAACTTCCCAGGCGCCTCCTGAGCCGAGCAAGGACATCACCAGGAGGGGGATGTAACCATCTACTGTGAAAGGTAAGCGGGCATGTGAAAGTGTTACTTGCGGGGACAGACTGTAGTTTTATTATGGGAATTAGTTTAAAGCACAAATCCTTTGAAGTGTGTTCATAAATACCAATGGTTCAAACTATGTGTTATCAGTTCAAATGAATCCATGCTAAGAGTAATATTGTAGTTATCAATAAAGGCAACTTAGTTTTTCAACAAAGACGAGTCTGATCATTTTGAAACTTCAATGAACCCTTTGTTGACAGGTGGAGTCTCACTATGTAATCAGGCCACGGCCTGGGGCATGCATGCAAGTTTTACTTGGATATAGTTATGCTGAATGACTGAGTAAAAGCTGCTGGTCACTACTCTGGGAGCCTTCGTTCTTCCCCACTGCACCCAGCAATGAACACTTCCTCCCCCCCAAAAAACCCTAAAGCTCCACCCCTGAAATCTCCAGGAATCCCCTAACCCAGAGTTGGCAACCCTACCTGGTTGACTTGCATGCAGGCTGGTTCAAGGCATGTTGTCCCCACAAGCCAGGGAAGCCCGTTGCCTCCTGGGAGCCTGGGCTGCAGGAAGCGAAGCAGTGCCCGGGGAGGAGGCCTGTCCAGGGTTGCCATGGAAATAATGTCTCCCTGCTCAGTCTGCTAAAAGGGCTCCTCCTGAGCGGTTGTTTTCCCTCCTCTCTTGGTTTCTTCCCACCTTGTTTAAATAGAAGCTTTAATTTGCCTCAAAAGCTTGATGGGTCACCTGTCAGTGCCCTTCCTGGGGTGTGGGGAGTGCTTGGGAAGGTGAGGAAGGGGCTATCTGGGGCTCTCCCTCATTTGGTGGTTGCTTGCAGCTGCTTGTGGCCCTTTCCTGCTGAAGGGGGGAAGGAGGGGTGTGTGGGGCTGGAGGCTCCTGGAGGGGGGTGCCCATCTGAGGGTGAAAGGGGGAGCACTGTTGTTTAACTCTAGTTCTGTAAACAGGTGTGGTTGCTATGGAAACTAAGTAAGAAAATGTTAACTGTAACAATAGTTGGAAGGAGAAAAGGGGAGGGGGGAAGATTAGGAGTGTTATACTTTAGACTTGTGCGCTAGGCAAGATTGTGAGGGAACCCACCAATTGGTGGGCTCCACGAGGGCTTGGCTTGGGTGTATAAGATCTGTGCTGCAACACAGAGGGCGGAGTCGACGGGTGGAATTCTTCTTCTCCGTGCTTTGCAAACCACGTTCTTATTAAACAATCCTTGTTGGATCCTCCCGTGTATGAGTCATTGTTTGATATGTAACATCTGGATAGGCTCTACACGTGACAAGGGAAGCCCCTGCCGTTCCCCTCACACCTGTGCCCCACCCACTGAGGCCTCGTTGGCAGGGAAGGACCCTTTGCCAATCGGGTCTGTCTGGCATAACCTACGTTTTGCATCAACTAAGGTGACCAGAAGAAGAGAGATTCTCGTGAAACATGCAAAAATGTCAACCTCAGGTCCATGTTGTCACATTCTCAGTTTTGACAATGAGTACATCACATTGCTGAATTCCACTCTATGTGCGAACTGGCAGAAACACATAAGGATTACTCCAGATGGATGCTGAGCATCATGGTAGAACTGTAAGAATTCCAGGTGAAAATTGGTATGGACTGGATAGGGTGGCCGTGGCTGAAACCATCCCATTTATGTGTATTCAGCACATACTGATTCAATTTTGATTTGAAGTGAAATAATATATTCCATCACTGAAGTATTCAGCGCCATGTTGTGAATTTGTAACACTGCACAGTGTTTTGTTTGTGCTTTTTCAGCCTTCATTCCTTTTTGTTTACAAAATTAGGACCAGGCAGCCCTCTTTTCTGCCCCCAAACCCGAATTAAGGTGGAAAGCTGCCCCTGAGACATGGGCCTTCCTAGCTTCTATAAAGATTGGACCACACGTGAATTACCTGAGCCCTATTTCCTTACGACTCAAGTGACTGCCACTCCATTGTAAGGGTAAAGAGAGCCCCCCCCCTCCGCCCATGCAGCCTGTGCTTGTAAGTCTCAGAGCTCCACTGGGAGGCTTGGGGGGGGGGGGGAAACAGAACAACCCTGTGAGGTAGGCCAGTCTGCATGCTCCAACACCCACATACATAGAAGATTTTTTAAAATAAAAAATTCCACCCTTGCAAGTCCTGTTCACCTCATCAGCTGTGACTTTCCCGGCCCACTTCCTGCCTTTGAGGAAAGGAGAAGGGGCTTCAAACTGCAGAGGGGAGACCAGGAAGCCCCAGACACAAAGACTTCCCTGCGAACGACACAGGAGGTCAGCTCCCGTTGCCCTCTGGCCCATTCGGTCAAGTAATGAGGCAGCCTTGTAAATAGGGATCACATTGGGGGTGGGGGAGAAAACCCACTGGGGGGGGCTCAGCAACAGAGACTCTGATTTGCCTGCAGAAGAGCCCCAGTCCAGTCGCCAGTTTAAAAGGTCAGGTACATACAGGAGAGCGGCTGCCAGTCACAACGATGGGCACTCCTGAGAGATGAATGGTCCTTCAGCATAAGTCAGAGTGCCCCTTCCTCTTTCCATGGCCCAGAGGTTCATGGCTCAGTGGTAGCAGAGCATGCCTGGTTCAATCCCTGGGATCTCCAGTTAAAAGGACCAGGCAGAGGGTGATGCGAAAGACCTCGGCCTGAGACCCTGCAGAGCCACTGCCGGTCTGAGCAGACAACACTGACTGTGATGGGCCCCAGGGCTGGGCGGCTGCCAGAGAGCAATGAGGACTAGCACCGTCTGTAGGCTGCGAGGAAAGGTGGGATTAGGGGAGGGGGGGCTGTGGCTCAGGTAAGAGCATCCCCTGGGTGTGCAGAAGGTCTCCTGTCCAACCTCCAGTTCAAAGACCCTCTTGGGGGTGATTGATGTGAAGGACTCCTGAGGTCCTGCAGAGGCCCTGCCAGTCTGAGTGGACAATACTGGAGTGGATGGACCGGGGGGGGGGGGCGCTCTGATGTAGTGGAATACAGTTCCCAGAACACAAGGGGAAAATAGCTGCCGGGCTGCCTGCCTAGGATTCTGGGCAGGGATGTGATGCTTGCGGGGGCATCCCAGAGGCCTCATCCCCCCCCCTCCACCATTTCAAAGACTGACACCCCCCCCCCCCCCCCCGTTTTGCAAGAGAAGAACCCTCCTTCCTTCTCTCCCTGGTGCAAGGAGGCCCCTCCCAGGCGTCTGCAACAAGGCAGGAAGGCTGCAAGGCTGAGCTCTCCCCGCAAAAGGGGCAGGATTATTTTGTTGTTGTTCTGCAACGCAAAGCGGTCCCGCCCCACGGAGAGGCGTCCGGGAGAGCTGCAGTCCCGGCAGAGCAGAGGCCGGACCCAGGGGGCGCTGGAGCCCCTTCCCTAGCCCGAAAACCAGGAAGGGAAGGGAAGGAAGGCTTGCATGCCGGGCCCGGCCTTTGCAAAGGGAGCGCCGGAACGGAAGACGTGCAAGCTCTGCTGCCGGGGGTGGGCTGCTGCGCCGGTGGGGCAGGAGGAGCCGAAGGGAAGAGCAGCAGCCGGGCCTCCTGCGACCCTCCCCCGGTTGCAAAGGCTGCAGCAGCTCCGAGCGCCACGAGGGCCGGAGGAGGGGAAGGCGAGGTGGCCAGGTAGGGAAGGGGCCTTGCAGCACCCAAGGGAGACGGGGGGGGGGGGAGGCGCGCCTGGAGCCCCCTGGATGCTGCTGCGGCCAAGAGCGTCGAGGGCCCCCCGGCCATTCCCCAGACTCCATCCCCTTCCTCCCGCACGTCTTCTGCTGCACCCCCCCCCGCCCCCTTTCCCCGCACACCTGAACTGCCCGGGACCAGCTGAGAGCCGGTGGGGTGTCGTGCGGTGAATGCAGGGGCTCTTATCTGGGAGAGCCGGGTTAGATCCCCCCCTCCTCCACGGAAGCCTTTATGGGCCTGGGTCCTTCTGACACTTGAGGGGTCACCTGTCAGGTCCCCCCCTGGTGTGTGGGCGGGGGGGGGGAGGTGAAGAGGGGGGTGTATTCTGGGCCGTACTTGGATTGAACCCCAAACCAGAGTGGCCGGCGGCTAGTTATGGCCCTTTCTCACCGACTAGCAAACTAGTATACAATATAATGAAGATGCTTAAGAGATGCAAGGGCCAAACAGGGATAGCAAGCTCAGTTTACCTGGTCACCATTTGTTTAGATTTAATTCTGAGGAGAATCACAGAGAAGTAAATATCAGAATTCGAGATGGATATGTAAATGTATCTTCTTAACTGTGGAATGTAGAGAGTAATTAACTGAGCCCCTGTGGTTATGTGAGTAGCCCCTGCAACTGCCTTCAGAGTCTCCTTCTAGTTGTGATAAGGGCCATGAGGAGCTGGTTTTCAACCTCCCCAAAAGACATGTTTGCTGGAGATCTAACAGGTGAACCCCGCAGTTCAAAGGGGGACCCCCATGGCTTTTGAAAGAGGTGCTCTCGCCTAGGACCTCAGGTCTATTGAAGAGATGCAGACAACGATTTGGGGGCTCACCAGTCCCTCTGGTGCTTTTGGAGCCTCAGCTTAACTTAAGAATCAGCCCCTTGGACAGACTGAACTTATGGAATGAGAGGCTAAGCTTGTAACATCCTTAAAGAGCCCAACAGAGACAGTTAAGATTTCCAAAGAACCAAGGAAGCTTATCTAAAACAGCTTAGTATGGCATATAACAATATTCTATTAAACCAGGTCTATAAACCACAAGAAACACTTTAGTTTTGATCCACCAGGGCAATTCTCATTCGCTTTCCTTGTGACATGTGACTGTCTCTGTATCTCCTTACAATCAAGTGACGAAAGGCATCTCTATCCAGTCGGAGGTGACCCAAGAGAAGGGGAGGGAGATGGAAGAGCAGGACCCAGAAGGAGCTGCAGCTGGCAAGACAGCAAGCAAAGGCCCCCCTCCCACCCAAGCTGGGGGTGCTGGTGAAGGCTGGGAAAGCCCCGTGCCAGAGACACCTTCTCAGGTCACGGAGATCTCAGAGGTGCATGGCCAACACTTCCGGCAGTTCCAATACCGTGAGGCTGATTGGCCCCGAGAGGTTTGCAGCCGGCTCCATCGACTCTGCAGCCACTGGCTGAAGCCAGAGAGGAACTCCAAGAAGCAGATGGTGGACCTGGTGATCCTGGAGAGGTTCCTAGCCCTCCTGCCCCAGGAAATGCAGCGCTGGGTCAGGGAATGTGGGCCGGAGACCAGTTCCCAGGCGGTGGCCTTGGCCGAAGGTTTCCTCCTAAGTCAGGCCGAGGAGAAGAGGCAGGCAGAGCAGGTGAGGGGTTTCCTCCAGCTGTGTCCAATTCAAGCAAGGATATTGGAGCTAATTCTAAAGTTTCCCTGAGAGATATTTGTCCAAGTGTTAATCATTCAAATGGGAGATTTAACAGCCTCCTTCAGCAGCCTCCTCTGCTAGAGAATTTCTTCTCCTTCCAGACATCTGGGTCTGCTGATGGAAGAGTGCAGAGTCTGGGAGTGGGGCAGAATCCCTTGCTTGGTCTCTTCTCCGTTCCATCTCTTCCCCTTCTCACTCGCTGCTCTTTCAGATGTGGGGACCATCCTTGGAGAGAGAAGCTCCATTCCCTGAGGCAGAACGAGGTTCCTTGGAGGAAGGGCAGAGGGCGCAGGCCCAGGAGGGTGCCCAAGATGCCCACTCTTGTGGTAAGGTCTCATTCTGCCTATTTACACTTGGGGCACTCCCTGAATGTGGTGGGTGGAGAGTTCAGGTCAGGAAAAGAATTCAGTACTTCTTCACATAACACACAGCACTGAATCTCCACTCACTGTTATTCTTCTCAAAGAGGATTAGATAATTCATAGAGGACTTTTCCTCCCATTAATTAGAATATTCATGTCTCACCTTCCTTCCATAAGAGGAACTCAGGGAGGTCAGAAAAGAAAACTAAAGTTAGACAAATGTGGGCAGAGCTATTCACCCGGAGGGAGCCTCTGTCTTCTGGGGCAGCACTGAGCACCGGAAACCAGTTTGTAGGGGGCCAAGAATCATGGGAAAATTCAGCTTCTGTGCCTGTTCTTATAGGCGCACCTGGCAGGCCACTGTAGGAAATCGGGTTCTGCAGGAGGGATGACCGGCTGTCGCCTCAAACCCCAGGAGATTTGGAGGAGGGCCTTAGGGTGAGGTTTGGAACAGATATTACCCTAGATTCTTCAGAAGCGCTCAAGTGACTTCTGGGTTTTGGGCTGAATGTGATGGTGACACGTGATGTGAATGTGATCTCATATCCACTCCCCTCTTTTCCCACCTCCAGTCCAGACTGAAGGGCCCACTGCCAGCTGGCAGGAGAAGGGGATTCCTGGGCGTTTGGTCTAATCCAGCAGGGATTCTGTGACCTTTGGAACTTCAGAGTTCACAGGGAACATCTCAGGCCCCACAGAAGCCTGAAATATGTTGGCAGCTTTTATCACCCTCTGAGGCTCATGGGTACATCTGTTCTGCCTCTCCCACAATTTAGTACAAGGTTGTGTGGAGTGTACACGGGGCAAGGTTTCCAGCTTCTGGGAAGGGAGTGTGTGAAGCGAGGAACAAACAAGCAAATGGAACAGGAAGTCACAGCAAACACCCTTCCTCCTTTCTCTTCCTAACAGGCACTGGAGAGATGCTGTTGAGCCATCATCGTTTTGGAGGTGTGGAAACAGCTGCTTCACCTCCAGTCCAGGTAGGGGAAATGAGCAGGGGTCAGCCTGGGTTCCCCCCTCCTTTCTCAGGGGGGCTTTTGCTCCTGCAGTTTCTACAGTGGTCCAGGTGAGAGAGGCTCTGGATACCACTCCCTTGACCTGTGCCAAGACATACATTCTGTTCCATCCCAGACTGCTCCCTTCCAATGAGCAGTCTTTGCCTGGCATGATCTCTGATGAGGGAATCTGCTTTTTCTTCCAGTGCCCCTTTTCCTTTGAGGACGTGTCTGTCTGTTTCACCCCAGCAGAATGGGACCTGCTGGATCCGGACCAGAAAACCCTCTACAGGGAAGTCATGCGGGAGAACTATTGGAGCGTCATCTCTCTGGGTAAGGAGGATCTCCCACAAGTGCCAAAGGTGTGAATTGCTACCCCTGGGATGATGCATGATGCAAAGTATTGAACAGCAACACATCGTTCTGAGGCCTCTCCAGGCACTTGCCGAGGGGCAGCTGAGACCAGTGTTGTGGCCATCACCCGAGCCAGAGATGGTGTCCTGGCCAGAGGCAGAGGTGAGGATGAGTGACTGTTGTGTAGCAGGCACAAGCCAGCTAGCCAGATGCACTTAGGTGCTCACACAAAGTCCAGAGTTCTATCCCAGAAGTCCACGAACTGAAAGTGCACACACCAAAGGGTCATTTCCAGAAGGCAAAAGCCAGAGAGTGTAGCCTGGAGGTCCAAGCCTCATCCGCAAGATAGAGAGTCACAAAGTCAAACTCCAAAGCCAGTCCAAGGTCGCACAAAGAATGCTCGATGAGGAGTTGTGGTTGCAGAGTTTAGCAGAATAACTTGTCACTTCCATAACATGCAGGCTGCCAGCAGTAGGTTTTATAGGCCCTTCCTAACAAGCCCTTGTCAGCAGCCAGCTGCCTGGGAGTCCTGCTGCTGTGCCTGCAAGTTTTGATCAGGAGGGAGCTGGCAGTGGGCAGGAGATGTGCACTCTGCCTCCTTGCTTGCAGCTCCCATCTAAGCTTCTGTCTCAGATACTCAAAGGGTGCAGGTGAGAGCGGTGAACTGGTCTTTGAATCTACATCCTGGACAATTGAGACCTGGCATTACAAACCATGGTATCTTGGCTCAGGCTGGGTCAACAGAAGCGGAATCTGACGAAGATGGAGGTTCTCTGTCTTAAGTTGCAGTGGCTTGGGAAGGGAGATCCCTTTGCTGGCCTTTGATGGCGTGCCATTGATACCAGCCCTGAAGGTCAGGAGCCCGGGAGTGCTCCTGGAGTCCTCTCTGACCATGGAGGCTTAGGTAGCAGCCACTACCAAATTCGCCGCCTTCTATCTGCAGCAGGTATGGCTGTTGGCCCCTTTTCTGGAGCATGGCAACTTAGCCGCGGTCACCTCAAGAATAGACTACTGTAATGCCCTTGACATGAGGCTGCCCTTGACTCTGATCCAGAAATTGTAGCTAGTGCAGAATGCTGCAGTACAGTTGTTAATGGGGCTCCCTCAACGGAAGCACATTCAGCTGCTGTTGAAAGAGCTGCACTGGCTGCCTATCGTGTTCTGAATCCCTTTCAGGGTGCTGGTATTGACCTATTAAGCCCTACATGGACAGGGGCCTCTTTATCTATGGGACTGCCTTTCCCTATATGTTTCCCAGAGAGCGTTGCTTTCGGAAGTTCAAAATCTCTCCATCCCCGGACCAAGGGAGGCCAGACGGAACACTTCAAGGGCCAGAGCTTTCTCGGTGGTACTGCCGGGGAGATGTGGAACACCCTGCCAGAGGCCATAAGGGCTCTGAGGGATATTTACCAATTCCACAGGGCCTGTAAAACAGAATTATTTCGATTGGCCTATATTATCTGGATGGGAGAGGGCTGCCACTTTAACAGAGCCTGAGCAACACCGGCTGTGAGGAATTGGAGACCACAACAAGCACCACTGTCAGATAAAATTCACGATGAAAGAGCTAAATTGCCTGCTGAACAAAGTTCTGATCCCGTCTAATTTCTTCTGAGTAGCACCATAATGTTGTTTTAAATGATTTCAATATTGTCTAAGTTTAATGATTTTAGTATTGTAATTTCTGGTTGCTTGTTAGCTGCCCTGAGTCCGCTTGTGGAGAGGGTGGGATATAAATCCAAAGTAAATAAAAAATTAAAAAAATAGAGTTGGAAGGAACCTCTAGGGTCATCTAGTCCAGCCTCTGCACAATACAGGAAATTCACAAATACCTCTTCACCACCCCCACTGATACCTGCTCCACACGCAGAACATGGGGGGGGGGGGCCTCCAGAATTGCTGGAAAACTGGCCTGGTAAAAAAATTTCTGCCTGACCCCAAAGTGGCAAACATTTCCTGGACATGTAAGAAAGACTATGAGAACTAACCACTGTTGCAACCCTTCCTGCTCTCCTTCTCATGATCTGCCCAAGTTCACAGAATCAGCATTTCTGTCACATGTCTATGTTAGCCTCTGTTTAAAAGCCTCCAAGGAAGGAGAGCCCACCACTTCCCAAGGAAGCCTGTTCCACTGAGGAACTGCTCTTAACTGTCAGGAAGTTCTTCCTAATGTTGAGCTGGAAGCTCTTCTGATTTAATTTCAACCTGTTGGTTCTGGTCCTGCCTTCTGGGGCCACAGAAAACAATTCTTCACTATCTTCTACATGACAGGCCTTCAAGAACTTGACAATGACTATCACACCACCTCTCAGTTATCTCCTCTCTAGACTAAACATAGCCAGATCCTTCAGCCTTCCTCATAGATCTTGGTCTCCAGACCCCTCACCATTGTGGAATCATGGAGCTGGAAGGGGCCAAACAGTCAAGGGCCCTTGCGCAATGCAGAATCAGCCTAAAGCATCCCTGACAAGTGTTTGTCGAGCCACTGCTTAAAGACTGCCAGCGAGGGAGAATTCACCACCTTCCTAGGTAGCCAATTCTATTGTTGAACAACTCTTAGCATTAAAACGTTTCCCCTAACATCCAGCAGGTACGTTCCCACCCTTAATTTAAACCCTTTATTACAAGTCCTCTCCTCTTTTGCCAACAGGATCTGCTCCCCACCCTCCTCTAAGTGACAGCCCTTGAAATACTTTTAAGATAGCAATCATGTCCCCCCTCAACCTCCTCTTCTCCAGACTGAAGATTCCCAAGTCCTTCAGCCTTTCTGACTCACTTGAGTCTCACCTGCTGTATCAGGGCTGGGTAGTGGCTCTGGATCAGCTGCTGGTGATGAGTCATGGTCAGCCTGCAGCTCATCAGCCTCTTTCCTGTTTCTGCTGACTCAGAGCCAGCCATGCGTGGCTCCCCTTCTCCTGAGGAGTCCTCCTCCCCTGAAGACTTCATGCTGAGCTCAGGCTGTCCCCCAACAGAGACGCTCGAAAAGACTCTGGAACAGGATTGCGACAGAACCAGCCCGATTTTGCCTTCAGACCCAGTTCCGTCAACTCCCTTTTGGGTTCCGAACTCCTGGAGGGAGCTAATCTTCTTCCTGTTACTTGGGCACGCTCCCACCACCTGCTCAATTTAGGGGTTCCTGAATGAGAGGAGCAGGACTCCCAATCTTCCTTGCCAGTTCTGAGGTCTGGCCTCAAGGTCCTCTGCCAACACAGCACATGGTTATCACAGAGACCACAGTCCTTCTTTGGGAGACCCCTGGAGGATTGGCACCCTTGCCAGCTGCATGCCTTCCCCATTCCCTGGACTCCCCTCTTGTAGTAGCGTGGTTTAAGGCGGTTGGGGAAACTATGTGGTACAGAGGGACTGCACTCTAAACAAACATAACATTTATTTACAACATACAACTATTTACAGGCATTTTAAAAGAGTGAACAGAAGCAGCAGATTACAGTAGGGGGGAAATGCTCCTTCTCTCCCTATTATACTACTTCCCCTCACGGGAAGACCTGCAGGGCAGGCGCCTCACTTAAGAACATAAGAGAAGCCATGTTAGATCAGGCCAATGGCCTGTGTCACACAGCGGCCAAATATATATATATATATATATATATATATACACACACACACACACACACACACACACACAATGTGGCTAATAGCCACTGATGGACCTCTGCTCCATATTTTTATCTAACCCCCTCTTGAAGGTGGCCATGCTTGTGGACGCCACCACCTCCTGTGGCAGTGAATTCCACATGTTAATCACCCTTTGGGTGAAGAAGTACTTCCTTTTATCCGTTTTAACCTGTCTGCTCAGCAATTTCATCGAATGCCCACGAGTTCTTGTATTGTGAGAAAGGGAGAAAAGTACTTCTTTCTCTACTTTCTCCATCCCATGCATTATCTTGTAAACCTCTATCATGTCACCCCTCAGTCGACGTTTCTCCAAGCTAAAGAGCCCTAAGCGTTTCAACCTTTCTTCATAGGGAAGGTGTTCCAGCCCTTTAATCATTCTAGTTGCCCTTTTCTGAACTTTCTCCAATGCTATAATATCCTTTTTGAGGTGCGGCGACCAGAACTGCACACAGTACTCCAAATGAGACCGCACCATCGATTTATACAGGGGCATTATGATACTGGCTGATTTGTTTTCAATTCCCTTCCTAATAATTCCCAGCATGGCGTTGGCCTTTTTTATTGCAAACGCACACTGTCTTGACATTTTCAGTGAATTATCTACCATGACCCCAAGATCTCTCTCTTGGTCAGTCTCTGCCAGTTCACACCCCATCAACTTGTATTTGTAGCTGGGATTCTTGGCCCCAATGTGCATTACTTTGCACTTGGCCACATTGAACCGCATCTGCCACGTTGACGCCCACTCACCCAGCCTCAAGAGATCCCTTTGGAGTTCCTCACAATCCTCTCTGGTTCTCACCACCCTGAACAATTTAGTGTCATCCGCAAATTTGGCCACTTCACTGCTCACTCCCAACTCTAAATCATTTATGAACAAGTTAAAGAGCATGGGACCCAGTACCGAGCCCTGCGGCACCCCACTGCTTACCGTCCTCCACTGCGAAGACTGCCCATTTATACTCACTCTCTGCTTCCTATTACTCAGCCAGTTTTTGATCCACAAGAGGACCTGTCCTTTTACTCCATGACTCTCAAGCTTTCTAAGGAGCCTTTGATGAGGAACTTTATCAAAAGCTTTCTGGAAGTCACTGTTGCAAGCCTGACCAGACCTTTTCAACTAACCAATCTCCAAGACTGAACTCAAACTGACTGACTGTCCACTTTAACTATCCATTTTCCCACCCAAAATCTCCAAAATAAATTGCAGTTCTCGCCCGGGAACTGGTTTACACTCCTCCAGCCATCTGGGAGACCAGCCTGAAAGACTTCCCGTCTCTCTAGGAGGCCTCCTCAGAATCGCTGGTTCCAGACAGGAGGGGAGGGGAGAGGAGGAAGAGACTAGGCCCCAAAGCCTGCCTCCAGTTAGATACAGGCCTAAAATGGCGTTTCTTCACAGGGATAGTTCCTGATTTCTCTTTTCCTAACGTATTCAACACACCCTTTCCCTTCGATAGAATTACAAACATCCCCTTTAACTGTGATTTGGAAATGATCCTGTCAAGACCCCAAGCCTGGGTCCCCAGTCTTGGCACCTGAACAGCACCCAGTTCAGTGGGTTCACACAAGTAAAGCAGACCCTTTTGAAAATATATAAAGACTGATGAAGGATGTGAAAACAAGACATTACTAAACAGCAAAAGAAAACCACGAAAAATTCACTGTTCTCTCTTATACATGAAATACCTGGTATTAGATAGTGCTTCGTATTACAGCATAAGTATTCCACCTGTAGCGTAAGGTATTCTTCATCACAGTGAAGAAAGTACCACAGTCTTGAGTCTGGCCCTGAAAATGATAAAGGATGATAGCCACAGGGAGAGTTAAATCACGAACACCTGCAGGTCAGACCAGGCCACAAAATTCACGTAGACCCTTGAGGGGAACTAGAGTGCTTGTCTTACAGATCTGTCCCCTTTATATCGGTTGAGATTTTAGGCTATAATCTTGATCATGGTTTCATCCTTCCAGAAGAATTTTTATTCTTGAATTTCTTTCGTGCTTCATATAAGAATGATCTCTCTCTCTCTCTCTCTCTCTCTCCCCCTTCCTCTCCCCCCAAAAAGAAGAAAGGATAAGAGAGACTTTTGTGGAGAAAGACTGTGGTATTACACCTGAAAAAAAGCTGGAGAGTTTCTCAAGGGGATTCCAAAAACATATTTCCTTCCCAAATGAGTTGGCTGAGAGTGAGTATCCTTCACGGTTATGTCAAGGGAGTAGGTAAGGAATAGTCATGGGGTTTTTTAATTCACTTCTGAGCAACCTTTGGCTTGGTACAATCATACAGCCTGCTGGCTAAGGAGGAAGGGAGGCCTTCATGGAACTGAGATTTGGAAGGTTATGGCCTGTCTGGAAAAGGTCAGTTTTATCAAAACCAGTAATTGCTGTGAACATGCTCATCATTTAAATAAACCTTATTTGAATTACATCAAAGAGGTGGACTGAGGGATTGCTGCACAGAATCTGACAAAAGAGCCCTCTGCTGACAGGCAGGTATTGCATGACACAGCTGAGATGAGTCTGGAGTGTGTTGGGGGGGGGGGGGATTGGCATTGCAAGCTCTTGAGGGGATGAGGTATCCTTAAATACTAGACATTCAGGAGAAAGGTGGGAAAAGGTTAAGATCAGGGAAACTGGAGGAAGCTGAAGAGCCATCAGTCCTTTTCGTCTGCAGTCACAGAGATGTTTTGGACCTTACCTGCCCTCCCAGGTGCTAAAGGGATTTCTCTCTTTATTCCAGCAGAGGATGACCAGAGAAATGAGGAGGGTGAAGAACTTCTCCAGCACTTGCCAGATCAGGGTCAAGAGTTGAAAGAAAACAAGAGAAATCGACGCAGACCTAAGAGAAAGGAAGGCAGCTGTATGGTTGAGAAGAGAGAAGGAAAAAGGATTAATGTACATTTTCCAAAGCAGAGAATAATTAAGGCATGTGCATCCATTCAGTATAGGAAGTACTTCAAAAATAGATTACAGCTACTTGTGCACCAAAGCGTACACAGAGGCAAGAAACCTTCTGAATGTTCAAAGTGTGGGAAGAGATTAGGTGACAGTGGCCCTCTTCAACGGCATCAAAGAACACACAAAGGGGAGAAACCTTTTGAATGCTCACAGTGTGGAAAGAGATTCAGTCGGAGTTGCCATCTTCAGCAACATCAGAGAACCCACACAGGGGAGAAACCTTTTGAATGCTCACAGTGTGGGAAGAGATTCAGACAGAGTAGCAGTCTTCAGCAACATCAAAGGACCCACACAGGGGAGAAACCTTTTGAATGCTCAGAGTGTGGAAAGAGATTCAGTCACAGTGGCAATCTTCAGCAACATCAGAGGACCCACACAGGGGAGAAACCTTTTGAGTGCTCAGAGTGTGGAAAGAGATTCAGTCACAGTGGCACTCTTCAGCAACATCAGAGGACCCACACAGGGGAGAAACCTTTTGAATGCTCAGAGTGTGGAAAGAGATTCAGTCACAGAGGCACTCTTCAGCAACATCAGAGGGCCCACACAGGGGAGAAACCTTTGGAATGCTCACAGTGTGGGAAGAGATTCAGTCATAGTGGCACTCTTCAGAAACATCAAATGACCCACACAGGGGAGAAACCTTTTGAATGCTCAGAGTGTGGAAAGAGATTCAGTCACAGTGGCACTCTTCAGCAACATCAGAGGACCCACACAGGGGAGAAACCTTTGGAATGCTCACAGTGTGGGAAGAGATTCAGTCAGAGTGGCACTCTTCAGCAACATCAAAGGACTCACACAGGGGAGAAACCTTTTGAATGCTCACAGTGTGGGAAGAGATTCAGTCAGCGTGGCACTCTTCAGCAACATCAAAGGACCCACACAGGGGAGAAACCTTTTGAATGCTCACAGTGTGGAAAGAGATTCAGTCGGAGTGTCCAACTTCAGTTGCATCAGAGAACCCACACAGGGGAGAAACCTTTTGAATGCTCACAGTGTGGGAAGAGATTCAGACACCGTGGCACTCTTCAGCAACATCAGAGGACCCACACAGGGAAGAAACCTTTCGAATGCTCAGAGTGTGGAAAGAGATTCAGTCACAGTGGCACTCTTCAACAACATCAAAGGACCCACACAGGGGAGAAACCTTTTGAATGCTCACAGTGTGGAAAGAGATTCAGTCGGAGTGTCCAACTTGAGTTGCATCAGAGAACCCACACAGGGGAGAAACCTTTTGAATGCTCACAGTGTGGGAAGAGATTCAGACACAGTGGCAATCTTCAGCGACATCAAAGGACCCACACAGGGGAGAAACCTTTTGAATGCTCACAGTGTGGGAAGAGATTTAGTCGGAGTGGCACTCTTCAGCAACATCAGAGGACCCACACAGGGAAGAAACCTTTCGAATGCTCAGAGTGTGGAAAGAGATTCAGTCAGAGTGGCAATCTTCAGCAACATCAAAGGACCCACACAGGGGAGAAACCTCTTGAATGCTCAGAGTGTGGAAAGAGATTCAGTCGGAGTGGCCATCTTCAGCTGCACCATAGAACCCACTCAGGGAAAAAAACATTTTGAATGCTCAGAGTGTGGAAAGTGATTCAGTTGACATGGCCATCTTTGACAGCATGAAAGAATCATAAGGAGAAACCTTGTGACGGCTTAGCCCATTAAAAGATGTCTTCTAGAAAGCGTGAATATACACAGAAATTTTACTCTAAGCCAGGAAGAAATGTTAGAAATGCTCTGACTATGGTAGGAGCTTTAGCCATGTTTTAAGCCCTCAAATACATCCCACTGGTAAAAACCAGAGAGGATTGTGAGGACCTCCAAAGGGATCTGTTTAGGCTAGGTGAGTGGGCATCAACGTGGCAGATGCGGTTCAATGTGGCCAAGTGCAAAGTAATGCACATTGGGACCAAGAATCCCAGCTGCAAATACAAGTTGATGGGGTGTGAACTGGCAGAGACTGACCAAGAGAGAGATCTTGGGGTCGTGGTAGATAACTCACTGAAAATGTCAAGACAGTGTGCGATTGCAATAAAAAAGGCCAACAACATGCTCGGTATTATTAGGAAGGGAACTGAAAACTAATCAGCCAGTATCATAATGCCCCTGTATAAATCGATGGTGCGGTCTCATTTGGAGTACTGTGTGCAGTTCTGGTCGCCGCACCTCAAAAAGGATATTATAGCATTGGAAAAAGTGCAGAAAAGGGCAACTAGAATGATTACAGGTTTGGAACACTTTCCCTATGAAGAAATGTTAAAACACTTGGGGCTCTTTAGCTTGGAGAAACGTCGACTGCGGGGTGACATGATAGAGGTTTACAAGATTACGCATGGGATGGAGAAGGTAGAGAAATAAGTACTTTTCTTCCTTTCTCACAATACAAGAACTCATGGGCTTCCAATGAAATTGCTGAGCAGTCGGGTTAGAACGGATAAAAGGAGGTACTTCTTCACCCAAAGGGTGATTAACATGTGGAATTCACTGCCACAGGAGGTGGTGGCGGCTACAGGCATAGCCAGCTTCAAGAGGGGGTTAGATAAAAATATGGAGCAGAGGTCCATCAGTGGCTATTAGCCACAGTGTATGTGTGTGTGTATATATATATATTATTGGCCACTGTGTGATACAGAGTGTTGGACTGGATGGGCCGTTGGCCTGATCCAACATGGCTTCTCTTATGTTCTTATGTTCACTATCCCACATGGTGTTAAAGGGACACCTCACTTTTTCCCTCCAGGTTCTTGGCAACCCTAGATTAAGTGTTTCTTTATGAATCAGAAAACTCTGCTAACGAAAAGTCAGAGCTCATTAAAGAGATTATTTTTTGTTTCAGGTGAATTTGACTTTGTCTTTTTAGTGCTCTGTAGATTTTTTTTAGAGAGCCAGTTTGATGCAGTGGTTAAGTGTGCAGACTCTTATCTGGGAGAACCAGGTTGGATTCTCCACTCCTCCACTTGCACCTGCTGGAATGGCCTTGGGTCAGCCATAGCTCTGGCAGAGGTTGTCCTTGAAAGGGCAGCTGCTGTGAGAGCCCTCTCAGCCCCACCGCCCTCACAGGGTGTCTGTTGTGGGGGGAGAAGATAGAGGAGATTGTAAGCCGCTCTGAGTCTTTCATTCAGAGAGAAGGGTGGGGTATAAATCTGCAGTCGTCGTCTTCTTCTTAATGAGTTGGGCTTCAGTAAATATGTCAAAGTTTGGTGTTGCATGCCTTTTTTCAATTGTGTATAAAGTTCTAAATAAATCCTCTTGCAGGTGCTTGAGACTCATATATTGGGCCATGTCTGAGCTTCAGGAATGAACCCAACCCACTTTGCCCCCGTTCATTCATGATGTGGGTCAGTTAAGTTCAAGAGCCAGAGTGTTGGGTTAAGAAAACTCAGGGATCAGGGTTCAAATCCACAGTAGGCCCGGAAGGTCTTTGAACGCCCTTTAAGCTTTTTGTACCCAGGATAAAACTTTGTTGTTTTTCAAGGTGCCCCTGGACTCCACCCCTGTCGCACTGCACTTTGATCTTCCCTCAAAATCAGTTCAGAAACCGCAGTTGGGACAAAATGTCACAGCTCAGCTATTATGGGAGCTGGATGGAGTATATATAGGATTCCCATTCTACAGCCTCTCCACTGGCTGCCCATCAGTTACTAGGTGTCAGACGTGTAACTTTGCTGAAGTACTATAATCTATAGAAGATAGTTACTTGACATGACTAACTCCATATTGTATCTCTGTATAACCTTTGCTTCTTACTAACCATGGGTACCCTAGCCTAAGGCAATTCCTAACCGCAAGGAGAAGAATCTCACACTCTGCCTAGAAAACATCTGGGGCCTTTGAAGTTAAGATATTCAAGGGAACTAGTGGGCAGCTTCCTGGGAGTCAGATAAGCGGGCATGGGAAGCGCCGACTGTCTCTGAGGGTGTGAAAGTACTGTATTGTTACCTTTCTTTGAAATGTACAAAAGCCAGGCTCAGCCTTGAAAAAGTTATCAAACTCAACTTGTTCCTGTACCAGACTGATTGTTCTCAGAAATAAATGGTTTAATATTGCAACAATATGAACTGTTTCTCCCTGAAAGTTCCTCGTCTGACATTTTGAGTTTGATCACACCTGGAGCTTATCCGAACTGGGAACTTGGGCTGAATGGCCAGCAAGACGCCAGATAACGGAGAGCCCACCGAACCGATTGAAGAGCTGACAGTTCCGAAGGGAGTGACGGTGGTCCGGAGGAAAGCCAAATCTCCGACGCACTTCTCTACGTTACTGTACACCCCGACGCAGTGGAAGCCGCAAACCTCGACCGCGTTAATGGACGAGGCCACGGGGCACTACACGGCACTGCTGACCGGGACCGGAGCCGAGGGGGAAGATGCCAGATCCGGCACGGGCTCGGAGGGGGAGAACGGGCAGCAGCCCCAGAGGGAGACGAAACTCCTACGGGACGAGATGTTCATCTGGGCCCGAGAGATCCACAACGAGGTCCAAGCGAGCCACTTCCAGATCACTCGGGAGCTGCAGAGGCAGATGGCCGAACTCTGGGAGCAGCTCGGGGTTGGACCCAGAGAGAACCCACAAGACCCCCCGGCGGATGTCCCGAGAGAGGAGCCAGCAGAACCACCGAGGGGGGAAGACAAGACAGTGTGCGGTTCCTGGAGATGATATAACAAGGAGAGAAACACTGAAGTCCTCCAGTGTCCTCCTTTGGGGATCTGGCTCTGCTTGCAGGAGAGCTGGAGGATGGGGCCTTGAGAAGCCAGGCTGGGGGGTGCCTGGATGGGGAAAGAGTGGAGGGGGGGCTGGGAGGAAAAGCTGCCCCAGATGATCCTTTCACAATCCCCGGACTGAGGCGAAACCCCAGGGGGCCTCTGAGGCCTGCTGTAAAGTTGACAAGGGTCCTGCATTTCCCAGGCCCCCTCTGAGCCCTGTGATTGGACTGCAGTGGAACTGGAGGGAAGGGAAGGCCAATCACCACCCAGGGGGAGGGCCTAGGGAGAAAGCATATAAGGCCCTGCTGTCAAGGGAAGGCCTCTCTCCTGGGAGCTGAGCGAGGAGCAAGAGGGGCTGCAGCAGCTAGCAGGAGAGGACCCCCCCCTCCTTTTTCAATCCACTTCCATCCATCCAGGGGGCTTTTTTCTCCTCTCTGAATTGGTTTCTGCACCAAAACGGGGGGGAAAAGCCAGTGGCGGAGCAGGGGATTACGTTCCAGTGGGGGAGCCTTCCTCCACCCCAAAACTGTTGAGGTCCCCCCCTCCCCAAGCTCCACCCCTGAATTCTCCAGGAATCCCCTAACCCAGAGTTGGCAACCCTGCCTGGGTGAGCAGGGGTTGGAGGTGACAGGAGGCAATGATCCTCCGTGCACGTACCTGGGAAGAGCCCAGGGGAAGGTACTTCCTGGTTGACTTGCATGCAGGCTGGTTCAAGGCATGTTGTCCCCCCAAGCCAGGGAAGCCCATTGCATCCTGGGAGCCTGGGCTGCAGGTAGCGAAGCAGTGCCCGGGGAGGCCTGTCCAGGGTTGCCATGGAAATAATGTCTCCCTCCTCAGTCTGCTAAAAGGGCTCCTCCCGAGCGGTTGTTTTCCTTCCTCTCTCTGTTGGTTTT
The DNA here is from genome assembly GCF_032191835.1 of Heteronotia binoei. Classification (NCBI taxonomy): domain Eukaryota; kingdom Metazoa; phylum Chordata; class Lepidosauria; order Squamata; family Gekkonidae; genus Heteronotia; species Heteronotia binoei. The sequence goes on along the minus strand of NC_083228.1, from coordinate 147,422,844 downwards.
TTTCCCACCTTGTTTAAATAGAAGCTTTAATTTGCCTCAAAAGCTTGATCAGTCACCTGTCAGTGTCCTTCTGGGGTGTGGAGGGGTGCTTGGGAAGGGGAGGAGGGGGCTATTTGGGGCCTTTCCTGGTTTGGTGGTTGCTTGCAGCTGCTTGTGGCCCTTTCCTGCTGAAGGGGGGAGGAGGGGTGTGTGGGGCTGGAAGGCTCCAGGGGGGTGCCCATCTGAGGGAAGCCCCTGCCGTTCCCCTTGCACCTTTGCCACACCCACTGAGGCCTCGTTGGCAGGGAAGGACCATTTGCCAATCTGGTCTCTGACAACCAAAGTTCCACGTCAATTAAGGTGACCAAAAGAAGAGATTCTCTTGAAACATGCAAAAGTATCATCCGAGGGTGTATGTCTGAATTATATCTGTGAAGTGGCAGAAACACTTCAGGATTGGATGTTGAGCATCGTGGTAGAACTGTGAGAATTTACAGGTCCAATTTTGTATGGGCTGGATAGGGTGGCAGAGACTCAAATCATCCCATTTATGTGTATAGTCTCTAGATCATGTAATGTGATGGTATCACTTTGCTCTGGTAAGACCTCACCTGGAGTCTTATGTTCAGTTTTGGGCACCACATTTTAAGAAGGATCTAGACAAGATGGAAAGGGTCCAGAGGAGGGTAATGAAGATGGTGAGGGGTCTGGAGACCAAGTCCTATGAGGAAAGGTAGAAGGAGCTGGGCATGTTTAGCCTGGAAGGAGGCGGCTGAGAGGTGAGATGATCACCATCTTCAAGTCCTTGAAGGGCTGTCCTATAGAGGATGGCGTGGAATTGTTTTCTGTGGCCCCGGAAGGTAGGACCAGAACCAATAAGTTGAAATTAAATCAGAAGAGTTTCCGGCTCAACTTCAGAAAGCCCTTCAGACTGTTAGAATGATTCCTCAGTGGAACAGGCTTCCACTGAGGAATCGCTCCAACGGTCTGGAAGTTCTTCCTGATGTTGAGCCGGAAACTCTTCTGATTTAATTGGGATGTGGTGGGCTCTCCTTCCTTGGAGGTTTTTCAACAGAGGCTAGATGGCCATCTGACAGCAATGAAGATCCTGTGAATTTAGGGGGAGGGGTTTGTGAGTTTCCTGCATTGTGCAGGGGGTTGGACTAGATGATCCTGGAGGTCCCTTCCAACTCTAGGATTCTATTCAGCACACACTGATTCAATTTTGGATGGAGTGGGCGGCGGGGGGGGCTCTGATTTGGTGCAAGGCAGCTCCACAGGTTGGATCCACGCGAAGTGCCGGGGGCTTCCCGAGTTCTTCCCAGAATGCCCGGGAAACACTTTGCAGGCTTCCTGCCTACAGGCGCACCTGTGGTGCTCGAGGGGGCGTCCCGGAGTGCTGAACTGCGGATTCCCAGGATCGATCCTCCCCCCTCATTTCTAATAGAAAAGACCCCCCCTTCCTCCCCGCGGTGCCAGGCGGCCCCTCCCAGGCGGCCCTCTGCAGGAAGGCTCCGAGGACCGCGGGGCTGCAAGGCTGGCCTCGCCCCCCCCCCCCGGTACCACCCCGCCTTCTGGGCTTTGCAACCCCGACCCGCCCAAAGCCGCGGAGCCCCGCCGGGAAGGAGTCGCGAAGAGCCGCAACCGGGGCCGAGGCCTCTGCCGGACCCCGGGGCGCCTCTGCAGGCCTTGCTGGAGCCGCGGACCTCCCTTGCAACACGCGGGCTCCCCGAGGGGAAGGACGCCCCTCCGACGGGCAAGCCCAGCTGCTACTGCTGCCCCGGGCACGAGGGGGCGGCCAGAAAGAGCCGCCGCGGCGGGGAGAGCAGCAGGAGCGCCCGTCCCATCAAAGGCAGCCCCGGCCCCGCTCCGCCTGCCCCAGCAGCGCCCCGACGGGGAGAGCTCGCCCCAGAGGCCGGAGGGGACGGGGCACACGGAGGACCTGGCTGTGGGGGGGGCGGCTGCAGAGACCCCCTCCCTCCCTCTTTCCTTCCCCGGGCAGAGGAGAGAGAGAGCGCGAGCCCCCCCCCCCAGCCTGCTCCCGCTGCGCCCTCCAGGAGGAAGCAGGCAGTGCCCTGGCCAGGGGGGGAGGGGGCGTCTGGACCGGGGTCCCCTCCTGCCTGAAGACCCACCTGCCTGGAGGGAATGGGGAGGGGGAATGGGGCTGCAGCAGCTCCTTCCAGGGGGGCAACTGGGGCCCTCTCCCCCACCCCCGCGTGGGTGCTGGTGGCCGCTGGAAAGTATTCCTTAGGCCTCTCCGACCAAGGGTTGCCAATCCCCAGATGGGGGTGGGGATTCTCTGGTTTGGAGTCTTCCACCCCCCCCCCTCCTTTTAGGGTCATCATAGCATCTGATGCCTCTCTTCAAAATATCCTCCAAGTTTGAAAAGGATTGGGCTGCAGGGTCCAATTCTATGAGCCTCAAAGGAAAGTACCCCTTTCATGATTTCCTGTGAAAGGAAGGCATTTATAAGATGTGCTGTCCCTTTAAATGTTATGGACCCCCATAGCTTTTGAAAGAGGTACTTTTGCCTAATACATCAGGTCTATTGAAGAGATATAGACAATGACTCAGGGGTCCTTTTGGGGCTCCAATTTAACTTAAGAATCAGCCCTTAGACAGACTGAACTTATGGAATGATAGGCTAAGCTTGTAACATCCTTAAAGACCCAAACAGAGACAGTTAACTTTTCCAAAGACCCAGGCAGGCATATCTAAAATAGCTTGGTATGTCATATAACAAAATTATGTTAAACCAGGTCTACAGACCACAAGAAGCACTTTAGTTCAGATCCACCAGGGCAATAGGGTGGTGAGAACCAGAGAGGATTGTGAGGAACTCCAAAGGGATCTGTTGAGGCTGGGTGAGTGGGCGTCAACGTGGCAGATGCGGTTCAATGTGGCCAAGTGCAAAGTAATGCACATTGGGGCCAAGAATCCCAGCTACAAATACAAGTTGATGGGGTGTGAACTGGCAGAGACTGACCAAGAGAGAGATCTTGGGGTCGTGCGAGATAACTCACTGAAAATGTCAAGACTGTGATTGCAATAAAAAAGGCCAACGCCATGCTGGGAATTATTAGGAAGGGAATTGAGAACAAATCAGCCAGTATCATAATGCCCCTGTATAAATCGATGGTGTGGTCTCATTTGGAGTACTGTGTGTGTGGCATCAGGCCAAAATCGATACAAATATTTATCGATATATATATGGCTTAGCAATGCTAGAGATGTATGAAAGTGCTTTTAGAAAATAATCTTTTGGAGCAGTTTAAGCAAAGGAGTGTTAGCTTGCAGAGAGAAAAGGGAACTGTGAAGGGTCATTGACCTTTCTAAACCACAGGGTGAAAGCGGTGGAAAGAAGCCTAAAAGGAACCGTGACAGGTGCTGGAAATGGAGCAAGAAGATGTGTGTGTGTGGGTGAAATGTTTCTAGAAAAAGGGAACAAGGGATAAACAGAAGCCCTAACAGGGGCCCAGAAAGCTGAAAAACAACCCGGAGTGTGGCGAAAGTATGACGTGGGCACCTTCCCACAATAAGGAGAACATGAGTGTTTTGAGTTGGCAGTTGGGGTGAAGAAACCCAATAAAAGGCGGCAGGCAACTGTAATTTGCTGCTCAGAGTTTAGAGTCCAGACTCTCTCTCTGATGCCCGTGTATAGAGCACTTATGCACGTTAAATAAAGAAGCTGTTTTCCTGATTCCTCGTTTCCGCGGCCTCCGTTATTGATCCGGCAGAAATTGGTAATGTATGAATAGGGTTTCCCCGTAACATGTGCAGTTCTGGTCGCCGCACCTCAAAAAGGATATTATAGCATTGGAGAAAGTCCAGAGAAGGGCCACTAGAATGATTAAAGGGCTGGAGCACTTTCCCTGTGAAGAAAGGTTGAAACGCTTGGGACTCTTTAGCTTGGAGAAACATCGACTGCGGGGTGACATGATAGAGGTTTACAAGATAATGCAAGGGATGGAGAAAGTAGAGAAAGAAGTCTTTTTCTCCCTTTCTCACAATACAAGAACTCATGGGCATTCGATGAAATTGCTGAGCAGACAGGTTAAAACGGATAAAAGGAAGTACTTCTTCACCCAAAGGGTGATTAACATGTGGAATTCACTGCCACAGGAGGTGATGGCGGCCACAAGTATAGCCACCTTCAAGAGGGGTTTAGATAAAAATATGGAGCACATGTCCATCAGTGGCTATTAGCCACAGTGTGTGTATATATATAATTTTTTTTGCCACTGTGTGACACAGAGTGTTGGACTGGATGGGCCGTTGGCCTGATCCAACATGGCTTCTCTTATGTTCTTATTATGTTCAATTGTCATTCGCTTTCCTTGTGACATGTGACTGTCTCTGTATGTCTTTACAATCAAGTTGACTCAAGGCATCTCTATCTGGTAGAAGGGGAGGGAGATGGAAGAGCAGGACCCAGAAGGAGCTGCAGCTGGCAAGACATCAAACAAAGGCTGTTGATGCTTGCGCTGCTTAGTGGGTGCAGTGACTGAAGACGATGAGATTAAGTCTAGCACACAGTAGCTGTAAAACTAACTATGTACATTTATTTACAGAATATATCTCACACTGACAAAACGCTCCGCTCACCTCCACCATCCACACATATGAAGGTGGTGCTACACATTTATACACCATACCATACCAAACCTTTAATGGCATAATAGATTCAAATAAAAATACACAGAATATAAAAATTTAAACATTGGAGATAAAATCAAAATGAAACCGAGCTTACAGATGCATTCAAACATGGTCAGAATTAAATTTAAGGATGTCAGCCAGAAATTTTACCACAGCCTCACTAACCACCCCCTCAGTATCACTCAATAAATAATAACAGGGTGGCAGAATAGACAAATCTGGGGGAAAAGAAAGCTTGCCAAATAAATCTTTACGGAGGTTGTGGTAAAAAGAACAATCAAGCAATATATGCTGGATTGAGTCAGGAGTATTCGCTCCACAGGAGCAAAGTCTGTCGGCTAAAGGGACTCGCTGATATCTCCCTTGTAAAACTTTGCAGGGAAACGCATTTGGTCTAGCCAACATAAATGCCCTGCGATGACTTGGAATGGTTAAGTCTGATAGATAATTGGGCGTTTTGCCACAGAAAGCATAGAGACCTAAGGAAGCTGGAGAGCAAATATAAGGGTCAGTTGGCCGTAATTTCGTTTCCTCCGATTCCCACAGTCTCAATTTAATACATCTGAAGATATAGGACTCATCAGAGGTAGAAAAATCATCTACCTCTAACCCCAATTGATTGAGATTGGACAGAAGCACTGCTGACCAGGATGAAACATATGGGTCTCTTTTCATACAATCAAGAAGGCTGTTAGGATCTGCTCTAAAGTGAATTTTGAGCCAGAATTTAAACACTGCAATCCAGGCTTTTGTCTCCACCAAAGACTGACCCACTTCAGAGCAGAGAGCAAAGTAGGACACACATTTTGGCAAACCAAGAATTTGTCTAAAGAATGAGGCTTGAATGGGAGCTGGAGGGAGCATATATAGGATTCCCTTTCTACAGCCTCTCCACTGGCTGCCCATCAGTTACTGGGCTTAACTGAAAGTGTTGGCTATTACCCAGAAAGCCCTTCCTGGCCTCGGACACTTGTAATTGCCAGACTGCCTCTCCCCCTCTGTGCCCCCACAACAGCTCCGCTCCTCTAGGTGAGGTCTTCCGCAGGTGCCAGCCTGCAGATGGGCAAAATGAGCAACTGTCCATACACCTGTTGGGGAGCGGCCTGCCTGAGGAGGTCAAGAAATTACTGAAAACTGAATTTATCAAGAGAGCTTTTCTACGCAGTCAGGAGACTCCCAAGTGTCCAAAATGACTCACAAAAGTTAACTTGGAGAAAACATTAGGGACTGTGGTCTATGCTACTGTGTTTAGGGCAGTGAACCTATGAAGCAAATCTTGTATGCTATATTATTTAATGTGTCATGTTAAGACCAAGCCTTTGCTTCAGCTGTCATTTTAGATTTCTGATTGGTTCTACATCCCTAATCCTTTTGTGTTGCTCACGGAATGCTCCTTCTTGTTGATTGTTTGGACTCACATCTGTTAGACCTTTCAAAGAGGCCTGCCATTCAGAAGCCCTGGCAGAGGAGCAGACCTCCTGAAGCATTCTTCAATAATGATCCTGATTTGGCTATAGATTAGGATTTACTTTGGCCCCGGATTTGGAGTTCTTTGGGAAAATTCTCTCTCTCTCTCTCTCTCTCTCGGCTTGGCTTCGCGAACGAAGATCCAAGAAGGGTGCAATAGTCCACGTTTGCTGCAGGCTCGCTGGTGGCTGACAAGACCAACGCGGGACAGGCAGGTCCGGCCAATGGTTTGGGAAAATTACTTTTTGCCGAATAGAATGAATTATAGGCTATTTCTCAGTTCTTAATACCTAGCATATTATGTACTGTTTTGGTAAATTTTTTATGCAACGAATTGTATAAACTGGATCTTTGTATGTTAGATTTATATTTTTAGTACTTATTTTCCCTATGCTACCTTTGTATTGGATTAGATTTAATTAAAAAAAAAACATTGCTTGAATGGTCCCTGTCTTCTCTGGGCTAATTTTTTACTCCCTTTGATTTCCTGCTTGGCTTTCTTTTGTCTGACAAGGTGTCTGAACAACCACAGCAAAGTTTTATACCTCTGGAACCGGAGAGCAGATTGTCTGGGCCAGGTTGGCGCTTAAAAGGCACCTTGAATCTCTTCCTTCATTTAAAAACAAATAGTCATGCAAATGGTTCTTTTATTTGCTTCTGTGCCCAGCAGCTAGGAAAAGGTTAAGAAGCAGACAAGACAGTGTGCAGTTCCTAGAGAGGATACAGGAAGGAGGGGAGAAACACTGAAGTCCTCCAACGTCGTCCTTGTGGGATCTGACTTTGCTTCCAGGAGAGCTGGAGGACGGGGCCTTGAGAAGCCAGACTGAGGGGTGCCTGGATGGAGAAAGAGTGGAAGGGCAGGGAGGAAAAGCTGCCCCAGGCTGGGCAACGCTGCAAGAGGGTCCCTCTTCATCCCACATGATGAACAAGGAGGGTGGGAAATGATCCAGATGTGTATAATTTGCAGAGAGCCAGGTGAGTGGGAGCCTTCCTGTCGTCCCCAGGCAGGCCATTGCAGAAGGCGGGGCCACAACAGAGAAGGCACGGGTGTGGTGAGTTGTTGATTATGCCCATTGGCAGGGACTTCCTGTTTGAGCTGAAGACAGAGCTGCAGCCCTCTAAATAAGGGGGATTTCCCCCCCTTTGTTCAGGGTAGAAAAGACCCCTTCGGGGATCTCTGCCTATTAATCTCAGTCAGAGATTAAAATGATCCTGATTTGGCTATAGATTAGGATTTACTTTGGGCCCCAGATTTGCAGCTTTTGGGAAAATTTCTTTTTGCCGAATAGAATGAATAATAGGCTATTTCTCAGTTCTTAATACCTAGCATATTATGTACTCTCAGTCAGAGATTAAACCAAGATGACGTCAGAATACCTTTAGTCGTAGATCTCGGCTAAAATTAGACAGCTGAAGCTGCCTTCTGGAAGCCTTGAGATCCGGCGCTTGAGAGGGAACGTCTTCTATTATCTACAAAGGATTAAAAGCCATTAAATTGGCTTAAGCCTGTCAGAACTCAGGCACTTTAAGGACTGATTTACAACTGCAAAAAAACAGAAAGGCCGGAGTGCAAGAGCGTAACTGATAAGGTACTTTGATTTATATTTCTACTCTGGGACTCTTTTAAGCTAATCTAAATAACACTGGGAATTGAAAATAGACTGAACTGAAGCGGAATAGAAGGAAGATAAGAGCCTGCCAAATTTGAACTTTGGTAAACTAAAAGCTTTAATAGAATTTGGAAAAGAAGGAAGTTGTTTTGAATACCTGTGGCTGATTACACAGGCTCCTTTGTTTTTTCATCCTACGCTTCAACATAACAAGCATCAAAGGCTGCGATACTTGATGGACGAGAACTGAGCAATTTAAACCAGGAAGTAAAAGCTACTGGCCAATGAAATAAAGTCTATAAAGATTACAAAGGCTGTGACATTTGAACCAGGAAGGAATTAAGACCAAGACCAAGAAGGACCTCTCTAGGAACTCTGTTTAACCATAGAGAAACGATTGCCATTTTAAAAGAAGGGAAAACTGCCAAATTTGTTAAAAATCAATATCTCAGCCCAGGAAGGTAGGAGAAGAATGAAATTAGTCTTGTCTTAAGCAGCATTTTCTAAGCTATTGGACTTGGTGCTGAATTTTGATTTGGAGACCTTTTAAGTTTTGGTGAGTTTTTATGTCAGAAGGAAGAGTAGCCCGTGCAAGGGCTCATTTTTTTTTGACAAAATGCAAAACCAATTTGATGCCTTGGAAGCCAGGATTATGAAAGGGGTGGACAAGATGTTAATAGCCCTTTAAAAAGAACTTTAAAAGATATTGGAGATCTTAGAAAGGATGTTGAGGATTTTAAAGTTGAACTGGGAATGATCAAAGACAGAGTTAAAGGAATTGAAGAGAAAGTGGATACACATGCTTCTACTCTGCTAAAACTTCAAGAGGTCACAATACATGATTGCAGATTAATGGAAACACAAGTGCGTTTGAGAGGACTACTTGAAAGAGAGGAAACGGATCTAATGGATTACATGGTGAGAATCATCGCTGAATACCTAGAAGAAGATCCTGAAAAATTCAGAAGTATGTTGGATAGTGTCTACAGAGTTAATTCAGCATATGCAAAAGACAAAGGCCTACTAAGAGACATTGTTATAAAACTAAGGTCTAAGGACATAGCAGGAAAAATTTTAAACAAAGGCTTCCAAAAAGCTTGGATAATAGAAGGGAGTAAAGTCAAAATAATGAAAGAGTTACCAAGACAAGTGATCAATGACAGGAAGAAATATAAGAGGCTAACAGAGAAGTTGCATGCAGAGGGCACAAGATACAGATGGATACTACCTGAAGGTCTTGGCTTTGAACAACATGGAAGAAGGATTACAATAAAGAATGAACAAGAGATGTATAGCTTTTTTGAGGAGAATAAAGACTCTGCATCATAATGGAGTACAAGCTATTATCTTGGAATATAAATGGACTAAATTCACCACAAAAAAAGAAAAGCAACATTTCATTGGATTAAAAAACTAAAATGTAATATAATTTGTTTAAAGGAAGTTCATATACAACAAAAAGATTGTAAATTTTTGTGGAACATAAATTTGGGACTGGAATTTTTTTCATTGGCAGAACAAAAGAAAAGAGGGGTCTTTTATATTAAAGAACAATTAGAACCAAAATTGATATTCAAGGATAAAGAAGGAAGATATATTGCAGTGGAAGTGATGATGGAAGCAAAAAAAATGTTATTAGGATTATATGCGCCCAATGGAGCAAAAGACAAGTTTTTTAAAGACATTAATCGGCAGTTAGACAAAATGTCATAAGACCAGATCTTGATGATGGGTAATTTCAATGGGACGATACAAAACAATATTGATAGATCAAGCCAAAAGAAGAAAGATAAAGAAGGAAAACTACCAAATTCTTTTTTTGAGCTGGTCAAACAAGAAAATTTGGAAGATATTTGGAGAAAATTTAATCCTGAAGTAAGAGACTACACCTTCTTCTCAGCAAGACACAATTCTTTTTCCAGAATAGATATGAGGCTCCAAAAGCTTGGGCCTCATAACTAAAAAAGTGGAGATTCTACCAAAGGTTTGTGCAGATCATAATCCAATATGTTGGACTACAAAATTGCAAAAGAAAATAAGAAGATGGAGAATTAATGAGGACCTGCTACAAGATAAAGACATTGTGGCATTTTTAGAAAAGGAAACTGCAGTGTTCTTCCAAATAAATGAAACTGAAGATGTGGCATTTCAGACAGTTTGGGACACTTACAAAGCAGTAATGAGAGGATTATTAATCACATTGGATAATAAAGATAAGAGGGCCAAAGAAGAGCGGTTGCTATTTTTACAAAATGAAATAAATAAAAAAGAAGGAGAATTGAAAAAAAGGCCAGGAAAGAAGAAGTTAATAAAAGAAATTACAATATTACAATCCCAAGTAAGACATTTGCTGAATAAAGAACTAGAATGGAATTTAAAAAGTTTACAACAGAAATCGTTTGAAGGCGCGAACAAACTTGGGAAGTATTTAGCCTGGCAATTGAAGAAAAAGAAAGAAAATAAAACAACAATAAAATTGTGGCAAATGGAAAAGAGATAGTAGATCAAGATGGAATCAAAAGAGAATGTTTTAAATATTATGCACATTTATTCAAAGGTGTGAAAATTAGAAATGGGGGATTTTTTCCCCTTTGTTCAGGGTAGAAAAGACCAGCCAGGTGGCAGTAGACAGTGTTACCCCAAGAATTTGCGGAGAGCCCATCAATTTTCTCCGAAACCTTACGGTAGGTTCTAAAGGAGTTTCCGGTCCCAAGAAATGGCCCTACGTTGTCCACTTATGTGGACGATGTCCTGATTGCGGGGGAAGTAAAAGAGGAGGTCAAAGAATTAAGTGTGGCCCTTTTGAATTTCTTTGGAGACCATGGGTTGAGAGTGTCAAAAAGCACACTGCAGTTCGTGGAACCTATGGTGAAATATTTGGGAATAGTTCTTGCAGAAGGAACCCGGTGTGTCCCTAAGGAAAGGATTCAGGGGCTGCTGGGATTGAACCCCCCAAAAACAAAGAAAGACCTCCGACGGTTGTTGGGAGGTTTTAATTACTGTCGTTTGTGGATAAATGGATTTTCTCAGCTGCACCACTATATGCCAAGTTAAAAGATGCAGAACCAGATAGAGTACAATGGGGAAAGGAAGAGGAAGGGGCTTTGGCACAATTAAAGCAAGGGATCATGCAGGCACCGGCTCTACATCTCTCACGGTTCACTGAACCAATTCATCTAGCTGTGGATGTAGAAAAAGGGGTGGGAAGAGCGGTAGCCTTCCAAGAGAGAGATGGGAGGCATTGCCCCCTTGGGTATTTTTCTAATACACTAGACCCAGTGGAGCGAGGATGGCCGACTTGTTTTCAATCTTGTGCAGCAGCAGTAAAAGCTCTAATGGCGGCAAAACAACTATTTTGGATGGGACACTGGATAGTGCACACAGTGCACAATATTAGGGGCTTGCTGACACAAGCAGCAAACCAGCACCTCTCAGATGCCAGATTATCAAAAATGGAAGTTTTACTCGTGTCCCCTGGAGACCTGACCCTGGTAACAGACTCCTACCCTAATCCACTTCTAGCCTTGGTGGGCTGGGAGAGCTGTAAGGGAACACATGATTGCATTCAATTGGTTTCGCTTCAGACTAAGGTACGGGAGGATTTAGAGGAGATGCCCATACTGGGGAGCGAGATGTTTTATATTGATGGAAGCAGCCGGGTAATAGAGGGGAGGAGAGGGACTGGGTATGCGGTGGTGGAAGGTCAGGGATTTACAGTGGTTGAAAGGAACCCCCTTCCCCAGCATTGGTCTGCTCAAACAGCAGAATTATATGCATTGAACCAAGCCTTGAAAAGAAGCCGAGAAAAGTCTGTTACCATATACACAGATTCCAAATATGCTTGGGGAGTAGTTCACACTTTTGGTAAATTGTGGAGAGAGAGAAGGTTGATATCAACCAGGGGAAAGCAACTGGTACATGAAAAATTAATAAAGGAGGTATTGGAAAATCTACTTCTCCGAGCTTAAATAGCGGTGGTGCACATATCAGCCCACCAGAAGGGAAATTCAGATAACTTAAAAGGGAACAATAAAGCAGACATAAAAGCTAAAAGGGCCACAGAGGAGTTAATAGTGGGAGCCTTAGTCCCTGTCTTACCTTCAATTCAGCCTGAAACATCTTTGTCTTACACAGAGGAGGAAGCCCAGATAGCCAAAGATGAAGGGGGAGTAGAAAAGGGTGGGAAAATATTTATTCAAGATAGGTTGTGGTTACCAGAGGCCATGGCTCGATGGGTGTTCAGAAAACTACATGAAGGAGGACATTGGGGGGTAAAAGCACGGATAACTGTCTTTCAAGAGAAGTACCTCACCAAAAGCCCATGGACGATTGCACAACAAGTGTTGAAAGGATGTGAGGAGTGTATGAAGGTGAACAAGAGTAATTTTATTTATTTATTTATTTATTACTTTGCATTTATATCCCGCCCTCTCCGCAAGCGGACTCAGGGCGACTTACAGTATCATAAAAACAATCAATTCCATAAAACATATAAAACCATAATACATTTATCAGTTTAAAACTATTACGCTATCTCAATCCAGTCTGGCGGTATTGGGTTCTGACTATGACCACCAGCTTCTGTAGGATGTCCGGTGGCAGCCCATTTTCAGTCAACCAGAAAAGCCTGTCTAAACAGTTCGGTCTTACAGGCCCTGCGGAACGCCGACAAATCCCGCAGGGCCCTTATAGCTTCTGGGAGGGTGTTCCAGAGTTCTGGTGCTGCCACCGAGAAGGCCCTAGATCTTGTTGCGCATAGCCTGGCTTCTTTTGGGCCAGGGGCAGACAGCAGATTTTTTGTCCCTGATCGCAGTGCTCTCTGGGGGATATATGGGGAAAGGCGGTCCCGTAGATAGGCAGGTCCCTGACCATAAAGGGCTTTAAAGGTTAATACCAACACCTTGAAGCGAACTCGGAACACAACAGGCAACCAGTGCAGCTCTCTCAGCACTGGCCGAATGTGCTCCCGTCGTGGTAGCCCCATTAACAGCCGTGCCGCAGCGTTCTGCACTAGTTGTAGTTTCCGGGTTAGCGTCAGGGGTAGCCCCATGTAGAGAGCATTACAGTGATCTATTCTTGAGGTGACCATAGCATGGATTACCGTCGCTAGGTCGCTGCGGTCCAGGTAAGGGGCCAGCTGCCGTGCTTGCCGAAGATGGAAAAAGGCAGATCTAACAGTGGCTGCCACCTGAGCCTCCATTGTAAGGGAGGACTCAAGGAGCACGCCTAAGCTCTTGACCTTGGGGACCGGTATCAGTGGCACCCCGTCAAGGGCCGGCAGCTGGATCTCTCTCCCCGGACCGCCCCGACCCAGGTAGAGAACCTCCGTCTTCGTCGGATTCAATTTCAGCCGACTCAGTCTGAGCCAGGAGGCCACGGCTTGTAATGCCAGGTCTAGATTTTCCAGGGTACAGTCAGACTGGCCACCCATCATTACGTAGAGCTGGGTGTCATCCGCATATTGATGGCAACCCAGTCCATACCTCCTGACAATCTGGGCAAGGGGGCGCATATAGATATTAAATAACATCGGGGATAGGACCGCTCCCTGCGGCACCCCGCAACTAAGGGAGTGCCTCTGGGATGCTTCCTCCCCTATCACCACCCTTTGTCCCCGATCTTGGAGAAAGGAAGTCAGCCACTGCAAGGCAGATCCCTGTATCCCCACATCGGTGAGGCGGTCAGTCAGTAGCTGGTGGTCAACCGTGTCAAAAGCGGCTGACAGATCTAATAACAGCAGCACTGCAGAGCCGCCCTGATCCAGTTTTCGCATAAGATCATCCATGAGGGCGACCAGAACTGTCTCCGTCCCGTGACCTGGCCGAAAGCCGGACTGGAATGGATCCAGTGCGGAAGTGTCCTCCAGGAATCCCTGCAGCTGAGTCGCCACCGCCCGCTCTATGACCTTACCCAGGAAGGGAAGGTTTGACACCGGCCGATAGTTCGCCAATGTGGCCGGGTCTGCTGATGGTTTTTTTAAGAGGGGACGGACCACTGCCTCTTTAAGAGGTGTGGGAAAGATCCCTTCAATCAGGGACCTATTGATGATGTCCTGTAGTGGTTCACGTAGCCACGTTTGGCTAGCCTTTATAAGCCAAGACGGGCACGGATCTAACCTACAGGTCGTAGGGCATACAGCTGCAAGGTAATAGACCAAAGGGAGAGAGAGGGGAGAGGCCTTTACCAGTACGGCCATTCCAGCATGTACAAATGGACTACATCGAAATGCCTAGGGTGGGAAGGTTGAAATATGTCCTAGTCCTAACTGATCAGCTCACAGGGTGGGTTATGGCTTTCCCTACAACATCAACTTCTGCCACTGTAACAGCAAAAGTAATATTAGAAAAGGTGATTCCAGAAATGGGCATAATAGAGACGATGGACGCTGACAGGGGTCCTTCGTTTGTTGGGAAAGTATTGTCAATTACCCTCAAAGCTCTAGGGATTGAGCTAAAGCATCATACCCCATGGCACCCCCAATCTAGTGGGCAAACTGAGAGAATGAACCAGACCTTGAAAAAGGCAATAAAGAAACTGGTTTTGGAAACCCATTTGCCTTGGACAAAAGTGTTGCCCCTAGCATTGTTTGGAATTAGGACAAGGCCACGACAAGGAATACAACTGTCTCCTTTTGAAATGTTATATGGGTTCCCACTATGGAGGGTGATGCCCGATACAGCTTCAGACAATTTTATTTGTTTTTATTTATCTGGGATTTATATCCCGCCCTTCCCACCAAGTGGCTCAGGGCGGCTTACAACACATATAAAACTAACATAAAATAAGTTACACTTTAAAATTAACATTTCATTAAATAATTAAAATCCAACATTTGTTATAAATATATATATCGTTAAAAATCAGACAGCGGTCGTGAAGCTACACTCTATTCAAATTCAAATACTGATTCGGTATACCGTCTTCAGCATTCCGATGTTCCATATTCAATATTCAGTAGTCAGTATACAGGTATACAAGGATACAGGGCCGGTTAGTTGTGGGCCAGCCGGAAGAGGGTTGTCTTACAGGCCCTGCGGAATTGGGTAAGATCCCGCAGGGCCCTTACCTCCTCCGGCAGCTGGTTCCACCAAAATGGAGCCATTACAGAGAAGGCCCGGTCCCTTGTGGTCTTCAAGCGGGCTTCCTTTGGCCCGGGGACAACCAAAAGATTTTGAGATCCCGATCGCAGTGCTCTCTGGGGAACATGCGGGGAGAGACGGTCCCTCAGGTAGGCAGGTCCTAGACCATATAGGGCTTTAAAGGTAATAACCAGCACCTTGTACCGAACTCGGTAGGATATTGGCAGCCAGTGCAGAGCCCGAAGTCCCGGCTGAATGTGCTCCCATCTTGGGAGCCCCAATAACAGCCGGGCGGCGGCGTTCTGCACCAGCTGCAATCTCCGGGTTCGACACAGGGGCAGCCCCATGTAGAGGGCATTGCAGTAGTCCAATCTCGAGGTGACCGTAGCATGGATCACCGTTGCTAGATCGTCGCGTTCCAGGAAGGGAGCCAGCTGTCTTGCCCGCCTAAGGTGGAAAAATGCGGACTTGGCAGTGGCTGTTATCTGGGCCTCCATAGTTAAGGAAGGCTCCAGAAGTATCCCCAGGCTCCTGACCCTGTGCGCCGCCGTCAACGGCGCACCGTCAAAAACCGGAAGGGGTATTTCCCCTCCTGGGCCGCGACGGCCCAAGCAAAGGACCTCTGTCTTCGCTGGGTTTAGCCTCAGCCTGCTTGTTTACACTTGTTAAAAGAGATGTACGTACGTGAATATGTGCTGGCTTTGTCCTCTCTCCTTAAGTCCCATAGGGAGCAGGGACTCATACATCTTACTCCACCACTGGAGGCTCCTGTGCACAGATATCAACCTGGGGACTGGGTGTACATCAAGAGGTGCAAAGAAGAGACCCTCCAACCAAGTTGGGAAGGTCCTTTCCAGATTCTGCTAACCACTGAGACCGCAGTAAGAACTGCAGAGAGAGGTTGGACACATCATACTCGCACCAAGAAAGGGGCAGAACTGGAAAACTGGACCAGCCAGCCGGTAGAAGGAGAACCCCTGAAGCTGCGGTTGACGAATGTGGGAGCTCACCGACCCAGACAACCCGGAGTGGACCTCAGTGCAACGTTTCTTGGCAGTATCTTCAGCGTGGCCTGATGAGTGGATTACAGAAGAGCTGACTCTCTGGAAAGGACCCCTGTGCTGTCATTTGAATTTCTGGCTTGTGGGACAAGCCTCAACTGCACCCTTATTCCCTACTTTGTTTGATTTTATAGCAGGCAGACTCTTGGTAAAAGACCCAAGTTCGAATCTTTATAAGGAAAAATATCGATTTGCAAAAACAGGGAGCACTCCTAAAAATTGGAAGGTTTGGGTGGTGAGTGACTGGGAGGACGGTGAGGCTAGGGGGTTGCACCCACCTGAGGATTGGAGTACCGGGTGGAACACCCTGAGCTCTTTCCAACCAGACAACTTGGGAGAGAAGTTGTGTAACACTTGTGCACCCGAAGGGGAGGTTACGGTATGGCAGGGAGGGGGAAATTGGGAAGACTGCTGGGACCCCTATAGGCAATTGTTTTATTCTCGATTGTTTTAGGAGGATGGGAGCAGAATATTTGGCACAAAACTATGAATGCCATAATTAAAGAGGCCAGCCTCACAACTTGTTGGGCCTGTGTGCACCCTCCCTCTTCAGGAGGAAAGGGATGGCCCATGATGGTTACTGCAGTACTTTCTCTTTATGGATGGAATATGACATGGTTACATACTGCAACTAACGGTTCCAGAATTCCGAATAATCAAGGAACCATCCCTAAGGATAAAGACCAGATCTTATTAACTAAACAGCACTTACGGCCAGAGGCGCAAGTGTGTTTCCAATGGCATAATCAATCAGAATATCATGCTATTAGTGATGGCTCTCCCTTTGGGCTTAGAGTGAGAAGGGCTTTAGTAGGTGACTATCCGAAGTGTAACTTAACAATTAAAGTGGGACCCGGGATAGAAGAAGGAGCCAATGGAAATAACTGGAGCACCCCTTTTTCCATTTATACAGATGGGTCGAACCAAACCCCAGTTATACAATTATACTCACAGAAGGGGTCTCAGTTGTTCTTTGGGATAAAAGAACGAATTTATATGAATCACGGGGATTACTTAAATGGATTGCCATCAGGAGTTTTGTGGATTTGTGGAACATGGGCAGGAAAAATACTACCCAGAGTATGGAATGGAACGTGTACTGTGGGAACAGTTGCCCCAGGGGATATTGCCTTTCATATTAAGCAGCAAAGCCTAGAAACATGGGATTCACACATGAAGTGGCAGAGGGTGAGAAGAGAGTATGATGAAAGCAAGGGGTATGATCTAGACAATACGTATCTGTCCGAAGGGGAGAGATATGTCGCCATCACGTTTTGGGGTGTAGGGATAGCATGGAATGTGAATGCAATAAGGAGGTTAAGCTATACAGTAGAAAGGCTGGTAAACACAACTGCAAAAACGGTACAAACCTTGCAAACAGAAATTGAATCCTTGGGGCAGAATTGTATCAGCACCGCTTGGCCTTGGACTATTTGCTTAGTGCTCAAGGAGGCTTATGCCTTTGGCTAAATGTAACCTGCTGCCATTGGATAAATGAATCAGGTAAGATAGAAACAGATGTGAAAGTCTTACAAGGTATAGGGATACAGGTACGACAAATGTATTCAAAAAGTACATGGAATCTTTGGGATTGGCTTACAAGCTGGTTACTTAACTTCAGTTGGTTAAAGGGTTTGTTTACTGTTGTTTTAATCATTTTATGTATGGGGATTTTGGTATGCTGTGGTATGCAATGCTTACCAATATATATCAGCAGACACCACAAGTAGAATATGAAAGCATTATTATAAGTTCGAAATAGAGAAACAAGGCTAGAAATAAAAAGAGGAGGGACTGAAAGGGGGAGCACTGTTGTTTAACTCTAGTTCTATAAACAGGTGTGGTTGCTATGGAAACTAAGTAAGAAAATGTTAACTGTAACAATAGTTGGAAGGAGAAAAGAGGAGGGGGGAAGATTAGGAGTGTTATACTTTAGACTTGCGCGAGTTGGTGCTAGGCAAGATTGTGAGGGAACCCACCAATTGGAGGGCTCCACGAGGGCTTGGCTTGGGTGTATAAGATCTGTGCTGCGACACAGAGGGCGGAGTCGACGGGTGGAATTCTTCTATCCGGGCTCCCCGTGCTTTGCAAACCACGTTCTTATTAAACAATCCTTGTTGTACCCTCCCATGTATGAGTCATTGTTTGATATGTAACATCTGGATAGGCTCTACACATGACAAGGGAAGCCCCTGCCGTTCCCCTCACACCTGTGCCCCACCCACTGAGGCCTCGTTGGCAGGGAAGGACCCTTTGCCAATCGGGTCTGTCTGGCATAACCTAAGTTTTGCATCAACTAAGGTGACCAAGAAGAAGAGAGATTCTCTTGAAACATGCAAAAGTGTCAACCTCAGGTCCATGTTGTCACATGTTCAGTTTTGACAATGAGTACATCACGTTGCTGAATTCCACTCTATGTGCGAACTGGCAGAAACACATAAGGATTACTCCAGTTGGATGTTGAGCATCATGGTAGAACTGTAAGAATTTCAGGTGAAAATTGGTATGGACTGGATAGGGTGGCCGTGGCTAAAACCATCCCATTTATGTGTATTCAGCACATACTGATTTGATTTTGATTTGAAGTGAAATAATATATTCCAGCACTGAAGTGTTCAGCACCATGTTGTGAATTTATAACACTGCACAGTGTTTTGTTTGTGCTTTTTCAGCCTTCATTCCTTTTTGTTTACAAAATTAGGACCAGGCAGCCCTCTTTTCTGCCCCCAAACCCAAATTAAGGCGGAAAGCTGCCCCTGAGACATGGGTCTTCCTAGCTTCCATAAAGATTGGACCACACGTGAATTACCTGAGCCCTATTTCCTTACAACTCAGGTGACTGCCACTCCACTGCAAGGGTAAAGAGAGCCCACCCCTGCCCATGCAGCCTGTGCTTGTAAGTCTCAGAGCTCCACTGGGAGGCTTGGGGAAAAAACAACCAGAACAACCCTGTGGGGTAGGCCAGTCTGCCTGTTCCAACACCCACATACATAGAAGATTTTTTAAAATTAAAAATTCCACCCTTGCAAGTCCTGTTCACCTCATCAGCTGAGACTTTCCCAGCCCACTTTCTGCCTTGGAAGAAAGAAGATGGGGCTTCAAACTGCAGTGGGGAGACCAGGAAGCCCCAGACACAAAGGTTTCCCTGCGAAGGATGCAGGAGGTCAGCTCCTGTTGCCCTCTGGCCCATTCGGTCAAGTAATGAGGCAGCCTTGTAAACAGGGATCACTTTGGATGTGGGGGAGAAAATCCACTTGTGGGGGGGGGGGCTCAGCAACAGAGACTCTGATTCGCCTGCAGAAGACCCCCAGTCAAGTCGCCAGTGTAAAAGGTCAGGTACATGCAGCAGAGCGGCTGCCACTCAGAACGATGGGCACTCTTGAGAGATGAATGGTCCTTCAGCATAAGGCAGAGGCCCCCTTCCACGGCCCAGAGGTTCATGGCTCAGTGGTAGCACAGCATGCCTGGTTCAATCCCTGGGATCTCCAGTTAAAAGGACCAGGCAGAGGGTGATGTGAAAGACCTCGGCCTGAGACCCTGCAGAGCCGCTGCCAGTCTGAGTGGACAATACTGGCCTGGATGGACGGGAGGGGGGGGCGCTCTGATGTAGTGGAAGGCAGCTCCCAGAATGTGGAATGCAGTTCCCAGAACGCAAGGGGGAAAACAGCTGTCGGGCTGCCTGCCAAGGATTCTGGGCAGGGATGTGATGCTTGCGGGGGCATCCCAGAGGGCCTCCCCCTCCACCATTTCAAAGACTGATCCCCCCACACACACACGTTTTGCAAGAGAAGAACCCTCCTTCCTTCTGCCCCCGGTGCAAGGAGGCCCCTCCCAGGCGTCTGCAACGAGGCAGGAAGGCTGCAAGGCTGAGCTCTCCCTGCAAAAGGGGCAGGATTATTTTATTGTTGTTCTTCAGCCCTAAGCGGTCCCGCCCCACGGAGAGGCGTCTGGGAGAGCTGCAGTCCCAGCAGAGCAGAGGCCGGGCCCAGGGGGCGCTGGAGCCCCTTTCCTAGCCCGGAAACCAGGAAGGGAAGAGAAGGGAAGGAATGCTTGCATGCCCGGGAACGGAAGACGTGCAAGCTCTGCGGCCGGGGGTGGGGTGCTGCGCCGGTGGGGCAGGAGGGGCCGAAGGAGAGAGCAGCAGCCGGGCCTCCTGCGACCCTCCCCCCGGTTGCAAAAGCAGCAGCAGCAGCTCCGAGCGCCACGAGGGCCGGAGGAGGGGAAGGCGAGGCGGCCAGGTGGGGAAGGGGCCTTGCAGCACCCAAGGGAGACGGGGGGGGGGAGGAGGCGCGCCTGGAGCCCCCTGGATGCTGCTGCGGCCAAGAGCGCCGAGGGCCCCCCGGCCATTCCCCAGACTCCATCCCCTTCCTCCCGCCCGTCTTCTGCTGCACCCCCCCCGCCCCCTTTCCCCGCACACCTGAACTGCCCGGGACCAGCTGAGAGCCAGTGGGGTGTCGTGCGGTGAATGCAGGGGCTCTGATCTGGGAGAGCCGGGTTAGATCCCCCCCCCCTCCTCCAGGGAAGCCTTTATGGGCCTGGGTCCTTCTGACACTTGAGGAGTCACCTGTCAGGTCTCCCCCTGGTGTGTGGGTGGGGGGGGTTGGGAAGGTGAAGAGGGGGATATTCTGGGCCCTGCCTGGGTTGAACCCCAAACCAGAGTGGTCGCTGGCGGCTACTTATGCCCCTTTCCCACTGACCAGCAAACTAGCATACGACATAATGAAGATGCTTAAGAGATGCAAGGACCAAACAGGGATAGCAAGTTCAGTTTACCTGGTCACCATTTGTTTGGATTTAATTCTGGGGAGATTTATAAGACGCAAATATCAGAATTGGAGATGGATATGTAAACGTATCTTCTTAACTGTGGAATGTTGAGAGTAATTAACTGAGCCCCTGTGGTTACGTGAGTAGCCCCTGCAGCTGCCTTGAGAGTCTCCTTCTAGTTGTGACAAGAGCCATGAGGAGCTGGTTTTCAGCCTCCCCAAAAGACATGTTTGCTGGAGATCTAACAGGTGAACCCCACAGTTCAAAGGGGACCCCCATGGCTTTTGAAAGAGGTGCTCTCGCCTAGGACCTCAGGTCTATTGCAGAGATACAGACAACAGTTAAGGGGTCACCAGTCCCTCTGGTGCTTTTGGGGCCTCAGCTTAACTTAAGAATCAGCCCCTTGGACAGACTGAAGTTATGGAATGAGAGGCTAAGCTTGTAACATCCTTAAAGAGCCCAACAGAGACAGTTAAGATTTGCAAGGAAGCTTATCTAAAATAGCTTAGTATGGCATAAAACAAAATTCTATTAAACCAGGTCTATAAACCACAAGGAGCACTTTAGTTCTGCTCCACCAGGGCAATTCTCATTCACTTTCCTTGTGACATGTGACTGTCTCTTTATCTCGTTACAGTCAAGTGACTCAAGGCATCTCTATCCAGTTGGAGGTGACCCAAGAGAAGGGGAGGGAGATGGAAGAGCAGGACCCAGAAGGAGCTGCAGCTGGCAAGACAGCAAGCAAAGGCCCCCCTCCCACCCAAGCTGGGGGTGGTGGTGAAGCCTGGGAAAGCCTCGTGCCAGAGACACCTTCTCAGGTCACGGAGATCTCAGAGGTGCATGGCCAACACTTCCGGCAGTTCCAGCACCGTGAGGCTGATGGGCCCCGAGAGGTTTGCAGCCGGCTCCATCGACTCTGCAGCCACTGGCTGAAGCCAGAGAGGAACTCCAAGAAGCAGATGGTGGACCTGGTGATCCTGGAGAGGTTCCTAGCCCTCCTGCCCCAGGAAATGCAGCGCTGGGTCAGGGAATGTGGGCCGGAGACCAGTTCCCAGGCGGTGGCCTTGGCCGAAGGCTTCCTCCTGAGTCAGGCTGAGGAGAAGAGGCAGGCAGAGCAGGTGAGGGGGTTTCCTCCAGCTGTGTCCAAGTCAAGCAGTGATATCAGACCTCATCCTAAAGTTTCCCTGAGAGATACTTGCCCAGGTGTTAATCATTCGAATGTGAGATTTAACCGCCTACTTTAGCAGCCTCTTCTGCAGGGGTGGCCAACAGTAGCTCTCCAGATGTTTTTTGCCTGCAATTCCCATCAGCCCCAGCCAGCATGGCTGATGGCTGGGGCTGATGGGAGTTGTAGGCAAAAAACATCTGTAGAGCTACCGTTGGCCACCCCTGTACTAGGGAATCTCTTCTCTCTCTTCAGATAACTCACTGGGTCTGCTGACGGAAGAGTACAGAGTCTGGGAGTGGGGTAGGATCTGTTGCTTGGTCTCTTCTCCGTTCCATCTCTTCCCCTTCTCACTTGCTGCTCTTTCAGATGTGGGGACCATCCTTGGAGAGAGAAGCTCCATTCCCTGAGGCAGAACGAGGTTCCTTGGAGGAAGGGCAGAGGGCGCAGGCCCAGGAGGGTGCCCAAGATGCCCTCTCTTGTGGTAAGGTCTCATTCTGCCTATTTACACTTGGGGCACTCCCTGAATGTGGTGGGTGGAGAGTTCAGGTCAGGAAAAGAATTCAGTACTTCTTCACATAACACACAGCACTGAATCTCCACTCACTGTTATTCTTCTCAAAGAGGATTAGATAATTCATAGAGGACATTTCCTCCCATTAATTAGAATATTCATGTCTCACCTTCCTTCCATAAGAGGAACTCAGGGAGGTCGGAAAAGAAAACTAAAGTTAGACAAATGTGGGCAGAGCTATTCATCTGGGTGAATACAGGGAGCCTCTGTCTTCTGGGGCAGCACTGAGCACTGAAAACCAGTTTATAGGGGGCCAAGAATCATGGGAAAATTCAGTTTCTGTGCCTGTTCTTATAAGGGCACCTGGCAGGCCACTGTAGGAAATCGGGTTCTGAAGGAGGGATGATCGGCTGTCGCCTCAAACCCCAGGAGATTTGGAGGGGGGCCTTAGGGTGACGTTTGGAACAGATATTACCCTAGATTCTTCAGAAGCGCTCAAGTGGCTTCTGGGTTTTTGGCTTAATGTGGTGGTGACACGTGATGTGAATGTGATCTCATATCCACTCCCTTCTTTCAAACAAGCAAATGGAACAGGAAGTCACAGCAAACACCCTTCCTCCTTTCTCTTCCTAACAGGCACTGGAGAGATGCTGTTGAGCCATCATCTTTTTGGAGGTGGGGAAACAGCTGCTTCACCTCCCATCCAGGTAGGGGAAATGAGCAGGGGTCAGCCTGGGTTCCCCCCTCCTTTCTCAGGGGGGCTTTTGCTCCTGCAGTTTCTGCAGTGGTCCAGGTGAGAGAGCTCTGAATACCACTCCCTCGACCTCTGCCAAGACATACATCCCATTCCACCCCAGACTGCTCCCTTCCAGTGTGCAGTCTCTGCCTGGCATCATCTCTGATGAGGGAATCTGCTTTTTCTTCCAGTGCCCCTTTTCCTTTGAGGAGGTGTCTGTCCGTTTCACCCCAGCAGAATGGGACCTGCTGGATGCGGACCAGAAAACTCTCTACAGGGAAGTCATGCGGGAGAACTATTGGAGCATCATCTCTCTGGGTAAGGAGGATCTCCCACAAGTGCCAGAGGTGTGAATTGCTACCTCTGGGATGATGCATGATGCAAAGTATTGAAAAGCAACACATCGTTCTCAGGCCTCTCCAGGTACTTGCCGAGGAGCAGCTGAGACCAGTGTTGTGGCCATCACCCGAGCCAGAGGAGGTGTCCTGGCCAGAAGCAAAGGTGGGGAAGAGAGACTGTCATATAGCGGGCACAAGCCAGCAAGCCAGACATGTTCAGGGGCTCACACAAATTCCAGAGTTCAGTTTCAGAAGTCCACAAACTGAAAGTGCACAAACCAAAGGGTCATTTCCAGAAGGGGAAAGCCAGAGAGTGTAGCCTGGAGGTCCAAGGGTCATCCACAAGGTAGAGAGTCACAAAGTCAAACTCCAAAGCCAATCCAAGGTCGCACAAAGAATGCTCGATGAGGAGTTGTGGTTGCAGAGTTTAGCAGAATAACTTGTCGCTTCCATAACATGCAGGCTCCCAGCAGTAGGTTTTATAGGCCCTTCCTAACAAGCCCTTGTCAGCAGCCAGCTGCTTGGGAGCCCTGCTGTAGTGACTGCAGGTTGTAATCAGGAAGGAGATGGCAGTGGGCCAGGAGACGTGCACTCTGCCTCCTTGCTTGCAGCTCCCATCTAAGCTTCTGTCTCAGATACTCAAAGGGTGCAGGTGAGAGCAGTGAACTGCTCTTAGAATCTACATCCTGGACAATTGGGACCTGGCATTACAAACCGTGGTATCTTGGCTCAGGCTGAGTCAACTGAAGCGGAATCTGACGAAGATGGAGGTTCTCTGTCTTAAGTTGCAGTGGCCTGGGAAGGGAGATCCCTTTGCTGGCTTTTGACGGGGTGCCATTGATACCGGCCCTGAAGGTCAAGAGCTTGGGAGTGCTCCTGGAGTCCTCTCTGACCATGGAGGCTTAGGTAGCAGCCACTACCAAATCCGCCGCCTTCTATCTGCAGCGGGTATGGCTGTTGGCCCCTTTTCTGGAGCATGGCGACTTAGCAATGGTGATCCATGGCCACGGTCACCTCAAGAATAGACTACATGGTCAGGGGCCTCTTTTTCTATGGGACTGCCTTTCCCTATATGTTCCCCAGAGAGCGTTGCTTTTGGGAGTTCAAAATCTCTCCATCCCTGGTCCAAGGGAGGCCAGACTGAACACTTCAAGGGCCAGAGCCTTCTCGGTGGTAGTGCCGGAGATGTGGAACACCCTGCCAGAGGCCATAAGGGCTCTGAGGGATATTTACCAATTCCGCAGGGCCTGTAAAACAGAATTATTTTGATTGGCCTATAATATCTGGATGGGAGAGGGTTGCCACTTTAACAGAGCCTGAGCAACACCAGCTGTGAGCAATTGGAGACCACAACAAGCACCACTGTCAGATAAAATTCATGGTGAAAGAACAAAATTGCCTGCTGAACAAACTTCTGATCCCGTCTAATTTCTTCTGAGTAGCACCATAGTGTTGTTTTAAATGATTTCAATACTGTCTAAGTTTAATGATTTTAGTATTGTAATTTCTGGTTGGTTGTTAGCTGCCCTCAGTCCGCTTGTGGAGAGGGTGGGATATAAATCCAAAGGAAATAAAAAATTTTTAAAAATAGAGTTTGAAGGAACCTCTAGGGTCATCTAGTCCAGCCCCTGCACAATATAGGAAATTCACAAATACCTATTCACCACCCCCACTGATACCTACTCCACACGCAGAAATGGGAGGGAGGGTCCTACCGAATTGCTAGAAAACTGGCCTGGTGAAAAAACTTCTGCCTGACCCCAAAGAGAGCCGGGTTTGGTGTAGTGGTTAAGTGTGCAGACTCTTATCTGGGAGAACCGGGTTTGATTCCCCACTCCTCCACTTGCACCTGCTAGCATGGCCTTGGGTCAGCCATAGCTCTGGCAGAGGTTGTCCTAGAAAGGCCAGTTGCTGTGAGAGCCCTCTCCAGCCCCACCCACCTCACAGGGTGACTGTTGTGGGGGAGGAAGGGAAAGGAGATTGTGAGCCGCTCTGAGACTCTTCGGAGTGGAGGGCAGGATATAAATCCAATATCTTCTTATCTTCTTCAAAGTGGCAAAGATTTCCTGGACATGTAAGAAAGACTATGAGAACTAACCACTGTTGCAGCCCTTCCTGCTCTCCTCCTCATGATCTGCCCAAGTTCACAGAATCAGCATTTCTGTCACATGTCTATGTTAGCCTCTGTTTAAAAGCCTCCAAGGAAGGAGAGCCCACCACTTCCCAAGGAAGCCTGTTCCACTTAGGAACTGCTCTTAACTGTCAGGAAATTCTTCCTGATGTTGAGCTGGAAGCTCTTCTGATTTAATTTCAACCTGTTGGTTCTGGTCCTGCCTTCTGGGGCCACAGAAAACAATTCTTCACTATTTTCTACATGACAGGCCTTCAAGTACTTGACAATGACTATCACACCACCTCTCAGTTATCTCCTATCTAGACTAAACATAGCCAGATCCTTCAGCCTTCCTCATAGATCTTGGTCTCCAGACCCCTCACCATTGTAGAATCATGGAGCTGGAAGGGGCCAAACAGTCAAGGGCCCTTGCTCAATGCAGGATCAGCCTAAAGCATCCCTGACAAGTGTTTGTCTAGCCACTGCTTAAAGACTGCCAGCGAGGGAGAATTCACCACCTTCCTAGGTAGCCAATTCTATTGTTGAACAACTCTTAGCATTAAAACGTTTCCCCTAATATCCAGCAGGTACGTTCCCACCCTTAATTAAAACCCTTTATTACAAGTCCTCTCCTCTTTTGCCAACAGGATCTGCTCCCCACCTTCCTCTAAGTGACAGCCCTTGAAATACTTTAAGATAGCAATCATACCCCCCCTCAACCTCCTCTTCTCAAGACTGAAGATTCCCAAGTCCTTCAGCCTTTCTGAATCACTTGAGTCTCACCTGCTGTATCAAGCTGGGTAGTGGCTCTGGATCAGCTGCTGGTGATGAGTCATGGTCAGCCTGCAGCTCATCAGCCTCTTTCCTGGCTTCTGCTGACTCAGAGCCAGCCATGCTCCGGCATCAGGGCTGGGTGGTGGCTCTGGATCAGCTGGTGGTGGTGAGTCTTGGTTAGCTTGTAGCTCATCAGCCTCTTTCCTGTTTCTGCTGACAGAGCCAGCCATGCGTGGCTCCCCTTCTCCTGAAGAGTCCTCCTCCCCTGAAGACTTCATGCTGAGCTCAGGCTGTCCCCCAACAGAGACGCTCAGAAAGACTCTGGAACAGGATTGCGACAGAACCAGCCCGATTTTGCCTTCAGACCCAGTTCCGTCAACTCCCTTTTGGGTTGCCAACTCCTGGAGGGAGCTAATCTTCTTCCTGTCACTTGGGCACGCTCCCACCACCTGCTCAATTTAGGGGTTCCTGACTGAGAGGAACAGGACTCCCAATCTTCCTTGCCAGTTCTGAGGTCTGGCCTCAGGGTCCTCTGCCAACAAAGCACATGGTTATCACAGAGACCACAGTCCTTCTTTGGGAGACCCCTGGAGGATTGGCACCCTTGCCAGCTGCATGCCTTCCCCCTTCTCTGGACTCCCCTCTTGCAGTAGCGTGGTCTTAGGCGGTTGGGGAAACTATGTGGTACGGAGGGACTGCACTTTAAACAAACATAACATATATTTACCACATACAACTATTTACAGGCATTTTTAAAGAGTGAACAGAAGCAACAGATGACAGTAGGGGGGAAATGCTCCTCCTCTCCCTATTATACTGCTTCCCCTCACGGGATGACCTGCAGGGCAGGCGCCTCACTTGGACTGTTGCAAGCCTGACCAGACCTTTTCAACTAACCAATCTCCAAGACTGAACTCAAACTGACTGACTGTCCACTTTAACTGTCAGGTCTGAGCAGCCCGATTGCCAACTTTAACTGTCCGTTTTCCCACCCAAAATCTACAATATAAATTGCAGTTCTCGCCCGGGAACTGGTTTACCCTCCTCCCGCCATCTGGGAGACCAGCCTGAAAGACTTCCCATCTCTCTAGGAGGCCTCCTCAGAATCGCTGGTTCCAGACAGGAGGGAAGGGGAGAGGAGGAAGAGACTAGGCCCCAAAGCCTGCCTCCCGTTAGATGCAGGCCTAAAATGGCGTTTCTTCACAGGGATAGTTCCTGATTTCTCTTTCCCTAACATATTCAACACCCCCTTTCCCTTTGATGGAATTACAAACATCCCCTTTAACTGTGATTTGGAAATGATCCTGTCAAGTCCCCAAGCCTGGGTCCCCAGTCTTGGCACCTGAACAGCACCCAGTTCAGTGGGTTCACACAAGTAAAGCAGACCCTTTTGAAAATATATAAAGACTGATGAAGGATGTGAAAACAAGACATTAAGAAACAGCAACAGAAAACCATGAAAAGCTCACTGTTCTCTCTTATACATGAAATAACTGGTATTGGATAGTGCTTCGTATTACAGCATAAGTATTCCACCTGTAGCGTAAAGTATTCTACAAAAAAATCTCATCACAGTGAAGCAAGAAAATATCAAAGCATACTAGAGTTTGCATGGCTTCTCTCTGGTCTCTACCAGTTTTATACTTTCTGCCCCTCTAGAGTCAGGTGGTCCAAATAACCCAATCAAGGGTCCTCCCTGATGGAATTATCCAGAGGCTGTCAGCACCATCCCAATCTCCCCTCCCTCCTAATTAAACAATGGGATACAGGGTCTCACAGTTAACCAAGTACCACAGTCTTGAGTCTGGCCCTGAAAATGATAAAGGATGTTAGCCACAGGGAGGGTTACCATATTTTTCGCACCATAAGGCGCTCCGGAGGATAGGACACACTTTCT
Source organism: Heteronotia binoei (assembly GCF_032191835.1). NCBI lineage: Eukaryota > Metazoa > Chordata > Lepidosauria > Squamata > Gekkonidae > Heteronotia > Heteronotia binoei. Next base: position 147,394,685 of record NC_083228.1, on the reverse strand, counting down.
TCCTGGGGGGCGATCTGCTGCCTCTGCCTCCGATCCAGCGCTTTCCCTGCGCCTGCCTGCCTGGCTCCATCTTCTTCAGGCAAGCGCTGGGATTGCTCCACGTGGCCCCACCGCAAACCCAGCGCTTCACAAGCGCCGGCTGCGGAGGGGGCGTTGTGCTTCCTCCTTGTCTTTCTGCCTGGCTCCACCTCTGATGCTTAAAGCAAGTGCTGGGATCGCTCCCTCCGCCTTCTGATCACAGCGCTTGCTTTAAACATCACGGCTGAAGCCAGGCACACAGGCAAGGAGGAAGCACGCTGCCCTCTCCACAGCCGGCGCTCGTGAAGTGCTGGGTTTGCGGAGGGGGTGGGTGCTTCTTCCTCCCCTTTATATCGGTTGAGATTTTAGGCTATAATCTTTATCATGGTTTCATCCTTCCAGAAGAATTTTTATTCTTTAATTTCTTTCATTCCTCATATAAGAATGATCTCTTCTCTCTCTCTCTCTCTCCCCCTTCCTCACCCCCCAAAAAGAAGAAAGGATAAGAGAGACTTTTGTGGAGAAAGACAGTGGTATTACATCTGGAGAAAAGCTGGAGAGTTTCTCAAGGGGATTCCAAAGACATATTTCCTTCCCAAATGAGTTAGCTGAGAGTGAGTATCCTTCACTGTTATTTAAAGGGAATAGGTAAGCAATAGCCGGGGGGGGGGGGGGGGTTAATTAACTTCTGAACAACATTTGGCTTGGTACAATCATACAGCCTGCTGGCTAAGGAGGAAGGGAGGCCTTCATGGAACTGAGATTTGGAAGGTTATGGCCTGTCTGAAACAGGTCAGTTTTAGCAAAACCAGTAATAACTGTGAACATGCTTATCATTTAAATAAACCTTATTTGAATTACATCAAAGAGGTGGACTGAGGGATTGCTGCACAGAATCTGACAAAATAGCCCTCTGTTGACAGGCAGGTATTGCATGACACAGCTGAGATAAGTCTGGAGTGTGTTTGGGGGGGGGGGGAATTGGCATTGCAAGCTCTTGAGGGGATGAGGTATCCTTAAATACTAGACATTCTGGAGAAAGGTGGGAAAAGGTTAAGATCAGGGAAACTGGAGGAAGCTGAAGAGCCATCAGTCCTTTCCGTCTGCAGTCACAGAGATGTTTTTGGACCTTACCAGCCCTCCCAGGTGTTAAAGGGATCTCTCTCTTTATTCCAGCAGAGGATGACCAGATAAATGAGGAGGGTGAAGAACTTCTCCAGCACTTGCCATATCAGGTTCAAGAATTGAAAGAAAACAAGAGAAATGGACACAGACCTAAGAGAAAGGAAGGCAGCTGTATGGTTGAGAAGAGAGAAGGAAAAAGGATTAATGTACATTTTCCAAAGCAGAGAATAATTAAGGCATGTGCATCCATTCAGTATAGGAAGTACTTCAAAAATAGATTACAGCTGCTTGTGCACCAAAGCGTACACAGAGGCAAGAAACCTTCTGAATGTTCAGAGTGTGGGAAGAGATTCAGTGACAGTGGCCCTCTTCAACGGCATCAAAGAACACACAAAGGGGAGAAACCTTTTGAATGCTCACAGTGTGGAAAGAGATTTAGTCACAGTGGCCATCTTCAACAGCATCAAAGAACCCACACAGGGGAGAAACCTTTTGCATGCTCACAGCGTGGAAAGAGATTCAGTCACAGTGGCATTCTAAAGCTGCATCAGAGAACCCACACAGGGGAAAAACCTTTTGAATGTTCAGAGTGTGGAAGGAGATTCAGTCGGAGTGGCCATCTTCAGCTGCATCAGAGAACCCACACAGGGGAGAAACCTTTTGAATGCTCAGAGTGTGGAAAGAGATTCAGTGAAGGTGGCACTCTAAAGGTGCATCAAAGGACCCACACAGGGGAGAAACCTTTTGAATGCTCAGAGTGTGGAAAGAGATTCAGTCACAGTGGCACTCTAAAGCTGCATCAAAGGACCCACACAGGGGAGAAACCTTTTGCATGCTCACAGTGTGGAAAGAGATTCAGTCGGAGTGCCCAACTTCAGGTGCATCAGAGAACCCACACAGGGGAGAAACCTTTTGAATGCTCACAGTGTGGGAAGAGATTCAGTCAGAGTGGCAATCTTCAGCAACATCAAAGGACCCACACAGGGGAGAAACCTTTTGAATGCTCACAGGGTGGAAAGAGATTCAGTCACAGTGACCATCTTCAACAGCATCAAAGAACCCACACAGGGGAGAAACCTTTTGCATGCTCACAGTGTGGAAAGAGATTCAGTCACAGTGGCACTCTAAAGCTGCATCAGAGAACCCACACAGGGGAGAAACCTTTTGAATGCTCAGAGTGTGGAAAGAGATTCAGTGAAGGTGGCACTCTAAAGCTGCATCAGAGAACCCACACAGGGGAGAAGCCTTTTGAATGCTCACAGTGTGGAAGGAGATTCAGTCGGAGTGCCCATCTTCAGTTGCATCAGAGAATCCACACAGGGGAGAAACCTTTTGAATGCTCACAGTGTGGGAAGAGATTCAGACAGAGTGGCAATCTTCAGCAACATCAAAGGACCCACACAGGGGAGAAACCTTTTGCATGCTCACAGTGTGGAAAGAGATTCAGTCACAGTGGCACTCTAAAGCTGCATCAGAGAACCCACACAGGGGAAAAACCTTTTGAATGCTCAGAGTGTGGAAAGAGGTTCAGTGAAGGTGGCACTCTAAAGCTGCATCAGAGAACCCACACAGGGGAAAAACCTTTTGAATGCTCAGAGTGTGGAAGGAGATTCAGTCGGAGTGGCCATCTTGAACTGCATCAAAGAACCCACACAGGAGAGAAACCTTTTGAATGCTCACAGTGTGGGAAGAGATTCAGTCAGAGTGGCAGTCTTCAGCAACATCGAAGGACCCACACAGGGGAGAAACCTTTTGCATGCTCACAGTGTAGAAAGAGATTCAGTCGGAGTGCCCAACTTCAGTTGCATCAGAGAACCCACACAGGGGAGAAACCTTTTGAATGCTCACAGTGTGGGAAGAGATTCAGACAGAGTGGCAATCTTCAGCAACATCAAAGGACCCATACAGGGGAGAAACCTTTTGAATGCTCACAGTGTGGGAAGAGATTCAGTCAGAGTGGCACTCTTCAGCAACATCAAAGGACCCACACAGGGGAGAAACCTGTTGAATGCTCACAGGGTGGAAAGAGATTCAGTCACAGTGGCCATCTTCAACAGCATCAAGGAACCCACACAGGGGAAAAACCTTTTGAATGCTCAGAGTGTGGAAAGAGATTCAGTGAAGGTGGCACTCTAAAGCTGCATCAGAGAAACCACACAGGGGAAAAACATTTTGAATGCTCAGAGTGTGGAAGGAGATTCAGTCGGAGTGGCCATCTTGAACTGCATCAAAGAACCCACACAGGAGAGAAACCTTTTGAATGCTCACAGTGTGGGAAGAGATTCAGTCAGAGTAGCAGTCTTCAGCAACATCAAAGGACCCACACAGGGGAGAAACCTTTTGCATGCTCACAGTGTGGAAAGAGATTCAGTCGGAGTGCCCAACTTCAGTTGCATCAGAGAACCCATACAGGGGAGAAACCTTTTGAATGCTCACAGTGTGGGAAGAGATTCAGACAGAGTGGCAATCTTCAGCAACATCAAAGGACCCATACAGGGGAAAAACCTTTTGAATGCTCAGAGTGTGGAAAGAGATTCAGTCAGAGTGGCACTCTTCAGCAACATCAAAGGACCCACACAGGGGAGAAACCTTTTGAATGCTCACAGTGTGGGAAGAGATTCAGTCAGAGTGGCACTCTTCAACAACATCAAAGGACCCACACAGGGGAGAAACCTTTTGAATGCTCACAGTGTGGAAAGAGATTCAGTCGGAGTGGCCATCTTCAGCTGCACCATAGAACCCACAAAGGGAAAAAAACTTTTTGAATGCTTAGAGTGGGGAAAGTGATTCAGTTGACATGGCCATCTTTGACAGCATGAAAGAATCACAAGGAGAAACCTTGTGACGGCGTAGCCCATTAAAAGATTTCTTCTAGAAAGTGTGAATATACACAGATATTTTACCCTAAGCCAGGAAGATATGTTAGAAATGCTCCGACTATGGCAGCAGCTTTAGCCATGTTTTAAGCCCTCAAATACATCCCACTGGTAAAAACCAGAGAAGATTGTTAGGACCTCCAAAGGGATCTGTTGAGTCTGGGTGAGTGGGTGTCAGCGTGGCAGATGCGGTTCAATGTGGCCAAGTGCAAAGTAATGCACATTGGGGCCAAGAATCCCAGCTGCAAATACAAGTTGATGGGGTGTGAACTGGCAGAGACTGACCATGAGAGAGATCTTGTGGTCGTGGTAGATAACTCACTGAAAATGTCAAGACAGTGTGCGATTGCAATAAAAAGCCAACGCTATGCTGGGTATTATTAGGCAGGGAATTGAAAACAAATCAGCCAGTATCATAATGCCCCTGTATAAATCGATGGTGCGGTCTCATTTGGAATACTGTGTGCAATTCTGGCCACCACACCTCAAAAAGGATATTATAGCATTGGAAAAAGTGCAGAAAAGGGTAATGAGAATGATTACAGGTTTGGAACACTTTCCCTATGAAGAAAGGTTAAAATGCTTGGGGCTCTTTAGCTTGGAGAAACGTCGACTGCGGGGTTACATGATAGAGGTTTACAAGATTATGCATGGGATGGAGAAGGTAGAGAAATAAGTACTTTTCTCCCTTTCTCACAATGCAAGAACTCATGGGCTTTCAATGAAATTGCTGAGCAGTCGGGTTAGAACGGATAAAAGGAGGTACTTTTTCACCCAAAGGGTGATTAACATGTGGAATTCACTGCCACAGGAGGTGGTGGCGACTACAGGCATAGCCAGCTTCAAGAGGGGGTTAGATAAAAATATGGAGCAGAGGTCCATCAGTGGCTATTAGCCACAGTGTATATGTGTGTGTGTATATATATATATATTATTCGCCACTGTGTGATACAGAGTGTTGGACTGGATGGGCCGTTGGCCTGATCCAACATGGCTTCTCTTATGTTCACTATCCCACATGGTGTTAAAGGGACACCTCACTTTTCCTCTCCAGGTTCTTGGCAACCCTAGATTAAGTGTTTCTTTATGAATCAGAAAACTCTGCTAACAAAAAGTCAGAGCTCATTAAAGAGATTATTTTTTGTTTCAGGTAAATTTGACTTTGTCTTTTTAGTGCTCTGTAGATTTTTTTTAGAGAGCCAGTTTGATGCAGTGGTTAAGTGTGCAGACTCTTATCTGGGAGAACCAGGTTGGATTTGCCACTCCTCCACTTGCACCTGCTGGAATGGCCTTGGGTCAGCCATAGCTCTGGCAGAGGTTGTCCTTGAAAGGGCAGCTGCTGTGAGAGCCCTCTCAGCCCCACTGACCTCACAGGGTGTCTGTTGTGGGGGGAGAAGATAGAGGAGATTGTAAGCCGCTCTGAGTCTTTCATTCAGAGAGAAGGGTGGGGTATAAATCTGCAGTTGTTGTCTTCTTAATGAGTTGGGCTTCAGTAAATATGTCAAAGTTTGGTGCTGCATGCCTTTTTTCAATTGTGTATAAAGTTCTAAATAAATCCTCTTGCAGGTGCTTGAGACTCACACCTTGGGCCATGTCTGAGCTTCAGGAATGAACCCAACCCACTTTGCCCCCGTTCATTCATGATGTGGGTCAGTTGAGTTCAAGAGCCAGAGTGTTGGGTTAAGAAGACTCGGCGGATCAGGGTTCAAATCCACAGTAGGCCCGGAAGCTCTTTGAACGCCCTTTAAGCTTTTTGTACCCAGGATAAAACTTTGTGGTTTTTCAAGGTGCCCCTGGACTCCACCCCTGTCGCACTGCACTCTGGTCTTCCCTCAAAATCAGTTCAGAAACCGCAGTTGGGACAAAATGTCACAGCTCAGCTAATGGGAGCTGGATGGAGCATATCTAGGATTCCCATTCTACAGCCTCTCCACTGGCTGCCCATCAGTTACCAGGCTCCATTTAAAGTGTTGGCTGTTACCCAGAAAGCCCTTCCTGGCCTTGCCAGACGGCCCTCTGTGACACCACAAGGTCTCTGCTCCTCTGGGTGAGGTCTTCCACAGGGGCCAGCCTGCAAAGGGGCAAACTCAGCAACTGCCCATACACCTGTGAGGGAGCGGCCTGCCCAAAGAGGTCAAGAAACTACGCAAAGCTGAGTAGATCAAGAGAGCTTTTCTACCCAGGCAGGAGACTCACACTTCCTGAAATAATTCACAAAGAAGATGATATTGGATTTATAGCCCGCCCTCCACTCCGAAGAGTCTCAGAGCGGCTCACAATCTCCTTTACCTTCCTCTCCCACAACAGACACCCTGTGAGGTGGGTGGGGCTGGAGAGGGCTCTCACAGCAGCTGCCCTTTCAAGGACAACCTCTGCCAGAGCTATGACTGACCCAAGGCCATGCTAGCAGGTGCAAGTGGAGGCGTGGGGAATCAAACCCGGTCCTCCCAGATAAGAGTCCACACACTTAACCACTACACCAAACTGGCTCTCCAAAGTTACTTGGAGAAATTATTAGGGTCTGTGGTCTATGCTACTGTGTTTAAGATCCTACAAAATAAATTTTGTATCATTTGTCGTTTAATGTGTCACGTTAAGACCAGCGCCTTGCTTCAGTTCTGATTATAGATTTCTGATTGGTTCTACAACCGCAGTCCTATTGTGTTGTTTACTGAATGGCCCTTCTTGTTGATTCTATGGACTCCCATCTCTGGCTTCTTTAAAAGAGGCCTGCCATTCAGAAGCCCTGGCAGACAAGCAGGCCTCCTGAAGCATTGCTCAAATGGTCCCTGTCTTCTCTGGGGTACTCTTTCACTCCCGTTGATTTCCTGCCTAGCTTTCTGTTGGCTGACCAGGTGTCTGAGCAACCATAGCAAAGTACTTTTTTACCTTTGGGACTTTTAAGTGCCAAGTTGGCACTTAAAAAGACACCTTTGAATCTTTTCCTTAATTTGAAAATAAAAAGTCATGGAAATAGTTTATTTGTTTCTGTGCACTGCAGCTAGAAAAAGGTTAAGCAGCAGACAAGACAGTGTGCAGTTCCTGGAGATGATATAACAAAGAGAGAAACACTGAAGTCCTCCAGTATCCTCCTTTGGGTATCTGGCTTTGCTTGCAGGAGAGTTGGAGGACGGGGCCTTGAGAAGCCAGGCTGGGGGGTGCCTGGATGGGGAAAGAGTGGAGGGGGGGGGCTGGGAGGAAAAGCTGCCCCAGATGATCCTTTCACGATCCCCGGACTGAGGCGAAACCCCAGGGGGCCTCTGAGGCCTGCTGTAAAGTTGACAAGAGGCCTACATTTCCCAGGCCCCCTCTGAGCCCTGTGATTGGACTGCGGTGGAACTGGAGGGAAGGGAAGGCCAATCACCCCCCAGGGGAGGGCCTAGGGAGAAAGCATATAAGGCCCTGCTGTCAAGGGAAGGCCTCTCCTGGGAGCTGAGCAAGGAGCAAGAGGGGCTGCAGCAGCCAGCAGGAGAGGACCCCTTCCCCTATCTCAATCCACTCCCATCCATCCAGGGGGGTGGGGCTGGACCCAGGGGGGTCCTGGGGCAGTGCAGACTAGGGAGGCAGCTGCCTGTGGAAGTTTATTGTGGGCCCCCTTTTGTGCTAATATTGCTCTTTTGGCTGGAAATAATCTCTCTCTTCAGGCTCCTAAAAACCTGTCCTCCCAATTGGTCTTTTTTCTCCTCTCTGAGTTGGTTTCTGCACAAAAACCAGGAATTCCCGAACCCAGAGTTGGCAACCCTACCTGGTTGATTTGCATGCAGGCTGGTTCAGCTGCCACCGGGTGGAGCCAGGCAGAACTAGGCGTCAAGCAGAGCGACCGGTGAGTAAGACCGCGAGTGCTGAATTGGGATGGCTGAGGCACCCTAGGCTACATTGCAGCTTGTGCGGAGCCGAGCAGCGAGTGGAGGGGCCGGTGAGCAGAACACAAACATAAGCGGCGACTGAGGAGCAGAGTGGCCGAAGACCTTGAGGTGCCTGGTGGTACCATAAGCCGGCAGAGGGGAGCTGGTGGGAACTACCTGGGGCCACTGAATATCGAACACCGAACATCCAGGCAGAATAGGGGTCTCGGACTGACCAACCCGTGTGACTGGGAGTCACGAGAGGGTTCACCCCCCCCTCGGGACTGCCAGGTTGCACTGGAAGTATTGTTAGAGATCCCTGGACCCTGAAATGGATCATCCTATACTCGGATGCGGGACCGCTGCGCCACATATCATAACTGCCGTGTTTTTGAAGCAACCGGGCTCTGCACTGTACGCACTTTATATCTTTCACCCAACCAGCACTTTATTTGTCCGTATTATGCTCAAACTAGAAACCTTACACGGACTAGCACATTAGCACTTTCCTTGTAACCTCCTATATCGATTCTTTAGGCTCTGCTAAATTCAGTTTAAATTTTAGTCAATTAACTCGCTGGATCATTTGTTTTGTATTAATGGGATTTGATTTGTTTTGTGGTAAATTAATTGAGGGTGTTTATCGGGGGGGGGATTATATCCAATTTTTACCATTAGATTAAATTATATATATTTTACCAATTGATATAATGTTAAGATTTTAAGGTTTTTAAATGTTTTGACTTTTTAACTGTAACAATTTTGCACTTTGTGTATTGTTTTATCGTTTGTTGTGAGCCGCCCTGAGCCATTTTATGGGAAGGGCGGGATATAAGTCATAGAATAAATAAATAAATAAATAAATAAATAAATAAATATAAGGGAATTATGGGGTGGGCTTAATTGGGTTGATTGAAAACGGGGACTGATGGGGCAGAGTGAATTGGGGGGCTAATTAAGGACAGTGTTTTAGATACTAGTGGTGGCAGCTACGTTAACACCTACCACCACCAGCGGGAGATGACTGGTCTAGGGATTCCAGTGCTCCTGGGGAGGGGGAGGTATGGCGGTGGGAACAGACAGCAATATACGGGAAGGGGGCGGAGACCTGTTAGTACTCGGCCTCCTTCCAGTCTGTGTCCCATCCCGAGGGTGACAGGTAGCAGGGTCAGGTTAGACCCGCCTCTGTCATTGGTGTTATGCAACACCAGGTCCATTAATAACAAGACCTCTGTCCTTCGAGAGTTTTTACTCGAACAGGACATGGACCTGGCTTGCGTGACCGAAACCTGGGTACGAGAGGGTAATACTGTAGCCCTCTCACAAACAGCTCCCCCGGGCTATTCAGTCTTCCACCAATCGCGGACCAGCGGGCGGGGGGGAGGAGTGGCGCTGTTCATACGAGAGGCTTACTCCTTTAGGGCGCTCCCGGCTCCAAGGATCGAGGGTATTGAATGTGCTGGTCTGACGTGGGAGGCTGGAGGGGGGTTGGCGATTTGGCTGGTGTACCGTTCCCCTAGCCCACCGGCCAACGCCTTACTGTCCCTGCTCGAGGCGGTGGCAGGCTGGGCGTTGGAGCACCCAAGGCTGGTGATCCTGGGTGACTTCAACGTCCATGCGGATGACCCGGCCTCTAGTCAGGCGATGGACCTAGTGTTATCCATGGCGACACTAGGACTCTCTCAATTTGTGACATCCCCCACGCACCAGGCCGGGCACATGTTAGACTTGATCTTTGCGGCCGGGGTTGTGGTGGACGATATAACTATAGAAGCTGTGCCATGGTCAGACCACCGCGCTCTTAAGGCTCGTATGAATGCTCCACTCCAAACCTGCTTAGGTGGCGAGCCTATTATGGCTCGCCCGCGGAGCCAAACAGACCCGGAACAGTTCCAAATGGTTCTTCGGGATCCCTGGCCCCCTGACGTTTCCTTGGAGGCCCTGGTCGAGGTCTGGCATAGCCAACTCTCCAGGGCTGTCGAAGAGATCGCACCTCAACGCCCTCTGCGACCCCGGACTAGCCTGGCGCCGTGGTATACCCTGGAACTATGCCAGCTGAAACAAGACCTCAGAAGGCTAGAGAGGCAATGGTGGCGCACTCGAGATGAAGCAATTAGAGCATCTTATAGGGAATTTATGAGATCCTATGAGATGGCAGTCAAGGCCACAAAGAAAATGTACTTTGCGGCTAAGATTGTCAGCTTATGTTCACTGAAGTAATCCATGCTGTTAGAAATGTTTATTTACTGCTAACTAACCCTGCAAATCTTTACCTTACTAACACCCATGCCAGTATAGAATGTAGGGGGGGGGGGAGGAAAGGGTGATTTAGGCGCCAGGGGCCAGCAAGGTCTTTGAAGTGCAAAACATCTAGCCGCTTCCCAGGCGCCTGTGGAAGCCGCGCAAGGACACAGCAGGGAGGAAGACACCGTTTGTATGTGTGGGAGATAAGAGTGTGTGAAATGGTTATTTTCAATAGTCAAGCTGTACCTTTATTATGAGAAGTGATTTAAACCCCCAATGCTTTGATGTATGTCCATAAATGCCAATGATTTTGCCTCAATCGCTATCACTTTCAAAGACCATGTGTAGAGAGTAACATTGTTGTATCAATAAATGAAACTTAGTTTTAGACAAAGACAAGTCTGATCATTTTTGAACTTCAATGAACCCTTCGCTGACATTGATTGCGTCTGCAAATTCGCACCCGGCACAATTATTTAGGATAATTTGAACACTCACTACATTGCCACAGGGCAAACCAAATGTTAAGGAATTAGAGATAGGCTGTGAGGCTTTTGCTAAATATTTTGCAGGAAAAGTCCAATCGCTTCGCCGTGACTGCCCTGCCATATTGGATTCAGTATGTAACCTCGAGGCTCCGTGCCTGCCTTCCAGTTCGATCCTGGATCATTTCGACCCGCTCAGCTTGGAGGAAGTTGACAGAGTCCTCTCTGCTGCACGTTCAACAACTTGTGATCTTGACCCATGCCCCTCCTGGCTAATTAAAGCCTGCCTGGAGGAGCTAAGATGCCCTATACGGGACATCATAAATAGATCTCTTTCAGAGGGCCGTTTTCCATCGCCTCTGAAGGAGGCAGTGGTCCGCCCTTCCTGACAAGCCCTTGTTAGCAGCCAGCTGCTTGGGAGTCCAGCTGCAACTATTCCAGGTTGTAATCAGGAAGGAGCTGGCAATGGGCCAGGAGACGTGCACTTTGCCTCCTCGCTTGCGGCTCTCTTTTAAGCTTCTGTCTCTGATGCTCAAAGGGGGCAGGTGAGCCTGGGGGAGTCCTAGAGTTGGAAGGAACCTCCAGGGTCCTCTAGTCCAACCCCCTGCACAATGCAGGAAATTCACAAATACCTCTTCGCCTCCTTTACTAACACCCAGAGAGTGGGCTGGGGGGACCCTCCAATATCGTTGGCAAACTGGCCTGATGAAAAAATTGCTACCTGTTCCCAAAGTGGCAATCAGCATTTCCCTGGGTGTGTAAGAACAGGCGTGAGAACTAAGCACTGATGCAGCCTTTCCTGCCCTGCTCCCTCTCATGATTTGCCCAAGTTCACAGAATCAGCATTGATGGCAGAGGGCCACGTAGCCTCTGTTTAAAAACACCTTTTTGGTCCCGGCCCCTACCTGGTGGAATGAGCTCCCACTGGAGATCCAGGCCCTGTGGGACTTATCGAGGTGCCGCGGGGCCTGCAAGATGGAGCTGTTCCGCCAGGCTTTTAATTAATCCAGCGGGCGACCTTTGAAAATCATCACTTCCCCCAACATTTCAGCATTATGGTGTTTACGTTATACTGTTAGCCCTCAGTGACATAGTGTTGGGTAGTTTTGCCGCCTATGTCTGTAAGATTGTTTATTACACTGTTCCTGATTTTGTAATGCTTGTTTTTATGATATTATTCTAACTCTGATTTTACTGTTTTAAGCCACCCTGAGCCCATTTGCGGTATAGAGCGGGATATAAATCCAAAAATTAAATAAAATTAAACCTTCAAACAAGGAGAGCCCACCACCTCCTGAGGAAGCCTGTTCTGATGTAAAACTGCTCTGTCAGGAAGTTCTTCCTAATGTTTAGTCAAAATCTCTTCTGATTTAATTTAAACCCGTTGGTTCTGGTCTGACCTAGGGCCATAAAAAATAGCTCCACATCATCCACTATATGACAGCCCTGCAAGTACTTGAGAATGACTATCATATCACCTCTCAGTTGTCTCCTCTCTAGACTAAATACGACCAGATCTCTCAGCCTTTCCTCATAGGTTTTGGTCTCCAGACCCCTCACCATCGTAGAATCACAGTTGGAAAGGGCCATGCGGTCCACCCCCCTCCTCGATACAGGACCAGCTTAGAGCATCCCTGAGAAGTGTTTGTCCAGCCGCTGCTTAAAGATGGCTAGTGAGGGGGAGTTCACCACTTCCCTAAGTTGCCAATTCCTTTGTTGAACAACTCTCACCCTTAAAACTTTTCTCCTAATAGCCAGGAGGGAGGTTCCCACGCATAATTTAAACCCTTTATTATGAGTCCTCTCTTCTGCTGCCAACAGGAACAACCCCCAGCCCTGACAGCCCTTGAAATACTTCAAGAGAGCAATCATGTCCCCCCTCAATTTCCAATTCCCTGACTGAAGATTCCCAAGTCCCTCAGCCTCTCTTCATGACTTGAGTCTCACCTGCTGCATCAGGGCTCGGTGGTGGCTCTGGATCAGCTGGTGGTGGCGAGTCTTGGTCAGCCTGCAGCTCATCAGCCTGTTTCCTGCTTCTACTGACTCACAGCCAGCCAAGCATGACTCCCCTTCTCATGAGGAGTCCTCCTCCCCAGAGGATTTAATGCTGAGCTCAGGCTGGCCCAGAACAGAGATGCTCAGAAAGGCCCTGGAAGGGGCTAGATCTTAATTTCTCTTTCACTAACATTTACAACACCCCCCCTTACCCCCTGTATGGGATTACAAACATCCCCTTTAAACATGGCTTCCTTCTGGTCTCTACCAGTTTTATACTTTGCCCCTCTTGAATCAGGTGGTCCAAATAACCCAATCAAGGGTCCTTCCTGATGGAATTATCCGGAGGCTGTCAGAACCCTTCTAATCCCCCCTCCCTCCTGGTTACACAATGGGATACACAAAGGGTCTCACAATTAACCAATTACCACAGTCTTAAGTCTGACCCTGAAAAAGATAAGGATGTGAGCTACAGGGAGAGTCAAATCATGAACACCTGCAGGTCAGACAAGGCCATATAAAAACCAGGTTAACTCCTGAGGGGAAGTACGGTGCTTTGCCTCGCAGATCTCTCCCCTTTATACTAGTTGAGATTGTAGGCTATGATCTTGACTATGGTTCCATCCTTCCAGAAGAATTTTTACTCTTGAATTTCTTTCCTTCCTCATATAAGAATGATCTCCCTCTCTCTCCCTCCCCCTCCCCCCCAAAAAATGAAGAAAGGATAAGAGAGACTTTTGTGGAGAAAGAAAATGGTCTCATATCTGAAGTAAGGCTGGAGAGTTTCTCAAGGGGAATATTTCCTTCCCAAATGAGCTGGCTGAGAGTGAGTATCCTGCACGGTTATGTCAAGCGAACAAGCAAGGAGCAGCCATGGGGGTTTTTGATTCACTTCTGAACAACATTTGGTTTGGTACAGTCGTGCAGCCTGCTGGGTAAGGAGGGAGTGAGGCCTTCTGGGAACTGAGATTTGGAGGGCTATGGCCTGTCTGGAATATGTCAGTTTTAGCAAAAACAGTCCTTGCTGTAAACATGCTCATCATTTAAATAAACCTTATTTGAATTCCATCAAAGAGCTGAACTGAGGGACTGCTGCACAGAATCCGACAACAGAGCTCTCTGCTGAAAGGCTGGTGTTGGCTGGCAGCTGAGATGAGCCTGGAGCTGGGGTGTGAATTGGCATTACCAGCTCAGCCATGGCTCTTGAGAGGATGAAATCCCCTTAAATACTGGGGAAAGGCGGGAGGTGGTTAAGATCAGGGAAGCTGAAGAGCCATCAGTTCTTTCTGTCTGCAGTTAGATACATCCTTTGGACCTCACCTGCCCTCCCAGGTGTTAAAGGGATCTCTCTCTTTATTCCAGCAGAGGATGATCAGAGAAACGAGGAGGGTGAGGAACTTATCCAGCAGCTGCCAGATCAAGTTCAAGACTTGAAAGAAAACAGTAGAAATCGAGGCAGACCTAAGAGAAAGGAAGGCAGCCGTATGGTTCAGAAGAGAGAAGGAAACAGGTTTAATGTACATCTTCCAAAGCAGAGAATAATTAAGGCATGTACATCCACTCAGTGTGGCAAGTACTTAAAAAACATATCACAGCTCCTTCTGCACCAAAAAGTAACAGAGGCAAGAAAACTTTTGAATGCTCAGAGTGTGGGAAGAGATTCAGTCACAGTGGCACTCTAAAACGCCATGAAAGAACCCACACAGGGAAGAAACCATTTGAATGTTCAGAATGTGGGAAGAGATTCAGAAGGGCTGGCACTCTTCAACGGCATCAGAGAACCCACACCGGGGAGAAACCTTTTGAATGTTTAAAATGTGGAAAGAGATTCAGTCAGAGTGGCACTCTAAAATGCCATGAAAGAACCCACACAGGGGAGAAAGGTTTTGAATGTTCAGAATGTGGTAAGAGATTCAGTCGGAGTGGCCATCAACCTCAGGTCCATGTTGTCACATCACATTGCTGAATTCCACTCTATGGGTGAACTGGCAGAAACACATAAGGATTACTCCAGTTGGATGTTGAGCATCATGGTAGAACTGTAAGAATTTCAGGTGAAAATTGGTATGGACTGGATAGGATGGCCATGGCTGAAACGATCCCATTTATGTGTATTCAGCACATACTGATTTGATTTTGATTTGAAGTGAAATAATATATTTCAGCACTGAGGTGTTCAGCACCATGTTGTGAATTTATAACACTGCACAGTGTTTTGTTTGTGCTTTTTCAGCCTTCATTCCTTTTTGTTCACAAAATTAGGACCAGGCAGCCCTCTTTTCTTTCCCCAAACCCGAATTAAGGCAAAAAGCTGCCCCTGAGACATGGGCCTTCCTAGTTTCCATAAAGATTGGACCACACGTGAATTACCTGAGCCCTATTTCCTTACGACTCAAGTGACTGCCACTCCACTGTAAGGGTAAAGAGAGCCCCCCCCCTCCGCCCATGCAGCCTGTGCTTGTAAGTCTCAGTGCTCCACTGGGAGGCTTGGGGAAAAAAACAACCAGAACAACCCTGTGAGGTAGGCCAGTCTGCATGTTCCACCACCCACATACATAGAAGATTTTTTTAAAATAAAAAATTCTACCCTTGCCAGTCCTGTTCACCTCATCAGCTGAGACTTCCCCGGCCCACTTGCTGCCTTGGAGGAAAGAAGACGGGGCTTCAAACTGCAGAGGGGAGACCAGGAAGCCCCAGACACAAAGACTTCCCTGCAAAGGACGCAGGAGGTCAGCTCCTGTTGCCCTCCGGCCCATTTGGTCACGTAATGAGGTGGCCTTGTAAATAGAGATCACTTTGGGGATGGTGGAGAAAACCCACTTGGGGGGGGGGGCTCAGCAACAGAGAATCTGATTGGCCTGCAGAAGAGCCCCAGTCAAGTCGCTAGTTTAAAAGGTCAGGTACATGCAAGATAGCGGCTGCCAGTCAGAAAGATGGGCACTCTTGAGAGATGAATGGTCCTTCAGCATAAGGCAGAGCGCCCCTTCCTCTTTCCACGGCCCAGAGGTTCATGGCTCAGTGGTAGCAGAGCATGCCTGGTTCAATCCCTGGGATCTCCAGTTAAAAGGACCAGGCAGTGGGTGATGTGAAAGACCTCAGCCTGAGACCATGGAGAGCTGCTGCTGGTCTGAGCAGACAGCACTGATTGTGATGGGCCTCCGGGCTGGGCGGCTGCCTGAGAGCACTGAGGACTAGCACCGTCTGTAGACTGAAAGGAAAGCTGGGATTAGGGGAGCGGGGGCTGTTGCTCAGACAGGGGCAGAGCATCTGCATGGCGTGCAGAAGGTCTCCTGTCCAACCTCCAGTTCAAAGACCCTCTTGGGGGTGAGTGATGTGAAGGACTCCTGAGGTCCTGCAGAGGCCCTGCCAGGTTGAGTGGGCAATACTGGCCTGGATGGCGAGGGGGGGGCGCTCTGATTTAGTGGAAGGCAGCTCCCAGAATGTGGAATACAGTTTCCAGAACGCAAGGGGGAAAACAGCTGCCGGGTTGCCTGCCTAGGATTCTGGCCACAGAAGTGATGCTTGCGGGGGCATCCCAGAGGGCTCATTCCCCCCCACCCCTCCACCATTTCAAAGACTGATCCTCCCCCCTCGTTTGCAAGAGAAGAAACCTCCTTCCTTCTGCCCCCCCCCCCCCCTGGTGCAAGGAGGCCCCTCCCAGGCGTCTGCAACAAGGCAGGAAGGCTGCAAGGCTGAGCTCTCCCTGCAAAAGGGCAGGATTATTTTGTTGTTCTGCAACCCAAAGCGGTCCCGCCCCACGGAGAGGCGTCCGGGAGAGCTGCAGTCCCGGCAGAGCAGAGGCTGGACCCAGAGGGCGCTGGAGCCCCTTCCCTAGCCCGGAATCCGGGAAGGGGAGGAAGGCTTGCATGCCGGGCCCGGCCTTTGCAAAGGGGCCCCCGGAACGGAAGACGTGCAAGCTCTGCTGCCGGGGGGGGGGGGGGGGTGCTGCGCCGGTGGGGCAGGAGGGGCCGAAGGGAAGAGCAGCAGCCGGGCCTCCTGCGACCCTCCCCCGGTTGCAAAAGCAGCAGCAGCTCCGAGCGCCACGAGGGCCGGAGAGGGGAAGGCGAGGCGGCCAGGTGGGGAAGGGGGCCTTGCAGCACCCCAGGGAGACGGGGGGGGGGGGGAGGAGGCGCGCCTGGAGCCCCCTGGATGCTGCTGCGGCCAAGAGCGTGGAGGGCCCCCCGGCCATTCCCCAGACTCCATCCCCTTCCTCCCGCACGTCTTCTGCTGCACCCCCCCGCCCCCTTTCCCCGCACACCTGAACTGCCCGGGACCAGCTGAGAGCCAGTGGGGTGTCGTGCGGTTAATGCAGGGACTCTGATCTGGGAGAACCGGGTTCGATCCCACGGAAGCCTTTATGGGCCTTGATCCTTCTGACACTTCAGGCTTGAGGGGTCTCCTGTCAGGTCCCCGCCTGGTGTGTGGGCGGGTGGGGGGGGGGAAGGTGAAGAGCGGGGGGGGGGGGGGGCTATTCTGGGCCCTGCCTGGGTTGAACCCCAAACCAGAGTGGTCGCTGGCGGCTACTTATGGCCCTTTCCCACTGACCAGCAAACTAGCAGACAACGTAATGAAGATGCTTAAGAGATGCAAGGACCAAACTGGGATAGCAAGTTGAGTTTACCTGGTCACCATTAGTTTGGATATAATGCTGGGGAGAATCATAGAGACACAAATATCAGAATTCGAGATGGATATGTAAATGTATCTTCTTAACTGTGGAATGTTGAGAGTAATTAACTGAGCCCCTGTGGTTACCGGAGTAGCCCCTGCAACTGCCTTGAGAGTTTCCGTCAAGTTGTGATGAGAGCCATGAGGAGCTGGTTTTCATCCTCCCCAAAAGACGTGTTTGCTGGAGATCTAACCAGGTGAACCCCACAGTTCAAAGGGGGACTCCTGTGCCTTTTGAAAGAGGTGCTTTTGCCTAACCCTTCAGGTCTAGTGAAGAAATACAGACAATGGTTAAGGGGGCTCACCAGTCCCTCTGGTGCTTTTGGGGCCTCAGTTTAACTTAAGAATCAGCCCCTTGGACAGACTGAACTTATGGAATGAGAGGCTAACCTTGTAATATCCTTAAAGAAGCAAACAGAGACAGTTAACTTTTCCAAATAATGAAGCAGGCGTATCTAAAACAGCTTAGTATCTCATATAACAAAATTCTATTAAACCAGGTCTACAAACCGCAAGAAGCACTTTAGTTCTGGTCCACCAGGGCAATTCTCATTCGCTTTCCTTGTGACATGTGACTGTCTCTGTATCTCTTTACAGTCAAGTGACTCAAGGCATCTCTATCCAGTCGAAAGTCACCCAAGAGAAGGGAAAGGAGATGGAAGAGCAGGACCCAGAAGGAGCTGCAGCTGGCAAGACAGCAAGCAAAGGCCCCCCTCCCACCCAACGTGGGAGTGGTGGTGAAGGCTGGGAAAGCCCCGTGCCAGAGACACCTTCTCAGGTCACGGAGATCTCAGAGGTGCATGGCCAACACTTCCGGCAGTTCCAGTACCGTGAGGCTGATGGGCCCCGAGAGGTTTGCAGTCGGCTCCATCGATTCTGCAGTCACTGGCTGAAGCCAGAGAGGAACTCCAAGAAGCAGATGGTGGACCTGGTGATCCTGGAGAGGTTCCTAGCCCTCCTGCCCCAGGAAATGCAGCGCTGGGTCAGGGAATGTGGGCCGGAGACCAGTTCCCAGGCGGTGGCCTTGGCCGAAGGCTTCCTCCTGAGTCAGGCTGAGAAGAGGCAGGCAGAGCAGGTGAGGGGATTTCCTCCAGCTCTGCTCAATTCAAGCAAGGATATTGGAGCTAATTCTAAAGTTTCCCTGACAGATATTTGTCCAAGTGTTAATCATTCAAATGGGAGCTTTAACAGCCTCCTTCAGCAGCCTCCTCTGCTAGAAAATTTCTTCTCCTTCCAGACATCTGGGTCTGCTGATGGAAGAGTGCAGAGTCTGGGAGTGGGCAGGATCCCTTGCTTGGTCTCTTTTCCATTCCATCTCTTCCCCTTCTCACTCGCTGCTCTTTCAGATGTGGGGACCATCCTTGGAGAGAGAAGCTCCATTCCCTGAGGCAGAACGAGGTTCCTTGGAGGAAGGGCAGAGGGCGCAGGCCCAGGAGGGTGCCCAAGATGCCATCTCTTGTGGTAAGGTCTCATTCTGCCTTTTTACACTTGGGGCACTCCCTGAATGTGGTGGGTGGAGAGTTCAGGTCAGGAAAAGAATTCAGTACTTCTTCACATAACACACAGCACTGAATCTCCACTCACTGTAATTCTTCTCAAAGAGGATTAGATAATTCCTAGAGGACATTTCCTCCCATTAATTACCTTCCTTCCATAAGAGGAACTCAGGGAGGTCGGAAAAGAAAACTAAAGTTAGACAGATGTGGGCAGAGCTATTCATCCGGGTGAATACAGGGAGCCTCTGTCTTCTGGGCAGCACTGAGCACTGAAAACTAGTCTGTAGGGGGCCAAGAATCATGGGAAAATTCAGCTTCTGTGCCTGTTCATATAGGGGCACCTGGGAGGCCACTGTGGGAAATCGGGTTCTGCAGGAGGGATGACCGGCTGTCGCCTCAAACCCCAGGAGATTTGGAGGAGGGCCTTAGGGTGAGGTTTGGAACAGATATTACCCTAGATTCTTCAGAAGCGCTCAAGTGACTTCTGGGTTTTGGGCTGAATGTGATGGTGACACGTGATGTGAATGTGATCTCATATCCACTCCCCTCTTTTCCCACCCACAGTCCAGACTGAAGGGCCCACTGCCAGCTGGCAGGAGAAGGGGATTCCTGGGCGTTTGGTCTGATCCAGCAGGGATTCTGTGACCTTTGGAACTTCAGAGTTCACAGGGAACATCTCAGGCCCCACAGAAGCCTGAAATATGTTGGCAGCTTTTATCACCCCCTGAGGCTCATGGGTACTTCTCTTCTGCCTCTCCCACAATTTAGTAAAAGGTTGTGTGGAGTGTACATGGGGCAAGGTTTCCAGCTTCTGGGAAGGGAGTGTGTGAAGCGAGGAACAAACAAGCAAATGGAACAGGAAGTCACAGCAAACACCCTTCCTCCTTTCTCTTCCTAACAGGCACTGGAGAGATGCTGTTGAGCCATCATCTTTTTGGAGGTGTGGAAACAGCTGCTTCACCTCCAGTGCAGGTAGGGGGAATGAGCAGGGGACAGCCTGGGTTCCCCCCTCCTTTCTCAGGGGTGTTTTTGCTCCTGCAGTTTCTACAGTGGTCCAGGTGAGAGAGGCTCTGAATACCACTCCCTCGACCTGTGCCAAGACATACATCCTGTTCCATCCCAGACTGCTCCCTTCCAGAGTGCAGTCTCTGCCTTGCATCATCTCTGATGAGGCATCTGCTTTTTCTTCCAGTTCCCCTTTTCCTTTGAGGAGGTGTCTGTCTGTTTCACCGTAGCAGAATGGGACCTGCTGGATCCGGACCAGAAAACTCTCTACAGGGAAGTCATGCGGGAGAACTATCTGAGCGTCATCTCTCTGGGTAAGGAGGATCTCCCACAAGTGCCAGAGGTGTGAATTGCTCCCCCTGGGATGATGCATAGTATTGAACAGCAACACATCGTTCTCAGGCCTCTCCAGGTACTTGCCGAGGGGCAGCTGAGACCAGTGTTGTGGCCATCACCCGAGCCAGAGACGGTGTCCTGGCCAGAGGCAAAGGTGGGGATGAGAGACTGTTATGTAGCAGGCACAAGCCAACAAGCCAAACATGTTCACACAACAAGCCAGACATGTTCAGGTGCTCACACAAATTCCAGAGTTCAGTTTCAGAAGTCCACAAACTGAAAGTGCACAAACCAAAGGGTCATTTCCAGAAGGGGAAAGCCAGAGAGTGTAGCCTGGAGGTCCAAGGGTCATCCACAAGGTAGAGAGTCTCAAAGTCAAAGTCCAAAGCCAGTCCAAGGACGCACAAAGAATGCTCGATGAGGAGTTGTGGTTGCAGAGTTTAGCAGGATGACTTGGTGCTTCCATAACATGCAGGCTCCCAGCAGTAGGTTTTATAGGCCCTTCCTAACAAGCAGCTGCTTGGGAGTCCTGCTGCAGTGACTGCAAGCTTTCGTCAGGAAGGAGCTGGTAGTTGACCAGGAGACGTGCACTCTGCCTCCTTGCTTGCAACTCCCATCTAAGCTTCTGTCTCAGATACTCAAAAGGTGCAGGTGAGAGCGGTGAACTGGTCTTAGAATCTACATCCTGGACAATTGGGACCTGCCATTACAAACCATGGTATCTTGGCTCAGGCTTAGTCAACTGAAGCGGAATCTGACAAAGATGGAGGTTCTCTATCTTAAGTTGCAGTGGCCTGGGAAGGGAGATCCCTTTGCTGGCTTTTGACGGTGTGCCATTGATACCAGTCCTGAAGGTCAAGAGCTTGGGAGTGCTCCTGGAGTCCTCTCTGACCATGGAGGCTTAGGTAGCAGCCACTACCAAATCTGCCGCCTTCTATCTGCAGCGGGTATGGCTGTTGGCCCCTTTTGTGGAGCATAGCGACTTAGCAATGGTGATCCGTGGCCACGGTCACCTCAAGAATAGACTACTGTAATGCCCTTGACATGGGGCTACCCTTGACTCTGATCCAGAAATTGCAGCTAGTGCAGAATGCTACAGCGTAGTTGTTAATGCAGCTCTCTCAACAGGAGCACATTCAACCACTGCTGAAATACCTGCGCTGGCTGCCTATCATGTTCCGAATCCCTTTCAAGGTGCTGGTATTGACCTTTTAAGCCCTACATGGTCAAGGGCCTCTTTATCTATGGGACTGCCTTTCCCCATATGTTCCCCAGAGAGCGTTGCTTTCGGGAGTTCAAAATCTCTCCATCCCCGGACCAAGGGAGGCCAGACCGAACACTTCAAGGGCCAGAGCTTTCTTGGTGGTAGTGCCAGAGATGTGGAACACCCTGCCAGAGGCCATGGCTCTTTGAGGGATATTTCCCAATTCCGCAGGGCCTGTAAAACAGAATTATTTCGATTGGCCTATTATATTTGAATGGGAGAGGGCTGCCACTTTAACAGAGCCTGAGCAACACCAGCTGTGAGGAATTGGAGACCACAACAAGTACCACTGTGAGATAAAATTCACGATGAAAGAACTAAATTGCCTGCTGAACAAAGTTCTGATCCCGTCTTATTTCTTCTGAGTAGCACCATATGTTGTTTTAAATGATTTCAATACCGTCTTAAGTTTAATTATTTTAGTATTATAATTTCTGGTTGGATGTTAGCAGCCCTGAGTCCGCTTGCGGAGAGGGTGGGATATAAATCCAAAGTAAATAAAAAATTTAAAAAATAGAGTTGGAAGGAACCTCTAGGGTCATCTAGTCCAGCCCCTGCACAATACAGGAAATTCACAAATACCTCTTCACCACCCCCACTGATACATGCTCCATACGCAGAACATGGGGGGGGGGGGGCTCCGGAATTGCTGGAAAACTAGCCTGGTAAAAAGATTTCTGCCTGACCCCAAAGTGGCAAAGATTTCCTGGACATGTAAGAAAGACTATGAGAACTAACCACTGTTGCAACCCTTCCTGCTCTCCTTCTCGTGATCTGCCCAAGTTCACAGAATCAGCATTGCTGTCACATGTCTATGTTAGCCTCTGTTTAAAGACCTCCAAGGAAGGAGAGCCCACCACTTCCCAAGGAAGCCTGTTCCACTGAGGAACTGCTCTTAACTGTCAGGAAGTTCTTCCTAATGTTGAGCTGGAAAGTCTTCTGATTTAATTTCAACCTGTTGGTTTTGTTCCTGCCTTCTGGGGCCACAGAAAACAATTCTTCACTATCTTCTATACGACAGCCCTTCAAGTACTTGACAATGACTATCATACCACCTCTCAGTTGTCTCCTCTCTAGACTAAACATAGCCAGATCCTTCAGCCTTCCTCATAGATCTTGCTCTCCAGACCCCTAACCATTGTAGAATCATGGAGCTGGAAGGGGCCAAACAGTCAAGGGCCCTTGCTCAATTTATTTATTTTTATTTATTTATTACTTCACATTTATATCCCGCCTTCTCCGCAAGCGGACTCAGGGCGGCTTACAACATCATAAAAACAATTCAATTAAGTAAAACATATAAAACCATAATTTACTTATCAATTTTAAAACTGTTAGCGCTGTTTCAGTCCAATATAGGCGGTATTGACTTCTGACTATGATCGCCAGCATTCTGTAGGATGTCCGGTGGCAGCCCCTTTCCAATCAAACCGCAAAAGCCTGTTTAAACAGTTCGGTCTTACAGGCCCTGTGGAATGCAGACAAATCCCGCAGGGCCCTTATAGCTTCTGGGAGGGTGTTCCAAAGTTCTGGTGCTGCCACCGAAAAAGCCCTGGATCTTGTTATGCATAACCTGGCTTCTTTTGGGCCAGGGGCAGACAATAGATTTTTTGTCCCTGATCGCAGTGCTCTCTGGGGGATATATGGGGAAAGGCGGTCCCATAGATAGGCAGGTCCCTGACCATAGAGGGCTTTAAAGGTTAGTACCAACACCTTGAAGCGAACTCGGAACACAACAGGCAACCAGTGCAGCTCTCTCAGCACTGGCTGAATGTGCTCCCGTCGTGGCAGCCCCATTAACAGCCGTGCCGCAGCGTTCTGCACCAGTTGCAGTCTCCGGGTTAGCATCAGGGGTAGCCCCATGTAGAGAGCATTGCAGTGATCTATTCTTGAGGTGACCGTAGCATGGATTACCGTCGCTAAGTCGTTGCGTTCCAGGTAAGGGGCTAGCTGCCGCGCTTGCCGAAGATGAAAGAAGGCAGATCTAACGGTGGCTGCCACGTGAGCCTCCATTATAAGGGAGGACTCAAGGAGCACGCCTAAACTCTTGACCTTAGGGAGCGGTATCAGTGGTACCCCGTCAAGGGCCGGCAGCTGGATCTCTCTCCCCGGACCGCCCCGACCCAGGTAGAGAACCTCCGTCTTCGTCGGATTCAGTTTCAGCCGACTCAGTCTGAGCCAAGAAGCCACGGCTTGTAACGCCAGGTCTAGATTTTCCAGGGTACAGTCAGACTGGCCACCCATCAATAGGTAGAGCTGGGTGTCATCCGCATATTGATGGCAACCCAGTCCGTACCTCCTGACAATCTGGGCAAGGGGGCGCATATAGATACTAAATAGCATCGGGGATAGGATCGCTCCCTGCGGCACCCCACAATTAAGAGAGTGCCTCTGGGATGCTTCCTCCCCTATCACCACCCTTTGTCCCCGATCTTGGAGAAAGGAGGACAGCCACTGCAAGGCAGATTCCTGAATCCCCACAATGCAGGATCAGCCTAATGCATCCCTGACAAGTGTTTGTCGAGCCACTGCTTAAAGATTGCCAGCGAGGGAGAATTCACCACCTTCCTAGGTAGCCAATTCTATTGTTGTACAACTCTTAGCATTAAAACGTTTACCCTAACATCCAGCAGGTACGTTCCCACCCTTAATTTAAATCCTTTATTAACAGTCCTGTCCTCTTCTGCCAATAGGATCTGCTCCCCACCTTCCTCTAAGTGACAGCCCTTGAAATACTTTAAGAGAGCAATCATGTCCCCCCTCAACCTCCTCTTCTCCAGACTGAAGATTCCCAAGTCCCTCAGCCTTTCTGAATCACTTGAGTCTCACCTGCTGTATCAGGGCTGGGTAGTTGCTCTGGATCAGCTACTGGTGATGAGTCTTGGTCAGCCTGCAGCTCATCAGCCTTTTTTCTGGCTTCTGCTGACTCAGAGCCAGCCATGCTCCTGCATCAGGGCTGGGTGGTGGCTCTGGATCAGCTGGTGGTGGTGAGTGTTGGTTAGCCTGCAGCTCATCAGCCTCTTTCCTATTTCTGCTGACTCAGAGCCAGCCATGCATGGCTCCCCTTCTCCTGAGGAGTCCTCCTCCCCTGAGGACTTCATGCTGAGCTCAGGTTGTCCCCCAACAGAGACGCTCAGAAAAACTCTGGAACAGGATTGCGACAGAACCGGCCCGATTTTGCCTTCAGACCCAGTTCCGTCAGCTCCCTTTTGGGTTGCCAACTCCTGGAGGGAGCTAATCTTCTTCGTGTCACTTGGGCACGCTCCCACCACCTGCTCAATTTAGGGGTTCCTGACTGAGAGGAGCAGAACTCCCAATCTTCCTTGCCAATTCTGAGGTCTGGCCTCTGTGTCCTCTGCCAACACAGCACATGGTCATCACAAAGACCAAAGTCCCTCTTTGGGAGACCCCTGCAGGATTGGCACCCTTGCCAGCTGCATGCCTTCTCCCTTCCTGGACTCCCCCCTTGCAGTAGCATGGTTTAAGGCAGTTGTGGATTTCACCACCTTCCTAGGTAGCCAATTCTATTGTTGAACAACTCTTAGCATTAAAACGTTTCCCCTAACATCCAGCAGGTACGTTCCCACCCTTAATTTAAACCCTTTATTACAAGTCCTCTCCTCTTCTGCCAACAGGATCTGCTCCCCACTTTCCTCTAAGTGACAGCCCTTGAAATACTTTAAGAGAGCAATTATGTCCCCCCTCAACCTCCTCTTCTCCAGACTGAAGATTCCCAAGTCCCTCAGCCTTTCTGAATCACTTGAGTCTGACCTGCTGTATCAGGGCTGGGTAGTGGCTCTGGATCAGCTGCTGGTGATGAGTCTTGGTCAGCCTTCAGCTCATCAGCCTCTTTTCTGGCTTCTGCTGACTCAGAGCCAGCCATGCTCCTGCATCAGGGCTGGGTGGTGGCTCTGGATCAGCTGGTGGTGGTGAGTCTTGGTTAGCCTGCAGCTCATCAGCCTCTTTCCTGTTTCTGCTGACTCAGAGCCAGCCATGCGTGGCTCCCCTTCTCCTGAGGAGTCCTCCAGCCCTGAGGGCTTCATGCTGAGCTCAGGTTGTCCCCCAACAGAGACGCTCAGAAAGACTCTGGAACAGGATTGCGACAGAACCGGCCCGATTTTGCCTTCAGACCCAGTTCCGTCAGCTCTCTTTTGGGTTGCCAACTCCTGGAGGGAGCTAATCTTCTTCCTGTCACTTGGGCACGCTCCCACCACCTGTTCAATTTAGGGGTTCCTGACTGAGAGGAGCAGGACTCCCAATGTTCCTTTCCAGTTCTGAGGTCTGGCCTCAAGGTCCTCTGCCAACACAGCACATGGTTATCACAGAGACCACAGTCCTTCTTTGGGAGACCCCTGGAGGATTGGCATCCTTGCCAGCTGCATGCCTTCCCCCTTCTCTGGACTCCCCTCTTGCAGTAGCGTGGTCTAAGGCGGCTGGGGAAACTATGTGGTACGGAGGGACTGCACTTTAAACAAACATAACATTTATTTACAACATACAACTATTTACAGGCATGTTTAAAGAGTGAACAGAAGCAACAAATTACAGTAGGGGAAAATACTCCTTCTCTCCCTGTTATACTACTTCCCCTCACGGGATGACCTGCAGGGCAGGCGCCTCACTTGGACTGTTGCAAGCCTGACCAGACCTTTTCAACTAACCAATCTCCAAGACTGAACTCAAACTGACTGACTGTCCACTTTAACTGTCAAGTCTGAACAGCCCGACTGCCAACTTTAACTGTCCGTTTTCCCACCCCAAATCTACAATATAAATTGCAGTTCTCGCCCGGGAACTGGTTTACCCTCCTCTCGCCATCTGGGAGACCAGCCTGAAAGACTTCCCGTCTCTCTAGGAGGCCTCCTCAGAATCGCTGGTTCCAGACAGGAGGGGAGGGGAGAGAAGGAAGAGACTAGGCCCCGAAGGCTGCCTCCCATTAGATACAGGCCTAAAATGGCGTTTCTCCAAAGGGATAGTTCCTGATTTCTCTTTCCCTAACATATTCAACACACCCTTTCCCTTCGATAGAATTACAAACATCCCCTTTAACTGTGATTTGGAAATGATCCTGTCAAGTCCCCAAGCCTGGGTCCCCAGTCTTGGCACCTGAACAGCACCCAGTTCAGTGGGTTCACACAAGTAAAGCAGACCCTTTTAAAATATATAAAGACTGATGAAGGATGTGAAAACAAGACATTACTAAACAGCAACAGAAAACCATGAAAAGCTCACTGTTCTCTCTTATACATGAAATAGCTGGGATTAGTGCTTCGTATTACAGCATAAGTATTCCACCTGTAGCGAAAGGTATTCTACAAAAAAATCTCATCACAGTGAAGCAAGAAAATATCAAAGCATACTAGAGTTTGCATGGCTTCTCTCTGGTCTCTACCAGTTTTATACTTTCTGCCCCTCTAGAGTCAGGTGGTCCAAATAACCCAATCAAGAGTCCTCCCTGATGGAATTATCCGGAGGCTGTCAGCACCATCCCAATCTCCCCTCCCTCCTAGTTACACAATGGGATACAGGGTCTCACAGTTAACCAAGTACCACAGTCTTGAGTCTGGCCCTGAAAATGATAAAGGATGTTAGCCACAGGGAGAGTTAAATCACGAACACCTGCAGGTCAGACCAGGCCACAAAATTCACGTAGACCCTTGAGGGGAACTAGAGTGCTTGTCTTACAGATCTGTCCCCTTTATAGCTATCAAGTTCAAAAGATCTAAATTTACTCTTTATAATAAACTTTATTCCATCTTTATAATAAACTTTATTCCATCTTTCATCTTCCTCTGAGCTTCCTAGGCCAAGATATGAATTTTAAAAAAATTTTTAAACCTTCAAAAAATGACGAAATTTTTGACCTCACCAATTTTCAATCTGACAGTCAGATTCAAAAGCTTAGGACTTGCCCTTTCTATCAAGCCCAATTTCGCTCAGAAGAATTTTTATTCTTGAATTTCTTTCATCCCTCACATAAGAATGATCTCTCTCTCTCTCTCTCTCTCCCCCTTCCTCTCCCTCCCAAAAGAAGAAAGGATAAGAGAGACTTTTGTGGAGAAAGACAGTGGTATTACATCTGAAGAAAAGCTGGAGAGTTTCTCAAGGGGATTCCAAAAACATATTTCCTTCCCAAATGAGTTGGCTGAGAGTGAGTATCCTTCACGGTTATGTCAAGGGAATAGGTAAGCAATAGCCATGGGGTTTTTTAATTCACTTCTGAGCAACATTTGGCTTGGTACAATCATACAGCCTGCTGGATAAGGAGGAAGGGAGGCCTTCATGGAACTGAGATTTGGAAGGTTATGGCCTGTCTGGAAAAGGTCAGTTTTAGCAAAACCAGTAATTGCTGTGAACATGCTCATCATTTAAATAAACCTTATTTGAATTACATCAAAGAGGTGGACTGAGGGATTGCTGCACAGAATCTGACAAAAGAGCCCTCTGCTGACAGGCAGGTATTGTATCACACAGCTGAGATGAGTCTGGAGTGTGTTGGGGGGGGGGGGAATTGGCATTGCAAGCTCTTGAGGGGATGAGGTATCCTTTTTTTATGTATATTTTATTATTATTATTCATTATCCATTTCTCTACATTGTTTCTGGTATCCATTTTACATTTTCCCCCCCAACCCACCCCCCTTAGTCTATACATCCTCTTCTTCTTCCAGCCAGGGACAAAGGACTTGAAGCTTCCACTGAATGTCCACTCTCCTTTCTTCCTTCGCCCATTTCAGATAGGTCTGCCACTTTTCTTTGATTCTTGATCTTCTTTCCTCCCATGATTCTTCTTGCGACATTATAGCAGCTATATCTGACTGGACAAAATCAAAGAGATAGTTATGCCAAGTTCTTTCCTTCCATTTACTTTTATCCTTCCATCCTGCCGCTATTACCGCTTTACCCGCTGATATCATTGCTTTTAGTAAATCTTGATTATAGTTCTTTATTTTTTCATTCCCTAATATACTCATCTGCATTAATTCAAAGTTAATTCTCGGCTCTACCTGAAAGAATTTCTTTATCATTCCCACTACCATTTCCCATAGTTTCTTGGCCTCAGGGCACTCCCACCACATGTGGGAATACCATCCCTTCTCTTTCTTACAGTGCCAACACTTAGGGCTCAACCCAGGAAACATATTGGCTAAAGTAGCCGGAGTTCTATACCATTTGGTGAAAAATTTCAATTCCATTTCTCTAACCTTATGTACCTTAACTTTTTTTAAACCTTCCATTATCTTCTCCCCTGTTCGTTTCAATATTTGGCCTTCTGAACTCCATGTCCGTTGAAGGTAGCTTATTGCTCCTTCGTTGCCTGAATTCACACTCCTGTATAAGATGCTTACTAATCCTTTTTTTGTTTTTCCCATTAATTTGTAAAACTTTTCCATAGGTTCTTCTTCATTTAAATTACTCTTCTCCACTTCCTTCTTAACTTTAGTATACAATCCTGTAGCCTTAAGCCAATATTGTATTCCTACGGCTTCTTGTAACTCTTGTAATGATTTTAACTTATCTAATATTAACAAATCTTCTACCCTTCTAAATCCTTTAGCCTTAAGTAGTTCGCTCCACCTATGTTCCTTATCTCCTTCCATCAACATTTCTAATGGCATCCATCTAGATACCCGATTCAGCCATTTCGGCTGCCATTTCTTCCAAACATATAACCCATTTTTCCTTGGTCCCACGTTTAAATTAAGTTCCTTCGCCCCCATGTTCGTAAAGATGCCATGTTTTCCTACCCCATTATTAGCTTCATTCTCAAACCTTATCCATTTCTGATCCCCTTCCTTCTCTATCTCTAATAATGCCTTAAGCTGAAATGCTTCATAATAATTGACTGTATCTGGAACTCCCCATCCAAGTTCCGATTTATGGTTGTATGCTAATTTTTTGGGGATTCTAAGTTTCCTACTACCAAATATCCATTCCCTTATTTTAGTGTTCCAGTTAATCATTTTTTGCTTATCTAACTCCAATGGTATCGTTTGAAAAAGGTACAATAACCTTGGCGTCCAAAACATCGATACACTCTTTATTCTAGTGGTCAGGCTCATCGTCCTTTCCCCCCACTGCTGCATATCCCTCTCTATCTTCTCCTAGATTTTATTATAATTTCCCTCCACTATCCTGTTAATATTTTTATAAATTTCTATCCCTAGATATTTAAATTTCTTAACTCCCATCCCCATATTAGTTATCCTATTAATCTCTTTCCTTTCTTCCAAACCAAGATTAAAGTACATTATTTCAGACTTTCCCATATTTATTCTTAAACCTGACATGGCTTCAAAATCCTCTAATATAATTTTCGTTTCCCTAATGGCTTCTTTCGGGTTAGATATTGTCATGATTATATCATCTGCAAACAAGTTGATTTTTATTTCCTCCTTTCCCATTCTACAGCCTTCTATTCTCCCTGAATTCCTGATTCTTTCTGCTAATTGCTCTATCGCCATTATAAACAGGGATGGGGAAAGTGGACACCCCTGCCTCACACCTCTCTCAATTGAGAACTGATCCGTATGTTCGTTATTTACTCTTACCGCTGCTGACCCCTCCCTGTAGACCTCTTGAATGGTTTTTAAGAATAGTGGCCCAATCCCACACTTCTTCATTATGGACCATAAGAATTCATGGGACAGCGTATCAAATGCCTTGTATACATCTAATTTAAGCAAAGCAAGTTGCCCAGAATGTTATTGGTACAATACATTTAATATATTCTTTATAGGATGTGCAATATTCCTATTCTTCACAAAACCATATTGATCCTCTTTTATTATATAAGGTAATATGTTCCTTAGCCTATTTGCTAAAACTTTAGCAAATATTTTGTAGTCCTGGTTAAGTAGACTTATTGGTCTATATGAACCCACTTCCCGAGGATCTTTCTGGGGTTTTAATATTACGGTTATTTCAGCCATTCTCCAAGAGTCGGGGGCTTTCTCTCCCCTCAATATAGCATTAAACACTTGTTGTAATTCGGGGATCAGTAACTCCTTCATCTCCCTATAAAAATCCGCAGTAAAGCCGTCTGGCCAAGGGATTTACCCACGTTTAAATTGTTCACAAC
The DNA here is from genome assembly GCF_032191835.1 of Heteronotia binoei. Lineage (NCBI taxonomy): Eukaryota > Metazoa > Chordata > Lepidosauria > Squamata > Gekkonidae > Heteronotia > Heteronotia binoei. The sequence goes on along the minus strand of NC_083228.1, from coordinate 147,364,247 downwards.
TTCCTCTATTTCTTGAACTGTTATGTTGGGTGGGGGGGGAATTGGCATTGCAAGCTCAGATTGCAAGCTCATGAGGGGATGAGGTATCCTTAAATACTAGACATTCTGGAGAAAGGTGGGAAAAGGTTAAGATCAGGGAAACTGGAGGAAGCTGAAGAGCCATCAGTCCTTTCCTTCTGCAGTCATAGAGATGTTTTTGGACCTTACCTGCCCTCCCAGGTGTTAAAGGGATCTCTCTCTTTATTCCAGCAGAGGATGACCAGATAAATGAGGAGGGTGAAGAACTTCTCCAGCACTTGCCATATCAGGTTCAAGAGTTGAAAGAAAACAAGAGAAATCGACGCAGACCTAAGAGAAAGGAAGGAAGCTGTATGGTTGAGAAGAGAGAAGGAAAAAGGATTAATGTACATTTTCCAAAGCAGAGAATAATTAAGGCATGTGCATCCACTCAGTATAGGAAGTACTTCAAAAATAAATCACAGCTCCTTGTGCACCAAAGCGTACACAGAGGCAAGAAACATCAACAAATGCACACAGGGGAAAAAGCTTTTGAATTCACAGAGTGTGGAAAGAGATTCAGTCACAGTCGCAATCTTCGATGGCATCAGAGAACCCATACAGGAGAGAAACCTTTTGAATGCTCACAGTGTGGAAAGAGATTCAGTCAGAGTGGCACTCTTCAACAACATCATAGGACGCACACAGGAGAGAAACCTTTTGAATGCTCACAGTGTGGAATGAGATTCAGTCGGAGTAGTACGCTTCAATGGCATCAGAGAACCCACACAGGGGAGAAACCTTTTGAATGCTCACACTGTGGAAAGAGATTCCGTCAGAGTGGCACTCTTCAACAACATCATAGGACGCACACAGGAGAGAAACCTTTTGAATGCTCACAGTGTGGAATGAGATTCAGTCGGAGTAGTACTCTTCAATGGCATCAGAGAACCCACACAGGGGAGAAACCTTTTGAATGCTCACACTGTGGAAAGAGATTCCGTCAGAGTGGCACTCTTCAACAACATCATAGGATGCACACAGGAGAGAAACCTTTTGAATGCTCACAGTGTGGAATGAGATTCAGTCGGAGTAGCACTCTTCAATGGCATCAGAGAACCCACACAGGGGAGAAACCTTTTGAATGCTCAGAGTGTGGGAAGAGATTCAGTCGGAGTGGCCATCTTCAACTGCATCAGAAAACCCACACAGGGGAGAAACCTTTTGAATGTTCAGAGTGTGGAAGGAGATTCAGTCGGAGTGGCACTCTTCAACAACATCAAAGGACCCACACAGGGGAGAAACCTTTTGAATGCTCACAGTGTGGAAAGAAATTCAGTCAGAGTGGCACTCTAAAGCTGCATCAGAGAACCCACACAGGGGAGAAACCTTTTGAATGCTCACAGTGTGGAAAGAGATTCAGTCACAGTGGCACTCTAAAGCTGCATCAGAGAATCCACACAGGGGAGAAACATTTTGAATGCTCACAGTGTGGAAAGAGATTCACTCACAGTGGTGCTCTTCAAAAGCATCAAAGAACCCACACGGGGGAGAAACCTTTTGCATGCTCAGAGTGTGGAAAGAGATTCAGTCAGAGTGGCCATCTTCAACAGCATCAGAGAACCCACACAGGGGAGAAACCTTTTGAATGCTCACAGTGTGGGAAGAGATTCAGTCAGAGTGGCCATCTTCAACAGCATCAATGGACCCACCCAGGGGAGCAACCTTTTGAATGCTCACAGCATTGAAAGAGATTCAGTCAGAGTGGCACTCTTCAACAACACCAAAGGGCCCACACAGGGGAGAAACCTTTTGAATGCTCAGAGTGTGGGAAGAGATTCAGTCAGAGTCGCACTTTTCAACCACATCAAAGGACCCACACAGGGGAGAAACCTTTCGAATGCTCACAGTGTGGGAAGAGATTCAGTCGGAGTGGCACTCTTCAGCTGCACCATACAACCCACACAGGGAAACCTTTGTGAATGCTCAGAGTGTGGAAAGTGATTCAGTTGACATGGCCATCTTTGACAGCATGAAATAATCACAAGGGGAAACCATGTAACGGCTTAGCCCAGTAAAAGAGCTCTTCTAGAAAGCGTGAATATACACAGAAATTTTACCCTAAGCCAGGAAGAAATGTTAGAAATGCTCCGACTATGACAGGAGCTTTAGACATGTTTTAAGCCCTCAAATACATCCCACTATCCCACATGGTGTTAAAGGGACACCTCATGGTCCAACTTCAATAATGATCCTGATTTGGCTATAGATTAGGATTTACTTTGGGCCCCAGATTTGGAGTTCTTTGGGAAAATTTCTTTTTGCCAAATAGAATGAATTATAGGCTTTTTCTCAGTTCTTAATACCTAGCATATTATGTACTGGTTTTGTAATAGCATATTATGTACTGGAATTGTAAATTGTTTATGCATCAAATTGTATAAACTGGATCTTTGTATTTAGATTTATATTTTTATGTCCTTTCTTCCCTATGCTCCCTTTGTATTGGATTAGATTTAATTTTTTTAAAAAAACATTGCTTGAATGGTCCCTGTCTTCTCTGGGCTAATTTTTTACTCCCTTTGATTTCCTGCCTGGCTTTCTGTTGGCTGACAAGGTGTCTGAACAACCACAGCAAAATTGTATACCTCTGGAAGCGGAGAGCAGATTGCCTGGGCCAGGTTGGCGCTTAAAAGGCACCTTGAATCTCTTCCTTCATTTGAAAACAAATAGTCATGGAAATGGTTCTTTTATTTGCTTCTGTGCCCGGCAGCTAGTAAAAGGTTAAGAAGCAGATAAGACACTCGGGAATATCTGTGGAAGAATTCTATGAAACTCGCAACATGTCATAGTATTAAAGAAAACTGTTTTAAGATGATGTATAGATGGTATATGACTCGAAAAAAATTAGCAAAGATGAACAACAAGATGCCAGATAGGTGTTGGAGATGTAAAAAGCACGAAGGTTCTTTCTACCATATGTGGTGGACTTGTGAAAGGGCTAAAATGTTTTGGCAAATGATTCAGCAAGAGATTTCTACGATCTTGGGATATGAATTCAATAAAGTGGCAGAGACTTTTCTGCTGGGATTACAAATGGAAAAATTTCCAAAAGAAGACAGAACTTTAATATGGTACAGCAAGGAGGGGAGAAACATTGAAGTCCTCCAACATCCTCCTTGTAGGATCTGAGTTTGCTTCCAGGAGGGCTGGAGGACAGGTGTTTGAGAAGCCAGATTGGGGGTGGGGGTGCCTGGATGAGGAAAGAATAGGGGAGGGGGGGCTGGGAGGAAAAGCTGCCCCAGGCTGGGCAACCCTCTTCATCCCACATGAGGAACAAGAAGGGTGGGAAATGATCCAGATGTGCATAATTTGCAGAAAGCCAGGTGAGTGGGAGCCTTCCCGTCTTCCCCAGGCAGGCCATTGCAGAAGGCGGGGCCACAACAGAGAAGGCACGTGTGTGGTGAGTTGCTGATTTTACTCATTGGCATGTGGCACCTAGTGGAGGCCCTACTCAGATGACCCTGGAGAGGTGAGAAAAGGGAGCAGACAATGAGGCACAGAAGGGACAGCTTACACAAGACTCCCCTCCCATGTAGTCAGCGTTGCCAACCTCCAGGTGGTGCAGGAAAAAGGTAAATATACCTCCTCGAAAAACCAGCTTCGATAATAATACAAAACTTACGCGCTTTACAAAAATATAGAACAAAATTTCAAAATAAGGTGAAATCAATTACAAAAATAGAACACTGACCACGCCCGTATCTCAAATTCTCATAGCTGACAAATTAATGCCAAATTTTCAAATGAAAAGTCCAGGCTATGGCAAAGGTTGGTTCTTAAACAGAGCCCCAAGCTCCAATTCTTTTCAGTAGATGTTGCAGTAGCTCAGTGCAGCAAGGCATATATGGAACGTGACAGGGTTGCACTTGATGCCCTGTTTCACTTAAAGCTTCTACAAGCTTTTCTGTGCCATTATACAATTGGCAATGAGAGCAAGGCTTCAGAATTCTTAGCAATGGCAACCCTTCTTGGCCATCTTTCCACCCCAGCAGTATCTCCAACGTGGCAAACATCAAACCGTTAAAGCAGTTCAGCATTAAAACTACATTCAAGGTGATGTATACACATAAAATAATTTTGTAAAAATTTAGTAAAAATGTATGAATACACACAACACCAAAACCAGGAAGGAAAGCCAGTAACCGTGAGCGGGGGATGAAGTTTCAACGGGTGAGCCTCCATCCATCCCAGAACTTCTGAGGTGGTCTTATGTCCTTGCCTGAAGCATTAGGGACTTTGTGAGCTTCTCCATCCGTGAGAACCAGGGTTGGCCAGGCTGCCTGGGGCCACCTAGAGGGGGCTTCCTGTGGGTGGGAGCAGGGTGGGGTCTCACTGTATGTAATCAGGCCACGGCCTGGGGCTTGCAAGCCAGTTTTACTTGGATATAGTTATGCTGAATGACTGAGTAAAAGCTGCTGGTCACTACTCTGGGAGCCCTCGTTCTTCCCCACGGAACCCAGTATTGAACACTTCCTCCCCTCAAAAAACCCTGTCCTCAAACTCCACCCCTGAAATCTCCAGCAATCCCCTAACCCAGAGTTGGCAACCCTACCTGGTTGACTTGCATGCAGGCTGGTTCAAGGCATGTTGTCCCCCAAGCCAGGGAAGCCCGTTGCATCCTGGGAGCCTGGGCTGCAGGTAGCGAAGCAGTGCCCGGGGAGGAGGCCTGTCCAGGGTTGCCATGGAGATAATGTCTCCCTGCTCAGTCTGCTAAAATGGCTCTTCTGAAGCAGTTATTTTCCCTCCTCTCTCTGTTGGTTTCTTCCCACCTTGTTTAAATAGAAGCTTTAATTTGCCTCAAAAGCTTGATGGGTCACCTGTCAGTGCCCTTCCTGGGGTGTGGGGGGTGCTTGGGAAGGGGAGGAGGGGGCTATTTGGGGCTCTCCCTGGTTTGGTGGTTGCTTGCAGCTGCTTGTGGCCCTTTCCTGCTGAAGGGGGGAGGAGGGGTGTGTGGGGCTGAAAGGCTCCTGGAGGGGGGGTGCCCATCTGAGGGAAGCCGCTGCCGTTCCCCGCTAGGGTTGCCAAGTCCAATTCAAGAAATATCTGGGGACTTTGGGGGTGGAGCCAGGAGAGTTTGGGGGTGGAGCCAGGAGACATTGGGGTGGAGCCAGGAGCAAGGTTGTGACAAGCATAATTGAACTCCAAAGGAAGTTCTGTCCATCACATTGAAAAGGACCACACACCTTTTCAATGCCTTCCCTCCTTGGAATTAATAAAAGATAGGGGCACCTTATTTGGGGGCTCATAGCATTGGACTCCGCGGTCAGATCTTTTTGAATCTTGGACGGTCTTTTGAGGAGAGGCATCGGATGCTATGCTGAAAATCTGGTGCCTCTACCTCAAAAAACAGCCCCCCCCCCCAGAGTACCAGATACCCGCTGATCAATTCTCCATTATTCCCTTTGGGAATCGGTTTCCATAGGGAATAATGAATGCCCAGCAGTCAGTTTCCTCCCCAGTCTGGTAAGTCACATGCTCTCTCTCGCTAGGGAGGCAGTCTTGCCTGGCTGGTTGCGATGCCTTGCTGGCCTTTTTTTCCACCGCATAATGTGCTTTTAAAATTATTTACCCAGACCTTGCGTATTTGAGGTGTGCGTGCCGTGCACACGAAAGCTCATACCTTGAATAGCACTTTGCTGGTCTTAAAGGAGCCGCTGGACTCTCTAACTTTACCCGGACCTTGCAAGCGTTAAGAAAGTGGACGGCTTCCTTCTCACTCAGGAAGAAAGCAAAGAGTGCAGGCAGGCGCGGGCTTCCTCATGCCGGTTTTAGCTTTTCTTCGGGGTCGAGTTGGAAAACGGCCTGTAATTGGCAGCCTCAGACGGGGGGGGGGGGGGGGCTTGCATGGGGTTGTTGTTTTTCTGTTTTACCTTTCCTCCCTTTGACTTTCCTGATCGCTCCTTCCCAGCTACAGCCGCTCCTCGGAAGGAAGGGCAATTGGTATTTATTGTAAAAAAAAATCTCGCAAGTCCCTCCCAGAAGGCAGGATCAAAGGGGGGGGAGAGGAGACCCTCTGCCGCTCTCCTCAGGCACTGGCAGCCTGTAGCTCGGGCCGCAGCCGCGGTGATGGGCCTGGGCCAGCAGCGCTTGTGGTGGCGGTGCTGCGCTGTTGTTGCTGCGGCGGCGGCGGCCCGGTGCTGTGAGGGGGAAGCATCGTCCCCCCTCCCGCTTCCGAATATTTGCAGACCGGGGGAGGAGGCTCAAAATCCAGTGTTCTCCCGCCAGGGCGGGAGATTTGGGACGCCTATTCCCCGCACACCTGTGCCCCACCCACTGAGGCCTCGCTGCCAGGGAAGGACCGTTTGCCAATCGGGTCTGTCTGGCATAACCTAAGTTTTGCATCAACTAAGGTGACCAGAAGAAGAGAGATTATCTTGAAACGTGCAAAAGTGTCAACCTCAGGTCCATGTTGTCACATTTTCAGTTGTGACAATGAGTACATCACATTGCTGAATTCCACTCTGTGTGCAAACTGGCAGAAACACATAAGGATTACTCCAGTTGGATGTTGAGCTTCATGGTAGAACTGTAGGAATTTCAGGTGAAAATTGGTATAAACTGAACAGGGTGGCCGTGGCTAAAACCATCCCATTTATGTGTATTCAGCACATACTGATTCAATTTTAATTTGAAGTGAAATAATATATTCCAGCAGTGAAGTGTTCAGCGCCATGTTGTGAATTTATAACACTGCACAGTGTTTTGTTTGTGCTTTTTCAGCTTTCATTCCTTTTTGTTTACAAAATTAGGACCAGGCAGCCCTCTTTTCTGCCCCCAAACCCGAATTAAGGCGGATAGCTGCCCCTGAGACCTGGGCCTTCCCAGCTTCCATAAAGATTGGACCACACATGAATTACCTGAGCCCTATTTCCCTACGACTCAAGTGACTGCCACTCCACTGTAAGGGTAAAGAGAGCCCACCCCCCTCCAATGCAGCCTGTGCTTGTAAGCATCAGTGCCCCACTGGGAGGCTTGGGGAACAAAACAACCAGAACACCCCTGTGAGGTAGGCCAGTCTGCATGTTGCAACACTCACATACATAGAAGACACAAAGACTTCCCTGCAAAGGACGCAGGAGGTCAGCTCCTGTTGCCCTCTGGCCCATTCGGTCACGTAATGAGGCAGCCTTGTAAATAGGAATCACTTTGGGGGTGGGGGAGAAAACCCAACTTCGGGTGGGGGGGGGCTCAGCAACATAGACTGATTCGCCTGCAGAAGAGCCCCAGTCCAGTCGCCAGTTTAAAAGGTCAGGTACATGCAAGAGAGCGGCTGCCAATCAGAATGATGGGCACTCCTGAGAGATGAATGGTCCTTCAGCATAAGGCAGTGCGCTCCTTCTTGTTTCCGTGACCAGAAGAAGAGAGATTCTCTTGAAACATGCAAAAGTATCAACCATGTTGTCACATCTTCAGTTTTGGCAATGGGTGCATCACATCGTTGAATTCAACTATATCTGTGAACTGGCAGAAACACTTAAGGATCATCCAGTTTCTGCATATTTTACGCCCATTGATTCAATTTTGATTTGAAGCGAAATAATATATTTTAGCTGTGAAGTGTTTAGCACCGTGTTGTGACTTTATAACATCACAAAGTGTTTTATTTGTGATTGTACAGCCTTATTTTCTGTTTGTTTGCAAAATTAGGACCAGGCAGCCCTCTTTGCGGCCCCCAAACCAGAATTAAGGAGGAAAGCTGCCACTGAACGTGAGCCTTCCTAGCTTCCTTAAAGATTTGACCATGCGTGAATTGCTGAGGCCAATTACCTGATGATGGAAGGGACTGTCGCTCCACTGTAAGGGTAAAGAGAGCCCCCCCCCTGCCATGCAGCCTGTGCTTGTTATAGGGTTGCCAATCCCCAGGTGGGGGCAGGGGATCCCCGGTTTGGAGACCCTCCCCCAGCTTCAGGGTCGTCAGAAAGCGGGGGGAGTGGAGGGAAATGTCTGCTGGGAACTCTATTATTCCCTATCAAGATTTATTCCCATAGAAAATCATGGAGAATTGATCCATGGGTATCTGGGGCCCTGGTAGGGCTGTTTTGGGGGGTAGAGGCACCAAATTTTCAGTATAGCATCTAGTGCCTCTCCCCAAAATACCCCCCAAGTTTCAAAAAGATTGGAACAGGGGGTCCAATTCTATGAGCCCCAAAAGAAGGTGCCCCTATCCATTATTTCTGAGCGGCTGCCAGTCACAATGATGGGCACTCTTGAGAGACGAAGGGTCCTTCAGCATGAGGCAGAGCGCACCTTCCTCCTTCCACGGCCCAGAGGTTCATGGCTCAGTGGTAGCAGAGCATGCCTGGTTCAATCCCTGGGATCTCCAGTTAAACAGACCAGGCAGTGGGTGATGCGAAAGACCTCGGCCTGAGACCCTGCAGAGCCGCTGCCGGTCTGAGCAGACAACACTGGCTGTGATGGGCCCCCGGGCTGGGTGGCTGCCTGAGAGCACTGAGGACTAGCACCATCTGCAGGCTGAAAGGAAAAGTGGGATTAGGGGAGTGGGGACTGTGGTTCAGGGGCAGAGCATCCCCTTGGCGGGCAGAAGGTCTCCTGTCCAACCTCCAGTTCAAAGACTCGGGGAAGAAGTGATGTGAAGGACTCCTGAGGACACACAGAGGCCTGCCAGTCTGAGTGGACAATACTGACCTGGATGGAGATGGGGGGGGGGGGGGGGCTCTGATTTGGTGCAAGGCAGTTCCCAGAATGCAAGGGGAAAACAGCTGCCGGGCTGCCTGCCTAGGATTCTGGCCACAGAAGTGATGCTTGCGGAGGCATCCCAGAGGGCTCATGTCCCCCGCCCCTCCACCATTTCAAAGACTGACCCTCCCCCCTCATCTGCAAGAGAAGAAGCCTCCTTCCTTCTGCCCCCGGTGCAAGGAGGCCCCTCCCAGGCGTCTGCAACGAGGCAGGAAGGCTGCAAGGCTGAGCTCTCCCTGCAAAAGGGGTAGGATATTTTTTTTCCTTCTGCAACCCAAAGCGGTCCCGCCCCACGGAGAGGCGTCCGGGAGAGCTGCAATCCCGGCAGAGCAGAGGCCGGAGCCAGGGGGTGCTGGAGCCCCTTCCAAAGCACTGCTGCTCCGGAAGGGAAGGAAGGCTTGCATGCCCGGGCCGGCCTTTGCAAAGGGAGCCCCGGAACGGAAGACGCGCAAGCTCTGCTGCTGGGGTTGGGGTGCTGCGCCGGTGGGGCAGGAGGGGCCGAAGGGAAGAGCAGCAGCCGGGCCTCCTGCGACCCTCCCCCCGGTTGCAAAAGCAGCAGCAGCTCCGAGCGCCACGAGGGCCGGAGAGGGGAAGGCGAGGCGGCCAGGTAGGGAAGGGGCCTTGCAGCACCCAAGGGAGACCGGGGGGGGGGGGGGAGGCGCGCCTGGAGCCCCCTGGATGCTGCTGCGGCCAAGAGCGCCGAGGGCCCCCCGGCCATTCCCCAGACTCCATCCCCTTCCTCCCGCCCGTCTTCTGCTGCACCCCCCCCCCGCCCCCTTTCCCCGCACACCTGAACTGCCCGGGACCAGCTGAGAGCCAGTAGGGTGTGGTGCGGTGAATGCAGGGACTCTGATCTGGGAGAGCCGGGTTCGGCCCCCCCCCCCTCCAGGGAAGCCTTTATGGGCCTGGGTCCTTCTGACACTTCAGGCTTGAGGGGTCACCGGTCAGGTCCCCCCTGGTGTGTGGGCGGGTGGGTGGGAGGGCTTGGGAAGGTGAAGAGGGGGGCTATTCTGGGCCGTGCCTGGGTTGAACCCCAAACCAGAGTGGTCGCTGGCAGCTACTTATGGCCTTTCCTACTGACCAGCAAACTAACTTACAACCTAATGAAGATGCTTAAGAGATGCAAGGACCAAACAGGGATAGCAAGCTCAGTTTACCTGGTCACCATATGTTTGGATTTAATTCTGAGGAGAATCATAGAGACGCAAATATCAGAATTGGAGATGGATATGTAAATGTATCTTCTTAACTGTGGAATGTAGCGAGTAATTAACTGAGCCCCTGTGGTTACGTGAGTAGCCCCTGCAGCTGCCTTGAGAGTCTCCTTCTAGTTGTGACGAGAGCCATGAGGAGCTGGTTTTCAGCCTCCCCAAAAGACGTGTTTGCTGGAGATCTAACAGGTGAACCCCGCAGTTCAGACCCCCATGGCTTTTGAAAGAGATGCTCTCGCCTAGGACCTCAGGTCTGTTGCAGAGATACAGACAACAGTTAAGGGGTCACCAGTCCCCCTGGTCCTTTGGGGGCCCCACTTTAACTTAAGAATTAGCCCCTTGGACAGACTGAACCCATGTACTGAGAGGCTAAGCTTGTAACGCCCTTTAGGAGCCAAACAGAGACCATTAACTTTCCCAGAGAACTCAGGAAGCATCTCTAAAATAGCTTGCTATGTCATACAACAAAATTATTTTAAACCATGTTTATAAACCACAAGAAGCACTTTAGTTCTCATCCACCAGGGCAATTCTCATTTGCTTTTTTGTGACATGTGACTGTCTCTGTATCTCTTTACAGTCAGGTGACTAAAGGCATCTCTATCCAGTAGACTGGGTAGACTGAACCCATGGAATGAGAGTCTAGGCTTGTAACATCCTTAAAGAGCCCAACTGAGACATTTAACTATTCTAAAGAACAAAGCAGGCAGATCTAAAACAGCTTAGTATGTCATATAACAAAATTATATTAAAGCAGGTCTACAAACCGCAAGAAGCACTTTAGTTCTGCTCCACCAGGGCAATTCTCATTCGCTTTCCTTGAGACATGTGACTGTCTCTGTATCTCTTTACAGTCAAGTGACTCAAGGCATCTCTACCCAGTCTGAGGTGACCCAAGAGAAGCGGAGGGAGATGGAAGAGCAGGACCCAGAAGGAGCTGCAGCTGGCAAGACAGCAAGCAAAGGCCCCCCTCCCACCCAAGCTGGGGGTGGTGGTGAAGGCTGGGAAAGCCCCGTGCCAGAGACACCTTCTCAGGTCACGGAGATCTCAGAGGTGCATGGCCAACACTTCCGGCAGTTCCAGTACCGTGAGGCTGATGGGCCCCGAGAGGTTTGCAGCCGGCTCCACCGACTCTGCAGCCACTGGCTGAAGCCAGAGAGGAACTCCAAGAAGCAGATGGTGGACCTGGTGATCCTGGAGAGGTTCCTAGCCCTCCTGCCCCAGGAAATGCAGCGCTGGGTGAGGGAATGTGGGCCGGAGACCAGTTCCCAGGCGGTGGCCTTGGCCGAAGGCTTCCTCCTGAGTCAGGCCAAGGAGAAGAGGCAGGCAGAGCAGGTGAGGGGGTTTCCTCCAGCTGTGTCCAATTCAAGCAAGGATATTGGAGCTAATTCTAAAGTTTCCCTGAGAGATATTTGCCCATGTGTTAATCATCTGAATGGGAGCTTTAACAGCCTCCTTCAGCAGCCTCTTCTACTAGAGAATTTCTTCTCTCTTTCCAGACAACTCACTGGGTCTGCTGATGGAAGAGCGCAGAGTCTGGGAGTGGGGCAGGATCTGTTGCTTGGTCTCTTCTCCGTTCCATCTCTTCCCCTTCTCAATCGCTGCTCTTTCAGATGTGGGGACCATCCTTGGAGAGAGAAGCTCCATTCCCTGAGGCAGAACGAGGTTCCTTGGAGGAAGGGCAGAGGGCGCAGGCCCAGGAAGGTGCCCAAGATGCCCTCTCTTGTGGTAAGGTCTCATTCTGCCTTTTTACAATTGGGGCAGTCCCTGAATGTGGTGGGTGGAGAGTTCAGGTCAGGAAAAGAATTCAGTACTTCTTCACATATCACTGAATGTCCACTGACTGTGATTCTTCTGAAAGGGGATTAGAAAGAATTATAGAGGGCAGTTCCTCCCATGAATTAGAACATTCATGTCTCACCTTCCTTCCATAGGAGGAACTCAGGGTGCCTCAAAAAAGAAAAGTAAAGTTAGACAAACCTGGGCAGAGCTATTCATCCCGGAGAATACGGGGAGTCTATGCCTTCTGAGGCAGTGCTGAACAATGAAAACCAGTTCATAAGAGCCAAATAGGAAATCGGGTGCTGCAGGAGGGGTGACCAGATGTGGCCTGGCATCCCAGGGGATTCGGGGAGGGCCTTGGGATGAAGCTTTGCACGGATGCTACCCTGGGTTCTCCAGAAGCGCTCAAGTAAAGCCATGTCATTTCCACTCCCCACTTTTTCCACCCCCAGTCCAGACTGAAGGGCCCACTGCCAGCTGGCAGGAGAAGGGGATTCCTGGGCGTTTGGTGTGATCCAGCAGGGATGCTGCAACCTTTGGAACTCCAGAGTTCACAGGGCACATTTCAGGTCTCACAGAAGCCTGGAATATGTTGGCAGCATTTATCACCCCCTGAGGCTCATGGGTACTTCTCTTCTGCCTCTCCCAGAATTTAGTAAAAGGATGTTTTTACTAAAAAGAATTTAGTAAAAGTGATTGCGCCGCTTGGGAGCAGTGACCATAATGTTATTGATTTCACCATTTGTATAAATAGGGAGTTGCCCCAAAAGACCGCCACAACCACATTTAACTTTAAAAGGGGTAAATTCACTGAGATGAGGAGGCATGTGAGGAGGAAACTGAAAGGAAAGGTAAATACGGTCAGAACCCTTGGGGAAGCTTGGAGACTATTTAAAACTATAATCCTAGAAGCTCAGATAAAATACATACCACAAGTTAGGAAAGGCACAAACAGGCATAAGAAAAGGCCTGCATGGTTAACAAACAAAGTAACGGAAGCTGTAAAAGGTAAGAAGGACTCCTTTAAGCGGTGGAAAACCAGTCCAAGTGAGATTAGTAAAAGGGAACACAGGCTGAGGCAAATCAAATATAAGACTGTGATCAGGCAGGCAAAAAGGGACTATGAGGAGCATATTGCAAAAAACATAAAGACCAACAATAAAAATTTCTTCAAATATATTAGAAAGAAACCAGCCAGGGAGGCAGTGGGGTCCTTGGATGGCCATGGGGTAAAAGGATTACAGAAGGAGGATAGGGAAATGGCTGAGAAGCTGAATGAATTTTTTGCCTCCGTCTTCACTGTGGAAGATGAGAACTTTTTGCCCACCCCAGAACCACTAATTTTGGAAGGGGTGTTGAAAGACCTGAGTCAGATTGAGGTGACAAAAGAGGAGGTCCTACAACTGATAGACAAATTAAAAACTAATAAGTCACCGGGTCCGGATGGCATACATCCGAGAGTTCTGAAAGAACTCAAAGTTGAACTTGTGGATCTTCTAACAAAAATCTGTAATCTTTCATTGAAATCTGCCTCCGTTCCTGAGGACTGGAAGGTAGCAAATGTCACCCCCATCTTTAAAAAGGGTTCCAGAGGAGATCCGGGAAATTACAGGCCAGTCAGTCTGACTTCAATACCGGGAAAGTTGGTAGAAACCATTATCAAGGACAGAATGAGTAGGCACATTGATGGACATGGGTTATTGAGGAAGACTCAGCATGGGTTCTGTAAGGGAAGATCTTGCCTCACTAACCTGTTACATTTCTTTGAGGGGGTGAACAAACATGTGGACAAAGGAGACCCGATAGATGTTGTTTACCTTGACTTCCAGAAAGCTTTTGATAAAGTTCCTCATCAAAGGCTCCTTAGAAAGCTTGAGAGTCATGGTGTAAAAGGACAGGTCCTCTTGTGGATCAAAAACTGGCTGAGTAATAGGAAGCAGAGAGTGAGTATAAATGGGCAGTCTTCGCAGTGGAGGACGGTAAGCAGTGGGGTGCCGCACGGCTCGGTACTGGGTCCCATGCTCTTTAACTTGTTCATAAATGATTTAGAGTTGGGAGTGAGCAGTGAAGTGGCCAAGTTTGCGAATGACATTAAATTGTTCAGGGTGGTGAGAAACAGAGAGGATTGTGGGGAACTCCAAAGGGATCTGTTGAGGCTGGGTGAGCAGGCGTCAATGTGGCAGATGCGGTTCACTGTGGCGAAGTGCAAAGTAATGCACATTGGGGCCAAGAATCCCGGCTACAAATACAAGTTGATGGGGTGTGAACTGGCAGAGACTGACCAAGAGAGAGATCTTGGGGTCATGGTAGATAACTCACTGAAAATGTCAAGACAGTGTGCGTTTGCAATAAAAAAGGCCAACGCCATGCTGGGAATTATTAGGAAGGGAATTGAAAACAAATCAGCCAGTATCATAATGCCCCTGTATAAATCGATGGTGCGGTCTCATTTGGAGTTCTGTGTGCAGTTCTGTTCGCCGCACCTCAAAAAAGATATTATAGCATTGGAGAAAGTCCAGAAAAGGGCAACTAGAATGATTAAAGGGCTGGAACACTTTCCCTATGAAGAAAGGTTGAAACGCTTGGGGCTCTTTAGCTTGGAGAAACGTAAACTGTGGGGTGACATGATAGAGGTTTACAAGATAATGCATGGGATGGAGAAAGTAGAGAAAGAAGTACTTTTCTCCCTTTCTCACAATACAAGAACTCGTGGGCATTCGATGAAATTACTGAGCAGACAGGTTAAAACGGATAAAAGGAAGTACTTCTTCACCCAAAGGGTGATTAACATGTGGAATTCACTGCCACAAGAGGTGGTGGCACCCACAAGCATAGCCACCTTCAAGAGGGGTTTAGATAAAAATATGGAGCAGAGGTCCATTAGTGGCTATTAGCCACATTGTGTGTGTGTGTGTGTGTGTGTGTATATATATATATATAAAATTTTGCCACTGTGTGACACAGAGTGTTGGACTGGATGGGCCATTGGCCTGATCCAACATGGCTTCTCTTATGTTCTTCTGATGTATTGAGTGTACACAGGGCAAGGTTTCCAGCTCCTGGGAAGGGAGTGTGTGAACAAACAAGCAAATGGAACAGGAAGTCACAACAAACACCCTTCGTCCTTTCTCTTCCTAACAGGCACTGGAGAGATGCTGTTGAGTCATTCCAGAGGTGTGGAAACATCTGCTTTACCTTCAGTCCAGGTAGGGGAAATGAGCAGGGGACAGCCTGGGTTCCCTCCTACTTTCTCAAGGGTCTCTGCCTGGTATCATCTTTGATGATGGAATCTGCTTTTTCTTCCAGTGCCCCTTTTCCTTTGAGGAGGTGTCTGTCTGTTTCACCCCAGCAGAATGGGTCCTGCTGGATCCGGGCCAGAAAACTCTCTACAGGGAAGTCATGCGGGAAAACTATTGGAGCGTCATCTCTCTGGGTAAGGAGGATCTCCCACAAGTGCAAAAAGTGTGAATTGCTCCACATGGGATGATGCATGAATCAAACTATTGCACAGCAATGCATCATTTTGAGGCCTCTTCAAATACTTGCCCGGGGGCATCTGAGGCCAGTGTTGTCGCCACCACCCCTAACCAGAGATGGTGTCGTGGCCAGAGGCAAGGATGGGGATGAGAGCCAGCAAGCCAGACATGTTCAGGTGCTCACACAGATTCCAGAACTTAGTCTCAGAAGTCAACAGACTAAAAGTGCACAAGCCAAAGGGTCGTTACCAGAAGGGGTAAACCAGAGAGTGTAGCCCGGAAGTCCAAGAGTCCTGCACAAGCTTGAGAGTCACAAAGCTGAAGTCAAGTCTAATATCAAACATAGAAAAGGTCAGGTGTTGTGGTAACAAAATCTAAGAGGATGACTTGTTGCTTCCACAACATGGAGACTCCCACCAATTCCGCCATTGAACAACTCTTGCTGTTAAAAAGTTTCCCTTAATATCCAGCATGTACGTTCCCTCTCTTAATTTAAACCTGTTATTACAAGTCCTTTCCTCTGCTGCGAACAGAGACAGCTCCCCACCTTGCTCTAAGTGACAGCCCTTGAAATACTTCAAGAAAGCAATCATGTCGCCCCTCAGCCTCCTCTTCTCCAGACTGAAGATTCCCAAGTTTCTCAGCCTCTCTTAATTACTTTAGCCTCAGCTGCTGCATCAGGACTGGGTGGTGGCTCTGGATCAGCTGCTGGTGGTGAGTCTTCATCAGCCTGCAGCTCATCAGCCTGTTTCCTGCTTCTGCTGACTCAGAGCCAGCCATGCGTGACTCCCCTTCTCCTGAGGAGTCCTCCTCCCCTGAAGATTTCATGCTGAGCTCAGGCTGGCCCAGAACAGAGATGCTGAGAAAGACGCTGGAAGGGGCTAGATTCTGATTTCTCTTTTCCTAATCCTGGCCCTTCTAGAACATAGAAAGATTTATGAAGGATGTAAAACCGAGACACTACTAAATAGTGCGGTTTATAAAGCTCAGCAACAGAAAATCATGAAAAGCTCACTGTTCTATCTTACACATGAAATACCTGGTATTGGATAGTAGATCTAGTTGTGAAAGCAACGTCACCCCAGAGTCGGAAACAACTGGCGCTTCCACAGGGGACCTTTCCTTTCCTTGTTACTACATAAGTATTCAAACTGTAGCCTAAATCAGGGGTGCGAAACATGCGGTCTGGGGGCTGATTCAGGCCCTCAGAGGGCTCCTATAAGGCCCCCGAGCAACTGGCTGTCAACTGCTTCCTTCTCCCTCTCTCTTGCTTCCTTCTGCATCACAGCTTGCCAGGCTTGCTCAATCGCACAGGAGCTACAGATCAAACTCTCTTTTTTCTCCACTGGCTGAGGCTCGTCCCTTGGGGAGAAAGGGGGGTGGGGAGCTTGCAGGCTCTCTCAACTGCACAATTGGCAAGACCTTGGAGTTTGTAGCTTAATGGTGTGCAAAAATATCGGAATCTTGCCATGCTCTGTATGAAAGCTGGTCAACGCTTCTAGTGAAACGGGGGGATATAAAGCACTACCTCATCACTGTGTTCAAGACTGCTGTGTGCAAGATTTATCTGCTGTTCTAGACTACTTGGGATTTGGAACACTACGTGGTTTCCTCCGGAGGTGCTGGACCGTGGATTCCTGTAAAGTTGAAGGACTCTTGGTTGGAATTGAAGCTGCCGATGTCAAAGGGCTTGCCATGTACTTGCGGGCGCCTAGGGCCTCTCTCTTTTCTGAAAATGCAATGGGAATGTTGGGGGAGGATGCACAGGGCTGCTTTTGCTGGCTAGCTTTCTCTTTTCAGTTTTGGGCACCACATTTTAAGAAGGATATAGAAGGATATTCCCCGCCACCACTACTGCTGCTCTACTGGAGTTTGGTGCCCTATTCCACTCTACTTTAGTTTCAATACATCCGTTTACCCCCCAAGGCAATGGGGGCAGCAGCACAGCCCGTTCCTTAGGTGAAGGGTAATAACTCTGCTGCACTGACAGGTTAAGTAGTCCCTCAGGAGAAGCCTTGAGAGGTCCCCTCCTTCCTCATTCACAGGGAGTGTGGGTGGGGAGTCAGGCTCCCTTTTAGCTTTTCTCTGTGCTCGCCCTTTATTTTCTTCCCCTGGCAAACTCTGCCCTTCTCTGTGTTCCACCAGTAAAGTCGGAAGAGGCAACTTCACTCCTTTCCCCCTTGCCCGTGTGTCCACTTGAAATTCTGATCTGATCTCCTTCTCAAAGTAATCGTGAAAAAAAAGTATTCTGTTTTTAAAACCATATTTTTGTGCTCAAAAATATGTAGATCCGGCTCTGATAAGAATAATTTTTCTCTCCCCCCCGTATTCCCCCCCCCCCCCCCAAAGAAGGCAGAAGTATAAGAGAGACTTTGGTGGAGAATGACAACATCCTCACATCCGAAGGAAGGCTGGAGAGTTTCTCAAGGGGATCCCAAGAACAGATTTCCTTCCGAAATGAGCTGGCTGAGAGTGAGTATCCTGCACGGATATGTCCAGGGGACAGGCAAGGAGTAGCCATGGGGGTTTTTTGATTCACTTCTTTTTGATCAAGATTTAGTTTGGTACAATCATGCAGCCCGCTGAGTAAGGAGGGAGTGAGGCCGCCAGGGGACTGGAATTTGGAGGGTTAGGAACTTCTTCTGAGCAAGAGCTGTATAATAAACTTTTCGTCCTTCAGCATGCTATTTCAGGCTGTGCAAATAGGTTTCTCTGTCTCACTCAGCATTACAGCACCGCTGGCTGGGGGAGAATCCAGTGCTGTGTTCACAGGGCCCCTCCCTTCTAGCTACAGGAGTTTGATCTCAAAGCTTTCTTTCCCGTGCTGTCGTGCAAAACAGCAGCGTGTTCATTGTTGCAGTGAGTCATCTGGGAAAAGCCCTTTGATCGGCTCTGGGGGTTCCTGGTCCTTCCTGATAAAATCCTACACTTTTGCCTCGTTCCCTGGGGGGGTTTCCTGGATTGCAGCAAGAGGCACTGCTGGATGAGTCTCCACTTCCCCTGGGATTCCCCGCCAGCCAGCCAAGGCTCGGATCTGAATTAACCTGGAAGTCTGCCTCAGAGCAATAGAAGTAAGAGTGCTGGCTTATACTTTCTCCTTTGATATTTTTTAATCACTTCTTATTCTTTTCAGTTGCCAAGCACCATCTTCAAAAAATCTTTCTGTGTTGTTGGAAATTCATGGCATTCAGGAACCCTGCGTGGCTTCTGGCTAGATGAGGCTGGAGTGTGTGTGTGGGAGGGAATTGGCATTGCAAGCTCAGCCGTGGTTCTTGAGGGGATGAGGCAACCTTAAATGCTAGACATTCTGGGGAGAGGGGAGAAGTGGTTAAGATCAGGGAAGCTGGAGGAGGCTGCAGTCACAGAGATGTTTTTGGACATTACCTGCCCTCCCATTTGTTAAAGGGATCTCTCTCTTTATTCCAGCAGGGGATGATCAGAGAAACGAGGAGGGCGAGGAATTTGAGCAGCAGCTGCCAGATCGAGTTCAAGACTTGAAAGAAAACAGTAGAAATCGAGGCAGACCTAAGAGAAAGAAAGGCAGCAGTATGGATGAAAAGAGAGAAGGAAAAAGGTTTAATGTACATTTTCCAAAGAAGAGAATAATTAAGACATGTACATCCACTCAGTGTAGCAAGTACTTCAGAAATAGATCACAGCTCCTTGTGCACCAAAGAGTACACAGAGGCAAGAAGCATTTTGAATGTTCAAACCATGGAAAAAGATTCAGTCACAGTAGCACTCTAAAACTGCATCAGAGAACCCAAACAAGGGAGAAACCTTTTGAATGCTCAGAGTGTGGAAAGAGATTCAGTCGGAGTGACCATCTTCAACAGCATCAGAGAACTCACACAGGGGAGAAACCTTTTGAATGCTCAGAGTGTGGGAAGAGATTCATTTTCAGTGGCAGTCTTCAACGCCATCAGAGAACCCACACAGGGGAGAAACCTTTTGAATGCTCAGAGTGTGGAAAGAGGTTCAGTCAGAGTGGCCATCTTCAACAGCATCAGAGAACTCACACAGGGGAGAAACCTTTTGAATGCTCAGAGTGTGGAAAGAGATTCGTTCACAGTAGTACTCTAAAACAGCATCAGAGAACCCACACAGGGGAGAAACCTTTCAAATGCTCAGAGTGTGGGAAGAGATTCATTTTCAGTGGCAGACTTCAACGGCATCAGAGAACCCACACAGGGGAGAAACCTTTTGAATGCTCAGAGTGTGGAAAGAGATTCGGTTGCAGTAATACTCTAAAACTGCATCAGAGAACCCACACGGGGGAGAAACCTTTTGAATGTTCAGAGTGTGGGAAAAGATTCATTTTCAGTGGCAATCTTCAAGAGCATCAGAGAACCCACACAGGGGAGAAACCTTTTGAATGCTCAGAGTGTGGAAAGAGATTCAGTCGCAGTAGTACTCTAAATCGGCATCAGAGAACCCACACAGGGGAGAAACCTTTTGAATGCTCAGAGTGTGGAAAGAGATTCGGTCGCAGTAGTACTCTAAATCGGCATCAGAGAACGCACACAGGGGAGAAACCTTTTGAATGCTCAGAGTGTGGAAAGAGATTCCGTTGGAGTGGCTATCTTCAACAGCATCAGAGAACTCACACAGGGGAGAAATGTTTTGAATGCTCAGAGTGTGGAAAGAGATTCAGTCAAAGTGGCAGTCTTCAACGGCATCAAAGGATCCACACGGGAGAAACCCTTTGAATGCTGAGATTGTGGAAAGTGAATAAGTTGGAGTGGCCATCTTGAACTGCATCAAAGAATCCACACAGGGAAAAATCTTTTTCATGCTCAGATTGTGGAAAGATATTCAGTTGCAGTGGCTCTCTTCAGCTGCACCAGAGAACCCACATGGGGAAAACTTCTTTGAATGCAAAGAGATTCACTTGGCATGGATATCGTCAACAGCATCTTAAGAATCCACACAAGGAGAAACTGTATAACGGCTTAGCCTATCAAAAGAGCTTTTCTAGATAGCTTGAATGTACACAGAAATTTTACGCTAAACAGGACGAAATGTTAAAAACGGTCAGACTATGGCAGGAGATTTAGCCATGTTTGGAGACCTCAAACACATCCCACTGTCCCACATGCTGTTAAAGGGACACCACTTTTTACCTCCAGGCAGTTGGCAACCCTAGATTAAGCGTTTCTTTATGAATCAGAGTACTGCTAAGGAGAAGTCAGAGCTCATTAAAGAGATTATTATTTGTTGCTAGTAAATCAGACTTTGTGAATTCAGAAACTGCAGCTGGGGTAAAATCTCACAGCTCAGCTATAATGGGAGCTTATATGGAGCATATATAGGATTCCCATTCTACAACCTCTCCACTGTTATTGGGCTCAATATAAAGTGTTGGCTATTACCCGAAAAGCCCTTCATGACCCTGGACACTTATAATTGCCAGACTGCCTCTCCTCCTCTGTGCCCCCACAACAGCTCCGCTCCTCTGGGTGAGGTCTTCCGCAGGTGCCAACCTACAAATGGGCGAAATCAGCAACTGCACATACACCTGTTGGGGAGCTACCTGCCCGAGGAGGTCAAGAAACTATTGAAAACTGAGTGGATCAAGAGAGCTTTTCTACTCGGGCAGGAGACTCCAACTGTCTAAAATGACTCACAAAGTTAACTTGGAGAAAACATTAGGGACTGTGGTCTGTGCTACTGTGTTTAGGGCAGTGAACCTAGGATCCTACGAAGCAAATCTTGTATCATATATTATTTAATGTGTCATTTTAAGACCAAGCCTATGCTTCAGCTGTGATTATAGATTTCTGATTGGTTCTACAACCCTAATCCTTTTGTGTTGTTCATGGAATGCTGCTTCTTGTTGATTATTTGGACTCACTTCTGTTAGTCCTTTCCCAGAGGCCTGTCATTCAAAAGCCCTGGCAGAGGAGCAGACCTTCTGAAGCATTCTTCAATAATTATCCTGATTTGGCTATAGATTAGGATTTACTTTGAGCCCCAGATTTGGAATTCTTTGGGAAAATTTCTTTTTGCCGAATAGAATTAATTATAGGCTATTTCTCAGTTCTTAATATCTAGTATATTGTGTACTGTTTTGGTAAATTGTTTATGCATCAAATTGTTTAAATTGGATCTTTGTATTTAGATTTATGTTTTTATTACTTATTTTCCCTTGCATTGGATTAGATTTAATTTTTTTTAAAAGCATTGCTTGAATGGTCCCTGTCTTCTTTGGGCTGATGGTGATGGTGATGATGATGATGATGATGATGATGATGATATTGGATTTATATCCCGCCCTCCACTCCGAAGAGTCTCAGAGCGGCTCACAATCTCCTTTACCTTCCTCCCCCACAACAGACACCCTGTGAGGTGGGTGGGGCTGGAGAGGGCTCTCACAGCAGCTGCCCTTTCAGGGACAACCTCTGCCAGAGCTATGGCTGACCCAAGGCCATGCTAGCAGGTGCAAGTGGAGGAGTGGGGAATCAAACCCGGTTCTCCCAGATAAGAGTCCGCACACTTAACCACTACACCAAACTGGCTCTCCAGTTAATTTTTCACTCCTTTTGATTTCCTGCCTGGCTTTCTTTTGGCTGACAAGGTGTCTGAACAACCACAGCAAAGTTTTATACCTCTGGAACCGGAGAGCAGATTGTTTGGGCCAGGTTGGTGCTTAAAAGGCACCTTGAATCTCTTCCTTCATTTGAAAACAAATAGTCATGGAAATAATTCTTTTTTTTGCTTCTGTGCCCAGCAGCTAGTAAAAGCTTAAGAAGCAGACAAGCCGGTGTGCATTTTCTAGGGAGAATACAGGAAGGAGAGGAGAAACACTGAAGTCCTCCAATGTCCTCCTTGTGGGATCTGGCTTTGCTTGCAGGAGAGCTGGAGGACGAAGCCTTGAGAAGCCAGAGTGGGGGGCGGGGCTGTGAGGAAAAGCTGCCTCAGACTGGGCAGCTCTGCAAGGGAGTTCCACATGATGAACAAGGAAGGTGGGAAATGATCCAGATGTGCATAATTTGCAGAGAGCCAGGTGAGTGGGAGCCTTCTTCAGGCAGGCCATTGCAGAAGGCGGGGCCACAACAGAGAAGCCACGTGTGTGGTGAGTTGTTGATTTTGCCCATTGGCAGGTGGCACCTAGCGGAGGTCCTACTCAGGTGAACCTGGAGAGGTGAGAACAGGGAGCAGACAATGAGGTACAGAAGGGACAGCTTACACAAGACTCCCCTCCCATATAGTCAGTGTTGCCGAACTCCAGGTGGTGCAGGAAAAGCGAAAAACAAGCCTCAATAATAATACAAAAACTTATAAGTGCTTTATAAATATAGAACAAAATAAGGTGAAATGAATCACAAAAATAGAACACTGACCACGCCTGCATCTCAAATTCTCATAGCTGACAAATTTATGCCAAATTTTCAGATGAAAAGTCCAGGCTATGGCAAAGGCTGGTTCTTAAACAGAGCCCCGAGCTCCAATTCTTCTCAGTAGATGCTGAAGTAGTTCAGTGCAGCAAGACATATATGGAACATGACAGGGTTGCACTTGATGCCCTGTTTCACTGTTCTACAAGCTTTACAATGCCATTATACAATTTGCAACGAGAGCAAGGCTTCAGAACTCTTAGCAATGGCAACCCTTCTTGGCCATCTTTCCACCCCAGTAATATCTCCAAGGTGGCAAACATCAAACCGTTAAAGCAGTTCAGCATTAAAACTACATTTGAGATGAATTATACCAGGGATGGCCAACGGTAGCTCTCCAGATGTTTTTTGCCTACAACTCCCATCAACTCCAGCCATTGGCCATGCTGCCTTGGGCTGATAGGAGTTGTAGGCAAAAAACATCTGGAGAGCTACCGTTGGCCAACCCTGATGTATACACATAAGACAATTTTGTAAAAATTCAGTAGTAAAAACATATGCACAGCACCAAAACCAGGGAGGAAAGCCGGTAACCGTGAGCGGGGGATGAAGTTTCAGCGGGTGAGGCTCCATCCATCCCAGAACTTTGAGGTGGTCTTATGTCCTTGCCTGAAGCATTAGGGACTTCGTGAGCTTCTCCATCCGTGAGAACCAGGGTTGGTCAGGCTGCCTGGGGCCACCTAGAGGGGGCTTCCTGTGGGTGGGAGCAGGGTGGGGTCTCACTGTATGTAATCAGGCCACGGCCTGGGGCTTGCATGCCAGATTTACTTGGATATAGTTATGCTGAATGACTGAGTAAAAGCTGCTGGTTGCTGCTCTGGGAGCCCTCGTTCTTCCCCACTGAACCCAGTATTGAACACTTCCTCCCCCCAAAAAAACCCTACAGCTCCACCCCTGAAATCTCCAGGAATCCCCTAACCCAGAGTTGGCAACCCTACCCGGTTGGCTTGCATGCAGCCTGGTTCAAGGCATGTTGTCCCCCCAAGCCAGGGAAGCCCGTTGCATCCTGGGAGCCTGGGCTGCAGGTAGCGAAGCAGTGCCCGGGGAGGAGGCCTGTCTAGGGTTGCCATGGAGATAATGTCTCCCTGCTCAGTCTGCTAAAACTGCTCCTCCCGAGCGGTTGTTTTCCCTCCTCTCTCTCTTGGTTTCTTCCCTCCTTGTTTAATTAGAAGCTTGAATTTGCCTCAAGAGTTGATTGGTCACCTTCCTGGGGTGTGGGGAGTGCTTGGGAAGGGGAGAAGGAGGCTATTTGGGGCTCTCCCTGGTTTAGTGGTTGCTTGCAGCTGCTTGTGGCCCTTTCCTGCTGAAGGGGGGAGGAGGGGTGTGTGGGGCTGAAAGGCTCCTGGAGGGGGGTGCCCATCTGGGGGAAGTCTCTGCTGTTCCCCTCATACCTGTGCCCCACCCAAAGAGGCCTCGCTGCCAGGGAAGGACCGTTTGCCAATGGGGTCTGTCTGGCATAACCTAAGTGTAGAACTATCTAGCTGAAATGGGGTCTTGCTGCTGTGAGCCCGAGAGGCGTGGGAGTATCATGAGCTCACTTACTCAAGACCCTGAAATGTCTGGAAAACACAGACGCTCTCACATCCATCACGTTGAGACAAGATATTTTGGGAACCTGCTAAGCTATGGTAGATTTCTGTAAACTAAGCAGAATATTTTGCCTGCTTCCTGTGAGAATCTTTTTGTTGCTATGACTTAAGCTGAGACCTGGACCCTACAAAATAAAGACCGCTTGCTTTGCAAGCTAAGCATTTCCTCCTGAGCACGCGTGTTGTGGGGTTCATTCCGACATCTAAGTTTTGCATCAACTAAGGTGACCAGAAGAAGAGAGATTCTCATGAAACGTGCAAAAGTGTCAACCTCAGGTCCATGTTGTCACATTTTCAGTTTTGACAATGAGTACATCACATTGCTGAATTCCACTCTATGTGCGAACTGGCAGAAACACATAAGGATTACTCCAGTTGGATGTTGAGCATCATGGTAGAACTGTAAGAATTTCAGGTGAAAATTGGTATGGACTGGATAGGGTGGCCGTGGCTAAAACCATCCCATTTATGTGTATTCAGCACATACTGATTTGATTTTGATTTGAAGTGAAATAATATATTCCAGCACTGAAGTGTTCAGCACCATGTTGTGAATTTATAACACTGCACAGTGTTTTGTTTGTGCTTTTTCAGCCTTCATTCCTTTTTGTTCACAAAATTAGGACCAGGCAGCCCTCTTTTCTGCCCCCAAACCCGAATTAAGGCGGAAAGCTGCCCCTGAGACATGGGCCTTCCCAGCTTCCATAAAGATTGGACCACACGTAAATTACCTGAGCCCTATTTCCTTACGACTCAAGTGACTGCCACTCCACTGTAAGGGTACAGAGAGCCCACTTCCCCAATGCAGCCTGTGCTTGTAAACATCAGTGCCCCACTGGGAGACTTGTAAAAAACCCCCAAAACTAAAACACCCCTGTGAAGTAGGCCAGTCTGCATGTTCCAGCACCCACATACATAGATTTTTTTTAAATAAAAATTCCACCCTTGCCATTCCTATTCACCTCATCAGCTGAGACTTTCCCAGCCCACTTCCTGCCATGGAGGAAAGGAGATGCTGCTTCGAACTGCAGTGGGGAGACCAGGAAGCCCCAGACACAAAGGTTTCCCTGCGAAGGATGCAGGAGGTCAGCTCCTGTTGCCCTCTGGCCCTTTTGGTCCAGTAACAAGGCGGCCTGGTAAATCTCTTGAGAGATGAATGGTCCTTCAGCATAAGGCAGAGCGCCCCTTCCTGTTTCCGTGCCCCAGAGGGTCATGGCTCAGTGGTGGTAGAGCATTTACTGGTTCAGTCTCTAGTTCAATCTCTGGCACCTCCAGTTAAACGGACCAGGCAGAGGATGATGCGAAAGACCTCGGCCTGAGACCCTGCAGAGCCGCTGCCGGTCTGAGCAGACAACACAGGCTGTGATGGGCCCCCGGGCTGGACGGCTGCCTGAGAGCACTGAGGACTAGCACCGTCTGTAGGCTGAAAGGAAAGCTGGGATTAGGGGAGGGGGGGCTGTGGCTCAGGGGCAGAGCATCTGCTTGGCGGGCAGAAGGTCTCCTGTCCAACCTCCAGTTAAAAGACGAGGGGAAGAAGTGATGTGAAGGACTCCTGAGGACACACAGAGGCCTGCCAGTCTGAGTGGACAAATCTGACCTGGGTGGAGATGGGGGGGGGGGGGGGGGCTCTGATTTGGTGCAAGGCAGTTCCCAGAATGTGGAATGCAGTTCCCAGACTGCAAGGGGAAAACAGCTACCGGGCTGCCTGCCTAGGATTCTGGCCACAGAAGTGATGCTTGCGGGGGCATCCCAAAGGGCTCATTCCCCCCCCCTCCACCGTTTCAAAGACTGACCTCCCCCCTCGTTTGCAAGAGAAGAACCCTCCTTCCTTCTGCCCCCGGTGCAAGGAGGCCCCTCCCAGGCGTCTGCAACGAGGCAGGAAGGCTGCAAGGCTGAGCTCTCCCTGCAAAAGGGGCAGGATATTTTTTTTCCTTCTGCAGCCCTAAGCGGACCCGCCCCACAGAGAGGCGTCCGGGAGAGCTGCAATCCCGGCAGAGGAGAGGCCGGAGCCAGGGGGCGCTGGAGCCCCTTCCAAAGCACTGCTGCTCCGGAAGGGAAGAGAAGGAAGGCGTGCATGCCTGGGCCGGCCTTTGCAAAGGGGCCCCCGGAACGGAGGACGTGCAAGCTCTGCTGCCGGGCGCGGGGTGCTGCGCCGGTGGGGCAGGAGGGGCCGAAGGAGAGAGCTGCAGCCGGGCCTCCTGCGACCCTCCCCCGGTTGCAAAGGCTGCAGCAGCTCCGAGCGCCACGAGGGCCGGAGAGGGGAAGGCGAGGCGGCCAGGTAGGGAAGGGGCCTTGCAGCACCCAAGGGAGACGGGGGGGGGGGGGGGGAGGCGCGCCTGGAGCCCCCTGGATGCTGCTGCGGCCAAGAGCGCCGAGGGCCCCCCGGCCATTCCCCAGACTCCATCCCCTTCCTCCCGCACGTCTTCTGCTGCACCCCCCCCCGCCCCCTTTCCCCGCACACCTGAACTGCCCGGGACCAGCTGAGAGCCAGTGGGGTGTCGTGCGGTTAATGCAGGGACTCTGATCTGGGAGAGCCGGGTTCGATCCCCCCCTCCTCCACGGAAGCCTTTATGGGCCTGGGTCCTTCTGACACTTCAGGCTTGAGGGGTCACCCGTCAGTGCCCCCCGTGGTGTGTGGGCGGGTGAGGGGGGGCAGGGAAGGTGAAGAGGGGGGCTATTCTGGGCCCTCCCTGGGTTGAACCCCAAACCAGAGTGGTCGCTGGCAGCTAGTTATGGCCTTTCCTACTGACCAGGAAACTAGCATACAACGTAATGAAGATTCTTAAGAGATGCAAGGACCAAACAGGGATAGCAAGCTCAATTTACCTGGTCACCGTTTGTTTGGATTTAATTCTGGGGAGAATCATAGAGAAGTAAATATCAGAATTGGAGATGGATATGTAAATGTATCTTCGTAACTGTGGAATGTTGAGAGTAATTAACTGAGCCCCTGTGGTTATGGGAGTAGCCCCTGCAACTGTCTTGAGAGTCTCCTTCTAGTTGTGACAAGAGCCATGAGGAGCTGGTTTTCAGCCTCCCCAAAAGACGTGTTTGCTGGAGATCTAACAGGTGAACCCCGCAGTTCAAAGGGGACCCCCATGGCTTTTGAAAGAGGTGCTCTCGCCTAGGACCTCAGGTCTATTGCAGAGATACAGACAACAGTTAAGGGGTCACCAGTCCCCCTGGTCCTTTTGGGGCCCCAGTTTAACTTAAGAATTAGCCCCTTGGACAGACTGAACCCATGTACTGAGAGGCTAAGCTTGTAACGCCCTTTAGGAGCCAAACAGAGACCATTAACTTTCCCAGAGAACTCAGGAAGCATCTCTAAAATAGCTTGCTATGTCATACAACAAAATTATTTTAAACCATGTTTATAAACCACAAGAAGCACTTTACTTCTGATCCACCAGGGCAATTCTCATTCGCTTTCCTTGTGACCTGTGACTGTCTCTGTATCTCTTTACAGTCAAGTGACTCAAGGCATCTCTATCCAGTCGGAGGTGACCCAATAGAAGGGGAGGGGAATGGAAGAGCAGGACCCAGAAGGAGCTGCAGCTGGCAAGACAGCAAGCAAAGGCCCCCCTCCCACCCAAGCTGCGGGTGCTGGTGAAGGCTGGGAAAGCCCCGTGCCAGAGACACCTTCTCAGGTCACAGAGATCTCAGAGGTGCATGGCCAACACTTCCGGCAGTTCCAGTACCGTGAGGCTGATGGGCCCCGAGAGGTTTGCAGCCGGCTCCATCGACTCTGCAGCCACTGGCTGAAGCCAGAGAGGAACTCCAAGAAGCAGATGGTGGACCTGGTGATCCTGGAGAGGTTCCTAGCCCTCCTGCCCCAGGAAATGCAGCGCTGGGTCAGGGAATGTGGGCCGGAGACCAGTTCCCAGGCGGTGGCCTTGGCCGAAGGCTTCCTCCTGAGTCAGGCCGAGGAGAAGAGGCAGGCAGAGCAGGTGAGGGGGTTTCCTCCAGCTGTGTCCAATTCAAGCAAGGATATCAGACCTCATCCTAAAGTTTCCCTGAGAGATATTGGCTCATGTGTTAATCATCTGAATGGGAGCTTTAACAGCCTCCTTCAGCAGCCTCCTCTGCTAGAGAATTTCTTCTCTCTCCAGACAACTCACTGGGTCTGCTTATAGAAGAGCGCAGAGTCTGGGAGTGGGGCAGGATCTGTTGCTTGGTCTCTTCTCCATTCCATCTCTTCCCCTTCTCACTCGCTGCTCTTTCAGATGTGGGGACCATCCTTGGAGAGAGAAGCTCCATTCCCTGAGGCAGAACGAGGTTCCTTGGAGGAAGGGCAGAGAGTGCAGGCTCAGGAGGGTGCCCAAGATGCCCTCTCTTGTGGTAAGGTCTCATTCTTCCCGTTTACACTTGGGGCAGTCCCTGAATGTGATGGGTGGAGAGTTCAGGTCTGGAAAATAATTTAATACTTCTGCACATATCACTGAATGTCCACTGACTGTGATTCTTCTGAAAGGGGATTAGACAGAATTATAGAGGGCAGTTCCTCCCATTAATTAGAACATTCATGTCTCACCTTCCTTCCATAGGAGGAACTCAGGGTGCCTCAAAAAAGAGAAGTAAAGTTAGACAAACCTGGGCAGAGCTATTCATCCGGGAGAATATGGGGAGCCTCTGCCTTCTGGGGCATCACTGAAAACCATTTAATAAGCGCCAAATAACCATGCAGAAATTTAGCTTGTGGGCCCTCTCTTATAGGGGCGCCTGGCAGGCTACTGTAGGAAATCGGGTGCTGCAGGAGGGGTGACCAGATGTGGCTTGGCATCCCAGGAGATTCGGGGAGGGCTTCGGGATGAAGCTTTGCATGGATGCTACCCTGGATTCTCCAGAAGCGCTCAAGTAAAGTCGTGTAATTCAATGTCATTTCCACCCCCCACTTTTTCTACCCCCAGTCCAGACTGAAGGGCCCACTGCCAGCTGGCAGGAGAAGGGGATTCCTGGCCGTTTGGTGTGATCCAGCAGGGATGCTGCGACCTTTGGAACTCCAGAGTTCACAGGGCACATTTCAGGTCTCACAGAAGCCTGGAATATGTTGGCAGCATTTATCACCCCCTGAGGCTCATGGGTACTTCTCTTCTGCCTCTCCCAGAATTTAGTAAAAGGATGTTTTTTACTAAAAAGAATTTAGTAAAAGTGATTGCGCGGCTTGGGAGCAGTGACCATAATGTTATTGATTTCACCGTTTGTATAAATAGGGAGCTGCCCAAAAAGACCGCCACAACCACGTTTAACTTTAAAAGGGGTAAATTCACTGAGATGAGGAGGCATGTGAGGAGGAAACTGAAAGGAAAGGTAAATACGGTCAAAACCCTTGGGGAAGCTTGGAGACTATTTAAAACTATAATCCTAGAAGCTCTGATAAAATACATACCACAAGTTAGGAAAGGCACAAACAGGCATAAGAAAAGGCCTGCATGGTTAACAAACAAAGTAATGGAAGCTGTAAAAGGTAAGAAGGACTCCTTTAAGCGGTGGAAAACCAGTCCAAGTGAGATTAGTAAAAGGGAACACAGGCTGAGGCAAATCAAATATAAGACTGTGATCAGGCAGGCAAAAAGGGACTATGAGGAGCATATTGCAAAAAACATAAAGACCAACAATAAAAATTTCTTCAAATATATTAGAAAGAAACCAGCCAGGGAGGCAGTGGGGGTCCTTGGATGACCATGGGGTAAAAGGATTACAGAAGGAGGATGGGGAAATGGCTGAGAAGCTGAATGCATTTTTTGCCTCCGTCTTCACTGTGGAAGATGAGAACTTTTTGCCCACTCCAGAACCACTAATTTTGAAAGGGGTGTTGAAAGACCTGAGACAGATTGAGGTGACAAAAGAGGAGGTCCTACAACTGATAGACAAATTAAAAACTAATAAGTCACCGGGTCCGGATGGCATACATCCGAGAGTTCTGAAAGAACTCAAAGTTGAACTTGTGGATCTTCTAACAAATATCTGTAATCTTTCATTGAAATCTGCCTCCGTTCCTGAGGACTGGAAGGTAGCAAATGTCACCCCCATCTTTAAAAAGGGTTCCAGAGGAGATCCGGGAAATTACAGGCCAGTCAGTCTGACTTCAATACCAGGAAAGTTGGTAGAAAGCATTATCAAGGACAGAATGAGTAGGCACATTGATGGACACGGGTTATTGAGGAAGACTCAGCATGGGTTCTGTAAGGGAAGATCTTGCCTCACTAACCTGTTACATTTGTTTGAGGGGGTGAACCAACATGTGGACAAAGGAGACCCGATGTTGTTTACCTTGACTTTCAGAAAGCTTTTGATAAAGTTCCTCATCAAAGGCTCCTTAGAAAGCTTGAGAGTCATGGAGTAAAAGGACAGGTCCTCTTGTGGATCAAAAACTGGCTGAGTAATAGGAAGCAGAGAGTGAGTATAAATGGGCAGTCTTCGCAGTGGAGGACGGTAAGCAGTGGGGTGCCGCACGGCTCGGTACTGGGTCCCATGCTCTTTAACTTGTTCATAAATGATTTAGAGTTGGGAGTGAGCAGTGAAGTGGCCAAGTTTGCACATGACACTAAATTGTTCAGGGTGGTGAGAACCAGAGAGGATTGTGAGGAACTCCAAAGGGATCTGCTGAGGCTGGGTGAGTGGGCGTCAACGTGGCAGATGCGGTTCAATGTGGCCAAGTGCAAAGTAATGCACATTGGGGCCAAGAATCCCAGCTACAAATACAAGTTGATAGGGTATGAACTGGCAGAGACTGACCAAGAGAGAGATCTTGGGGTCGTGGTAGATAACTCACTGAAAATGTCAAGACAGTGTGCGTTTGCAATAAAAAAGGCCAACGCCATGCTGGGAATTATTAGGAAGGGAATTGAAAACAAATCAGCCAGTATCATAATGCCCCTGTATAAATCGATGGTGCGGTCTCATTTGGAGTACTGTGTGCAGTTCTGGTCGCCGCACCTCTAAAAGGATATTATAGCATTGGAGAAAGTCCAGAAAAGGGCAACTAGAATGATTAAAGGGCTGGAACACTTTCCCTATGAAGAAAGGTTGAAACGCTTGGGGCTCTTTAGCTTGGAGAAACGTAAACTGTGGGGTGACATGATAGAGGTTTACAAGATAATGCATGGGATGGAGAAAGTAGAGAAAGAAGTACTTTTCTCCCCTTCTCACAATACAAGAACTCGTGGGCATTCGATGAAATTACTGAGCAGACAGGTTAAAACGGATAAAAGGAAGTACTTCTTCACCCAAAGGGTGATTAACATGTGGAATTCACTGCCACAAGAGGAGGTGGCAGCCACAAGCATAGCAACCTTCAAGAGGGGTTTAGATAAAAATATGGAGCAAAGGTCCATTAGTGGCTATTAGCCACATTGTGTGTGTGTGTGTGTGTGTATATATATATATATATAAAATTTTGCCACTGTGTGACACAGAGTGTTGGAGATTGAGTTTCTCGATGCTCTCAATGACTGTGCTATGGAGCAGATGGTCTCAGAACCTACCAGAGGTGGGGCGATCCTGGATCTGGTCCTAAGTAATGCCCAAGACTTAGTGAGAGACGTAAAAGTGATTGTGCCGCTTGGGAACAGTGACCATAATGTTATTGATTTCACCGTTTGTATAAATAGGGAGCTGCCCAAAAAGACCGCCACAACCACATTTAACTTTAAAAGGGGTAAATTCACTGAGATGAGGAGGCATGTGAGGAGGAAACTGAAAGGAAAGGTAAATACGGTCAGAACCCTTGGGGAAGCTTGGAGACTATTTAAAACTATAATCCTAGAAGCTCAGATAAAATACATACCACAAGTTAGGAAAGGCACAAACAGGTATAAGAAGAGGCCAGCATGGTTAACAAACAAAGTAATGGAAGCTGTAAAAGGTAAGAAGGACTCCTTTAAGCGGTGGAAAACCAGTCCAAGTGAGATTAATAAAAGGGAACACAGGCAGTGGCAAATCAAATGCAAGACTGTGATCAGGCAGGCAAAAAGGGACTATGAGGAGCATATTGCAAAAAACATAAAGACCAACAATAAAAATTTCTTCAAATATATTAGAAGTAGGAAACCAGCCAGGGAAGCAGTGGGGCCCTTTACCATGGGGTAAAAGGATTACTGAAGGAGGATGGGGAAATGGCTGAGAAGCTGAATGCATTTTTTGCCTCCGTCTTCACCGTGGAAGATGAGAAGTGTTTGCCCGCCCCAGAACCACTAATATTGGAAGGGGTGTTGAAAGACCTGAGTCAGATTGAGGTGACAAAAGAGGAGGTCCTACAACTGATAGACAAATTAAAAACTAATAAGTCACCGGGTCCGGATGGCATACATCCGAGAGTTCTGAAAGAACTCAAAGTTGAACTTGTGGATCTTCTAACAAAAATCTGTAATCTTTCATTGAAATCTGCCTCTGTTCCTGAGGACTGGAAGGTAGCAAATGTCACCCCCATCTTTAAAAAGGGTTCCAGAGGAGATCCGGGAAATTACAGGCCAGTCAGTCTGACTTCAATACCAGGAAAGTTGGTAGAAAGCATTATCAAGGACAGAATGAGTAGGCACATTGATGAACACAGGTTATTGAGGAAGACTCAGCATGGGTTCTGTAAGGGAAGATCTTGCCTCACTAACCTGTTACATTTCTTTGAGGGGGTAAACAAACTTGTGGACAAAGGAGACCCGATAGATGTTGTTTACCTTGACTTTCAGAAAGCTTTTGATAAAGTTCCTCATCAAAGGCTCCTTAGAAAGCTTGAGAGTCATGGAGTAAAAGGACAGGTCCTCTTGTGGATCAAAAACTGGCTGAGTAATAGGAAGCAGAGAGTGAGTATAAATGGGCAGTCTTCGCAGTGGAGGACGGTAAGCAGTGGGGTGCCGCAGGGCTCGGTACTGGGTCCCATGCTCTTTAACTTGTTCATAAATGATTTAGAGTTGGGAGTGAGCAGTGAAGTGGCCAAATTTGCGCATGACACTAAATTGTTCAGGGTGGTGAGAACCAGAGAGGATTGTGAGGAACTCCAAAGGTATCTGTTGAGGCTGGGTGAGTGGGCATCAACGTGGCAGATGCGGTTCAATGTGGCCAAGTGCAAAGTAATGCACATTGGGGCCAAGAATCCCAGCTACAAATACAAGTTGATGGGGTGTGAACTGGCAGAGACTGACCAAGAGAGAGATCTTGGGGTCGTGGTAGATAATTCACTGAAAATGTCAAGGCAGTGTGCGTTTGCAATAAAAAAGGCCAACGCCATGCTGGGAATTATTAGGAAGGGAATTGAAAACAAATCAGCCAGTATCATAATGCCCCTGTATAAATCGATGGTGCGGTCTCATTTGGAGTACTGTGTGCAGTTCTGGTCGCCGCACCTCAAAAAGGATATTATAGCATTGGAGAAAGTTCAGAAAAGGGCAACTAGAATGATTAAAGGGCTGGAACACCTTCCCTATGAAGAAAGGTTGAAACGCTTAGGGCTCTTTAGCTTGGAGAAACGTCAACTGAGGGGTGACATGATAGAGGTTTACAAGATAATGCATGGGATGGAGAAAGTAGAGAAAGAAGTACTTTTCTCCCTTTCTCACAATACGAGAACTCGTGGGCATTCGATGAAATTGCTGAGCAGACAGGTTAAAACGGATAAAAGGAAGTACTTCTTCACCCAAAGGGTGATTAACATGTGGAATTCACTGCCACAGGAGGTGGTGGCGGCCACAAGCATGGCCATCTTCAAGAGGGGGTTAGATAAAAATATGGAGCAGAGGTCCATCAGTGGCTATTAGCCACAGTGTGTATGTGTGTGTATATATATATATATTTGGCCGCTGTGTGACACAGAGTGTTGGACTGGATGGGCCATTGGCCTGATCCAACATGGCTTCTCTTATGTTCTTATGATGTATTGAGTGTACACAGGGCAAGGTTTCCAGCTCCTGGGAAGGGAGTGTGTGAACAAACAAGCAAATGGAACAGGAAGTCACAACAAACACCCTTCGTCCTTTCTCTTACTAACAGGCACTGGAGAGATGCTGTTGAATCATTCCAGAGGTGTGGAAACATCTGCTTTACCTTCAGTCCAGGTAGGGGAAATGAGCAGGGGACAGCCTGGGTTCCCTCCTACTTTCTCAAGGGTCTCTGCCTGGTATCATCTTTGATGATGGAATCTGCTTTTTCTTCCAGTGCCCCTTTTCCTTTGAGGACGTGTCTGTCTGTTTCACCCCAGCAGAATGGGACCTGCTGGATCCGGGCCAGAAAACTCTCTACAGGGAAGTCATGCGGGAAAACTATCTGAGCGTCATCTCTCTGGGTAAGGATCTCCCACAAGTGCCAGAAGTGTGAATTGCTACCCCTGGGATGATGCATGATGCAAAGTATTGAACAGCAACACATTGTTCTCAGGCCTCTCCAGGTACTTGCCGAGGGGCAACTGAGACCAGTGTTGTGGCCATCACCCGAGCCAGAGAAGGTGTCCTGGCCAGAGGCAAAGGTGAGGATGAAAGCCAGCAAGCCAGACATGTTCAGGTGCTCACACAGATTCCAGAACTTAGTCTCAGAAGTCAACAGACTAAAAGTGCACAAGCCAAAGGGTCGTTACCAGAAGGGGTAAACCAGAGAGTGTAGCCCGGAAGTCCAAGAGTCCTGCACAAGCTTGAGAGTCACAAAGCTGAAGTCGTCTAATATCAAACATAGAAAAGGTCAGGTGTTGTGGTAACAATATCTAAGAGGATGACTTGTTGCTTCCACAACATGCAGACTCCCACCAATTCCGCCATTGAACAACTCTTGCTGTTAAAAAGTTTCCCCTAATATCCAGCATGTACATTCCCTCTCTTAATTTAAACCTGTTATTACAAGTCCTTTCCTCTGCTGCGAACAGAGACAGCTCCCCACCTTGCTCCTATAAGGCCCCCGAGCAACTGGCTGTCAACTGCTTCCCTCTCCCTCTCTCTTGCTTCCTTCTGCATCACAGCTTGCCTTGCCAGGCTTACTCAGTTGCACAGGAACTACAGATCAAAGTCTCTGTTTTCTCCACTGGCTGAGGCTCCTCCCTTGGGGAGGAACTGGGAGGGAGAGCTTAATTTGCCAGCCTCTCTCAACTGCACAGTTGGCAAGACCTTGGAGATTGTAGTTTAATTGTGTGCAAAAATATCGGAATCTTGCCATGCTTTGTATGAAAGCTGGTCAAAGCTTCTAGTGAAATGGGGGGATATAAACACTACCTCATCGCTATGTTCAAGATTGCTGTGTGCAGGATTTATCTGCTGTACTAGACTACTTGGGATTTGGAACACTGCGTGTTTTCCTCAGGAGCTGCTGGACCGTGGATTCCTGTAAAGTTGAAGGACTATTGGTTGGAATTGAAGCTGCCGATGTCAAAGGGCTTGCCATGTACTTGCGGGCGCCTAGGGCCTCTCTGTTTTCTGCAATTGCGATGGGAATGTTGGGGGAGGATGCACAGGGCTGCTTTTGCTGGCTAGCTTTCTCTTTTCAGTTTTGGGCACCACATTTTAAGAAGGATATAGAAGGATATTCCCTGCCACCACTACTGCTGCTCTACTGGAGTTTGGTGCCCTACTCCACTCTACTTTAGTTTCAATACATCCGTTTACCCCCCAAGGCAATGGAGGCAGCAGCACAGCCCGTTCCTTAGGCAAAGGGAAATAAATTTGCTGCACTGACAGGTCATGTAGTCCCTCAGAAGAAGCCTTGAGATGTCTCTTACTTCCTCATTCACAGGGAGTGTGGGTGCTGAGTCAGGCTCCCTTTTAGCTTTTCTCTGTGCTCGCCCTTTATTTTCTTCCCCTGGCAAACTCTGCCCTTCTCTGTGTTCCACCAGTAGAGTCGGAAGAGGCAACTTCACTCATTTCCCCCTTGCCAGTGTGTCCGCTTGAAACTCTGATCTGATCTCCTTCTCAAAGTAATGCCGATAGAAAAAAGTATTCCGTTTTTAAAACCATATTTTTGTGCTCAAAAATATGTAGATCCGGCTCTGATAAGAATGATTTTTCTCTCCCCCCCCCATACTCCCCTCCCCCAAGAAGACAGAAGTATAAGAGAGACTTTGGTGGAGAAAGACAACATCCTCACATCCGAAGGAAGGCTGGAGAGTTTCTCAAGGGGATCCCAAGAACAGATTTCCTTCCCAAATGAGCTGGCTGAGAGTGAGTATCCTGCACAGTTATGTCCAGGGAACAGGCAAGGAGTAGCCATGGGGGTTTTTTGATTCACTTCTTTCTGATCAAGATTTAGTTTGGTACAATCATGCAGCCCGCTGAGTAAGGAGGGAGTGAGGCCGCCAGGGGACTGGAATTTGGAGGGTTAGGAACTCCTTCTGAGCAAGAGCTCTATAATAAGCTTTTAGTCCTCCGGTGTGCTATTTCAGGCTGTGCAAATAGGTTTCTCTGTTTCACTCATCATTACAGCACCGCTGGCTGGGGGAGAATCCAGTGCTGTGTTCACAGGGCCCCTCCCTTCTAGCTACAGGAGTTTGATCTCAAAGCTTTCTTTCCCGTGCTGCCGTGCGAAACAGCAGCGTGTTCATTGTTGCAGTGAGTCATCTGGGAAAAGCCCTTTGATCGGCTCTGGGGGTTCCTGGTCCTTCCTGATAAAATCCTACACTTTTGCCTTGTTCCCTGGGGGCGTTCCTGGATTTCAGGAAGAGGTACCGCTGGATGAGTCTCCACTTCCCCTGGGATTGCCCGCCAGCCAGCCAAGGCTCGGATCTGAATTAACCTGGAAGTCTGCCTGAGAGCAATAGAAGCAAGAGTGCTGGCTTATACTGTCTGCTTTGATATTTTTAAATCACTTGTTATTCTTTTCAGTTGCCAAGCACCATCTTCAATAAATCTTTCTGTGTTGTTGGAAATTCATGGCATTCAGGAACCCTGCGTGGATTCTGGCTAGATGAGGCTGGAGTGTGTGTGTGCGGGAGGGAATTGGCATTGCAAGCTCAGTCGGGCTCTTGGGGGGATGAGGTATCCTTAAATGCTAGACATTCTGGGGAAAGGGAGGAGGTGGTTAAGATCAGGGAAGCTGGAGGAGGCTGCAGTTACAGAGATGTTTTTGGACATTACCTTCCCTCCCATTTGTTAAAGGGATCTCTCTCTTTATTCCAGCAGGGGATGATCAGAGTAACGAGGAGGGTGAGGAATTTGAGCAGCAGCTGCCAGATCGAGTTCAAGACTTGAAAGAAAACAGTAGAAATCGAGGCAGACCTAAGAGAAAAGAAGGCAGCAGCATGGATGAGAAGAGAGAAGGAAAAAGGTTTAATGTACATTTTCCAAAGAAGAGAATAATTAAGACATGTACATCCACTCAGTGTAGCAAGTACTTCAGAAATAGATCACAGCTCCTAGTGCACCAAAGAGTACACAGAGGCAAGAAACATTTTGAATGTTCAAACCATGGAAAAAGATTCAATCACAGTAGCACTCTAAAACTGCATCAGAGAACCCAAACAAGAGAGAAACCTTTTGAATGTTTGGACTGTGGGAAGAGATTCAGTCACAGTGGCCATCTTCAACGGCATCAGAGAACTCACACATGCGAGAAGCCTTTTGAATGCTCAGAGTGTGGAAAGAGATTCAGTCAGAGTGGCAATCTTCAACGGCATCAGAGAACTCACACAGGGGAGAAACCTTTTGAATGTTCAGAGTGTGGGAAGAGATTCGGTCACAGTAATACTCTAAAACTGCATCAGAGAACCCACACAGGAGAGAAACCTTTCAAATGCTCAGAGTGTGGAAAGAGATTTAGTAATAGTAGCCATCTTCAACTGCATCGGAGAACCCACACAGGGGAGAAACCTTTTGAATGCTCAGAGTGTGGAAAGAGATTCAGTCGGAGTGGCCATCTTCAACGGCATCAGAGAACTCACACAGGGGAAAAACCTTTTGAATGCTCAGAGTGTGGGAAGAGATTCAGTCAGAGTAGCAATCTTCAACTGCATCAGAGAACCCACACAAGGGAGAAACCTTTTGAATGTTCAGAATGTGGAAAAAAATTTAGTGAGAGAGGCACTCTAAAACAACATCAGAGAACGCACACAGGGGAGAAACCTTTTGAATGCTCAGAGTGTGGAAAGAGATTCAGTTG
This sequence comes from Heteronotia binoei, assembly GCF_032191835.1. Classification (NCBI taxonomy): domain Eukaryota; kingdom Metazoa; phylum Chordata; class Lepidosauria; order Squamata; family Gekkonidae; genus Heteronotia; species Heteronotia binoei. Next base: position 147,325,974 of record NC_083228.1, on the reverse strand, counting down.
GAGTGGCCACCTTCAGCAGCATCAGAGAACTCACACAGGGGAGAAACCTTTTGAATGCTCAGAGTGTGGAAAGAGATTCAGTCGGAGTGGCATTCTTCAACAGCATCAGAGAGCTCACACAGGGGAGAAACCTTTTGAATGCTCAGAATGTGGAAAGAGATTCAGTCAGAGTAGCCGTCTTCAACTGCATCAGAGAACCCACACACGGGAGAAACCTTTTGAATGCTCAGAGTGTGGAAAGAGATTCAGTCAGAGTGGAACTCTAAAACTGCATCAGAGAACCCACACAGGGGAGAAACCTTTTGAATGTTCAGAGTGTGGGAAGAGATTCGGTCACAGTAATACTCTAAAACTGCATCAGAGAACCCACACAGGAGAGAAACCTTTCAAATGCTCAGAGTGTGGAAAGAGATTTAGTAATAGTAGCCATCTTCAACTGCATCGGAGAACCCACACAGGGGAGAAACCTTTTGAATGTTCAGAATGTGGGAAAAAAATTAGTGACAGAGGCACTCTAAAACAGCATCAGAGAACGCACACAGGGGAGAAACCTTTTGAATGCTCAGAGTGTGGAAAGAGATTCAGTCGGAGTGACCATCTTCAACGGCATCAGAGAACTCACACAGGAGAGAAACCTTTTGAATGCTCAGAGTGTGGAAAGAGATTCAGTCAGAGTAGCCATCTTCAACTGCACCAGAGAACCCACACAGGGAAGAAACCTTTTGAATGTTCAGAGTGTGGAAAGAGATTCAGTCACAGTGGTGATCTTCAAAAGCATCAGAGAACCCACACAGGGGAGAAACCTTTTGAATGCTCCGAGTGTAGGAAGAGATTCAGTCACAGTGGCAGTCTTCAACGGCATCAGAAAACCCACACAGGGGAGAAATCTTTTAAATGTTCAGAGTGTGGAAAGAGATTCAGTTTCAGTGGCACTCTAAAACTACATCAGAGAACCCACACAGGGGAGAAACCTTTTGAATGCTCAGAGTGTGGGAAGGGATTCAGTTTCAGTGGTAGTCTTCAACGGCATCAGAGAACCCACACAGGGGAAAAATCTTTTAAATGCTCAGAGTGTGGAAAGAGATTCAGTTTCAGTGGTAGTCTTCAACGGCATCAGAGAACCCACACAGGGGAAAAATCTTTTAAATGCTCAGAGTGTGGAAAGAGATTCAGTCGGAATGGCCATTTTCAACGGCATCAGAGGACCCACACGGGAGAAACCTTTTGAATGCTGAGAGTGTGGAAAGTCATTAAGTTGGATTGGCCATCTTGAACTGCATTAAAGAATCCACACTGGGGAAATCTTTTACATGCTCAGATTGTGGAAAGAGATTCAGTTGGAGTGGCTCTCTTCAGCTGCACCAGAGAACCCACATGGGGAAAACTTCTTTGAATGCAAAGATATTCACTTGGCATGGATATCTTCAACAGCATCTTAAGAATCCACACAAGGAGAAACTGTGTAACGGCTTAGCCTATCAAAAGAGCTTTTCTAGAAAGCTTGAATGTACACAGAAATTTTACGCTAAACAGGACGAAATGTTAAAAATGGTCAAACTATGGCAGGAGATTTAGCCATGTTTGGAGACCTCAAACACATCCCACTCTCCCACATGCTGGTAAAGGGACACCAGTTTTTAGCTCCAGGCAGTTGGCAACCCTAGATTAAGCGTTTCTTTATGAATCAGAGGACTGCTAAGGAAAAGTCAGAGCTCATTAAAGAGATTATTATTTCTTGCTAGTAAATCAGACTTTGTGAATTCAGAAACTCCAGCTGGGGTAAAATCTCAAAGCTCAGCTATTATGGGAGCTTATATGGGGCATATCTAGGATTCCCTATCTACAGCCTCTCCACTGTTATTGGGCTCAGTATAAAGTATTGGCTATTACCCAGAAAGCCCTTCCTGGCCTTGGACACTTATAATTGCCAGACTGCCTCTACCTCTCTGTGCCCCCACAACAGCTCCGCTCCTCTGGGTGAGGTCTTCCGCAGGTGCCAGTCTGCAAATGGGCAAAATCAGCAACTGCACATATACCTGTTGCGGAATGGCCTGCCGGAGGAGGTCAAGAAACTATTGAAAACTGAGTGGATCAAGAGAGCTTTTCTACTCGGGCAGGAGACTCCAACTGTCTAAAATGACTCACAAAGTTAACTTGGAAAAAACATTAGGGACTGTGGTCTGTGCTACTGTGTTTAGGGTAGTGAGCCTAGGATCCTACGAAGCAACTCTTGTATCATATATTATTTAATGCAGGGGTCCTCAAACTTTTTAAATAGGGGGCCAGTTCACTGTCCCTCAGACTGTTGGAGGGCCAGACTGCCATTACTGTACAAGGCCACGGGCCGTCAGTTCTCCGTCTTCTACATCTCTCTCCCTTCCCCACACCACACACCCCGGCCTGGGAACTCACCTCACCTCGGTATCACCTCACACTCTGTCTCCGCCGTCTCAGCCCAGTGCCAGAAGTGTGTGTTGCTAACGCGAGTTTAGGTCGAACGTCACTTCTGGTCTGATTTTGCCATAACCCGGTGGGCCGCATAAACGTCCTCAGCGGGCCGCATCTGGCCCGCGGGCCGTAGTTTGAGGACCCCTGATTTAATGTGTCATCTTAAGACCAAGCCTTTGCTTCAGCTGTGATTTTAGATTTCTGATTGGTTCTTCCACCCGAATCCCTTTGTGTTGTTCATGGAATGCTCCTTCTTGTTGATTATTTGGACTCACATGTGTTAGACCTTTCCAAGAGGCCTGTCATTCAAAAGCCCTGGCAGAGAAGCAGACCTCCTGAAGCATTCTTCAATAATGATCCTGATTTGGCTACAGATTAGAATTTACTTTGGGTTCCGGATTTGGAGTTCTTTGGGAAAATTTCTTTTTGCCGAATAGAATGAATTATAGGCTCTTTCTCAGTTCTTAATACCTAGCATATTATGTACTGTTTTGATAAATTGTTTATGCATCGAATTGTATAAATTGGATCTTTGTATTTAGATTTGTATTTTTATTACTTATTTTCCCTATGCTCCCTTTGTATTGGATTAGATTTAATTTTTTTTTTTTAAGCATTGCTTGAATGGTCCCTGTCTTCTCTGGGCTAATTTTTCACTCCCTTTAATTTCCTGCCTGGCTTTCTTTTTGCTGACAAGGTGTCTAAACAACCACAGCAAAGTTTTATACCTCTGGAACCGGAGAGCAGATTGTCTGGGCCAGGTTGGCGCTTAAAAAGCACCTTGAATCTCTTCCTTCATTTGAAAACAAATAGTCATGGAAATAGTTCTTTTATTTGCTTCTGTGCCCAGTAGCTGGTAAAAGGTTAAGAAGCAGACAAAACAGTGTGCATTTTCTAGGGAGAATACAGGAAGTCCTCCAATGTCCTCCTTGTGGGATCTGGCTTTGCTTGCAGGAGAGCTGGAGGATGGGGCCTTCAGAAGCCAGATTGGGGGGGGGGGGTGCCTAGATGGGAAAGATTGGGGGGGGACCTATGAGGAAAAGCTGCCTCAGGCTGGGCAACCCTCTTCATCCCACATGATGAACAAGGAAGGTGGGAAATGATCCAGATGTGCATAATTTGCAGAGAGCCAGGTGAGTGGAGCCTTCCCCAGGCAGGCCATTGCAGAAGGCGGGGCCACAACAGAGAGGGCACGTGTGTGGTGAGTTGTTGATTTTGCCCATTGGCAGGTGGCACCTATCTGCCCTACTCAGGTGAACCTGGAGAGGTGAGAAAAGGGAGCAGACAATGAGGTACAGAAGGGACAGCTTACACAAGACTCCCCTCCCATATAGTCAGTGTTGCCAACCTCCAGGTGGTGCAGGAAAAGGGCATATATACCTCTGTGAAAAACCAGCCTCAATAATGATACAAAAACTTATAAGTGCTTTATAAATATTGAACAAGATAAGGTGAAATGAATCACAAAAATAGAAATAGAACACTGAGCATGCCCCCCGTATCTCAAAGTCTCAAAACCAAGAAATTAATGCCAAATTTTTAAATGAAAAGTCCGGGCTATGGCAAAGGTTGGTTGTTAAACAGAGCCCTGAGCTCCAATTCTTCTTCTCAGTAGATGTCAAAGTAGTTCAGTGCAGCAAGGCATATATGGAACGTGAGAAGGTTGTACTTGATGCCCTGTTTCACTTAAAGCTTCTACAAGCTTTACAGTACCATTATACAATTTGCAACAAGAGCAAGGCTTCAGAATTCTTAGCAGTGGCAACCCTTCTTGGCCATCTTTCCACCCCAGTAATATCTCCAAGGTGGCAAACATCAAACCGCTAAAGCAGTTCAGCATTAAAACTACATTCGAGGTGATGTATACCAGGGATGGCCAACGGTAGCTCTCCAGATGTTTTTTTGTCTACAACTCCCATCAGCTCCATCCATTGACCATACTGGCTGGGACTGATGGGAGTTGTAGGCAAAAAAACAGCTGGAGAGAGACCATTGGCCACCCCTGATGTAAACACATAAGATAATTTTGTAAAAATTCACTAGTAAAAACATAAACACACATAACACCAAAACCAGGGAGGAAAGCCAGTAACCGTGAGCGGGGGATGAAGTTTCAGGGGGGGAGCCTCCATCCATCCCAGAACTTCTGAGGTGGTCTTCTGTCCTTGCCTGAAGCATTAGGGACTTCGTGAGCTTCTCCATCTGTGAGAACCAGGGTTGGCCAGGCTGCCTGGGGCCACCTAGAGGGGGCTTCCTGTGGGTGGGGAGCAGGGTGGGGTCTCACTGTATGTAATCAGGCCACGGCCTGGGGCTTCCATGCCAGTTTTACTAGGATATAGTTATGCTGAATGACTGAGTAAAAGCTGCTGGTCACTGCTCTGGGAGCCCTCGTTCTTCCCCACTGAACCCAGTATTGAACACTTCCTCCCCGCAAAAACCCTAAAGGTTCATTCCAGAAATCCCCTAACCCAGAGTTGGCAACCCTACCTGTTTGGCTTGCATGCAGGCTGGTTCAAGGCATGTTGTCCCCCAAGCCAGGGAAGCCCGTTGCATCCTGGGAGCCTGGGCTGCAGGTAGCGAAGCAGTGCCCGGGGAGGAGGCCTGTCCAGGGTTGCCATGGAAATAATGTCTCCCTGCTCAGTCTGCTAAAAATGCTCCTCTGAAGCAGTTATTTTTCCTCCTCTCTCTGTTGGTTTCTTCCCTCCTTGTTTAAAGAGAAGCTTGAATTTGCCTCAAGAGTTTGATCGGTCACCTGTCAGTGCCCTTCCTGGGGTGTGGGGGGTGCTTGGGAAGGGGAGGAGGGGGCTATTTGGGGCTCTCCCTGGTTTGGTGGTTGCTTGCAGCTGCTTGTGGTCCTTTCCTGCTGAAGGGGGGAGGAGGGGTGTGTGGGGCTGGAAGGCTCCTGGAGGGGGGGTGCCCATCTGAGGGAAGCCCCTGCCGTTCCCCTCACACCTGTGCCCCACCCACTGAGGCCTCGCTGCCAGGGAAGGACCGTTTGCCAATCGGGTCTGTCTGGCATAACCTAAGTTTTGCATCAACTAAGGTGACCAGAAGAAGAGAGATTCTCTTGAAACATGCAAAAGTGTCAACCTCAGGTCCATGTTGTCACATTTTCAGTTTTGACAATGATGATGATATTGGATTGTTGAATTCCACTCTATGTGCGAACTGGCAGAAACACACAAGGATTACTCCAGTTGGATGTTGAGCATCATGGTAGAACTGTAAGAATTTCAGGTGAAAATTGGTATGCACTGGATAGGGTGGCCGTGGCTGAAACCATCCCATTTATGTGTATTCAGCACATACTGATTTGATTTTGATTTGAAGTGAAATAATATATTCCAGCACTGAAGTGTTCAGCGCCGTGTTGTGAATTTATAACACTGCACAGTGTTTTGTTTGTGCTTTTTCAGCCTTCATTCATTCTTGTTTACAAAATTAGGACCAGGCAGCCCTCTTTTCTGCCCCCAAACCCAAATTAAGGCGGAAAGCTGCCCCTGAGACTAAGTATATCTGTGAACTGGTAGAAACACTTAAGGATCATCCCATTTCTGCATATTTTACGCACACTGATTCAATTTTGATTTGAAGTGAAATAATATATTATAGCTCTGAAGTGTTTGGCACAGTGTTGTGACTTTATAACATCACAAAGTGTTTTATTTGTGATTGTACAGCCTTATTTTCTGTTTGTTTGCAAAATTAGGACCAGGCAGCCCTCTTTGCGGCCCCCAAACCAGAATTAAGAAGGAAAGCTGCCACTGAACGTGGGCCTTCCTAGCTTTCTTAAAGATTTGACCGTGCGTGAATTACTGAGGCCAATTACCTGCTTATGGAAGGGACTGTTGCTCCACTGTAAGGGTAAAGAGAGCCCCCCCCTCCAGTGCAGCCTGTGCTTGTAAGCATCAGTGCCCTACTGGGAGGCTTGGGGGGAAAAACAACCAGAACAACCCTGTGAAGTAGGCCGGTCTGCATGTTCAACACCCACTTATGGAGAGGATGTTTTAAAATAAAAATCTGCCCTTGCCAATCTAGTTCACTACATCAGCTGTGATTTTTCCAGTCCACTTCCGGTGCTCCTAAGGGCGATGGGGAGACCAGGAAGCCCCAGACACAAAGACTTCCCTGCGAAGGAAGTCCTGCTGCCCTCTGGCCCATTCGGTCAAGTAATGAGGTGGCCTTGTCAATCTTATACACAGGAATCACTTTGGGGGTGGGGAGAAAATCCCAACCGGGAGGAGGGGCTCAGCAACAGAGAATCTGATTTGCCTGCAGAAGAGCCCCAGTCCAGTCGCCAGTTTAAAAGGTCAGGTACATGCAAGAGAGCAGCTGCCAGTCAGAACTGGCAGTGGCTTTCCTCTTTCCTTGAAGGTCGGGGACAAAGGGTCGCGATTGGGGGGGAGCTATCCCAGAGGCGCTCACTTAACTGTGGGGTGCCCCAGGGAGCGGTTCTCTCCCCGATGTTATTTAACATCTATATGCGACCTCTTGCCCAGATTGCCCGGAGGTATGGGCTGGGGTGCCACCAGTATGCTGATGACACCCAGCTCTATCTACTTATGGACGGCCGACCGGTCTGCGTCCCAGAGAACCTAGATCAGGCATTACAGGCCGTGGCTGAGTGGCTCAGGCTGAGTGGACTGAGACTGAATCCTGCGAAGACAGAGGTCCTTTGTTTGGGCCGTCGGGGGCCGGAGGGGGAAATCCCCCTGCCAACTTTTGGCGGTGTACCGCTGAAGCCGGCGGACAGGGTCAGAAGCCTGGGGGTGCTATTGGAGCCGTCCCTAAAGATGGAGGCTCAGATAGCGGCCACTGCCAAGTCCGCGTTTTTTCATCTTAGGCGGGCAAGGCAGTTGGCTCCCTTCCTGGACCCCGACGACCTAGCAACAGTGATCCATGCTACGGTCACCTCGAGGTTGGATTACTGCAATGCCCTCTACATGGGGCTGCCCCTGTGCCGGACCCGGAAGTTGCAGCTGGTGCAGAATGCCGCGGCCCGGCTGTTATTGGGCCTCCCAAGATGGGGGCACATCGGCCGGGTCTTCGGGCTCTGCACTGGCTTCCAATAACATACCAGGTCCGGTACAAGGTGCTGGTCATTACCTTTAAAGCCCTATATGGCCTGGGACCTGCCTACCTAAGGGACCGTCTCTCCCCACACGTTCCCCAGAGAGTACTGAGGTCTGGGACCCAAAATCTCCTTAATATCCCTGGGCCCAAGGAAGTGCGTCTCCAGACAACTCGAGACAGGGCCTTTTCTACAATGGCCCCTGTGTGGTGGAACCAGCTACCGGAAGAGGTGAGGGCCCTGCGGGATCTTGCTCAGTTCCGCAGGGCCTGTAAGACGACCCTCTTCCGGCTAGCCTATCCCTGACTGGACAAGTGTAGCTCTCTAGATATCTGTGATTGCTGTATAGCTAATATTAATTTTAAGGTTTTTAGGTTTTAAAATGTTTGATTTAAATGTAACTAATTTATTCCGATTTTACTGTTTTATTGTTTTTACTGTTGTCAGCCGCCCTGAGCCATTCGTGGGAAGGGCGGGATATAAATCCCGGAATAAATAAATAAATAAATAAATAAATAAACGATGGGCACTTGAGAGATGAATGGTCCTTCAGCATGAGGCAGAGCACTCCTTCCACGGCCCAGAGGCTCATGCCTCAGTGGTAGCAGAGCATGCCTGGTTCAATCCCTGGGATCTCCAGTTAAACAGACGACGCAGTGGGTGATGCGAAAGACCTCAGCCTGAGACCCTGGAGAGCTGCTGCCAGTCTGAGCAGACAACACTGGCTGTGATGGGCCTCCGGGCTGGGCAGCTGCCTGAGACCACTGAGGACTAGCACCGTCTGTAGGCTGTAAGGAAAGCTGGGATTCAGGGAGCGGGGGCTGTGGTTCAAGGGAAGAGCATCCACTAGGCGTGCAGAAGGTCTCCTGTCCAACCTCCTGTTCAAAGACCAGGGGAAGAAGTGATGTGAAGGATTCCTGAGGTCCCGCAAAGGCCTGCCAGTCTGAGTGGACAAGGAAGTTCCCAGGATGTGGAAGGCAGTTCCCAGAATGCAAAGGAAAAACAGCTGCCGGGGTGCCTGCCTAGGATTCTTCTGGGCAGGGATGTGATGCTTGCATGGGCATCCCAGAGGGCTCATTCCCCCCCTCCACAATTTCAAAGACTGATCCTCCCCCCTCGTTTGCAAGAGAAGAAACCTCCTTCCTTCTGCCCCCGGTGCAAGGAGGCCCCTCCCAGGCGTCTGCAACAAGCAGGAAGGCTGCAAGGCTGAGCTCTCCCCGCAAAAGGGGCAGGATATGTTTTTTCGTTCTGCGTCCGGGAGCGCTGCAATCCCGGCAGAGCAGAGGCCGGAGCCAGGGGGCGCTGGAGCCCCTTCCAAAGCACTTCTGCTCCGGAACTGAAGGGGAGGAAGGCGTGCATGCCCGGGCCCGGCTTTTGCAAAGGGAGCGCCGGAACGGAAGACGTGCAAGCTCTGCTGCCGGGGGTGGGGGGCTGCGCCGGTGGGGCAGGAGGGGCCGAAGGAGAGAGCAGCAGCCGGGCCTCCTGCGACCCTCCCCCCGGTTGCAAAAGCAGCAGCAGCTCCGAGCGCCACGAGGGCCGGAGGAGGGGAAGGCGAGGCGGCCAGGTAGGGAAGGGGCCTTGCAGCACCCAAGGGAGACGGGGGGGGGGGGGAGGCGCGCCTGGAGCCCCCTGGATGCTGCTGCGGCCAAGAGCGTCGAGGGCCCCCCGGCCATTCCGCAGACTCCATCCCCTTCCTCCCGCACGTCTTCTGCTGCACCCCCCCCTGCCCCCTTTCCCCGCACACCTGAACTGCCCGGGACCAGCTGAGAGCCAGTGGGGTGTCGTGCGGTGAATGCAGGGACTCTGATCTGGGAGAGCCGGGTTCGATCCCCACCTCCCCCACGGAAACGTTTACGGGCCTGGGTCCTTCTGACACTTCAGGCTTGAGGGGTCACTTGTCAGGTCCCCCCCCCCTGGTGTGTGGGCGGGGGGGGGGCTGGGAAGGTGAAGAGGGGGCTATTCTGGGCCCTGCCTGGGTTGACCCCAAACCAGAGTGGTCGCTGGAAGCTAGTTACTGCCCTTTCCCACTGACCAGCAAACTAGCATACAACCTAACGAAGATGCTTAAGAGATGCAAGGACCAAACAGGGATAGCAAGCTCAGTTTACCTGGTCAGAATTGGAGATGGATATGTAAATGTGTCTTCTTAACTGTGGAATGTTGAGAGTAATTAACTGAGCCCTTGTGGTTACGTTATCATGATACCCAGTCCTGCAAACTGCCTTGAGAGTTTCCGTCTAGTTGTGATGAGAGCCATGAGGAGCTGGTTTTCAGCCTCCCCAAAAGGCATGTTTGCTGGAGATCTAACCAGGTGAACCCCACAGTTCAAAGGGGGACCCCCTTAGCTTTTGAAAGAGGTGCTTCTGCCTAACCCTTCAGATCTATTGAAGAGATGTAGACAACGATTAGGAGGCTCACCAGTCCCTCTGGTGCTTTTGGGGCCTCAGCTTAACTTAAGAATCAGCCCCCTGGACAGACTGAACTTATGGAACGAGAGGCTAAGCTTGAAACATCCTTAAAGAGCCCAACAGAGACAGTTAAGATTTCCAAAGAACTAAGGAAGCTTATCTAAAATAGCTTAGTATGGCATATAACAAAATTCTATTAAACCGGGTCTATAAACCACAAGAAGCACTTTAGTTCTGATCCACCAGGGCAATTCTTATTCGCTTTCCTTGTGACATGTGACTGTCTCTTTATCTCTTTACAGTCAAGTGACTCAAGGCATCTCTATTTAGTGGGGGTGACCCAAGAGAAGGGGAGGGAGATGGAAGAGCAGGACCCAGAAGGAGCTGCAGCTGGCAAGACAGCAAGCAAAGCCCCCCCTCCCACCCAAGCTGGGAGTGGTGGTGAAGCCTGGGAAAGCCCCATGCCAGAGACACCTTCTCAGGTCACGGAGATCTCAGAGGTGCATGGCCAACACTTCTGGCAGTTCCAGTACCGTGCGGCTGATGGGCCCCGAGAGGTTTGCAGCCGGCTCCATCGACTCTGCAGCCATTGGCTGAAGCCAGAGAGGAACTCCAAGAAGCAGATGGTGGACCTGGTGATCCTGGAGAGGTTCCTAGCCCTCCTGCCCCAGGAAATGCAGCACTGGGTCAGGGAATGTGGGCCGGAGACCAGTTCCCAGGCGGTGGCCTTGGCCGAAGGCTTCCTCCTGAGTCACGCCGAGGAGAAGAGGAAGGCAGAGCAGGTGAGGGGGTTTCCTCTAGCTGTGTCCAATTCAAGCAGTGATATTCTAAAGTTTCCCTGAGAGATATTTGCCCAAGTATTAATCATTCAAATCGGAGATTTAACAGCCTCCTTCAGCAGCCTCCTCTGCTAGAAAATTTGTTTTCCTTCCAGACAACTGAGTCTGCTGATGGAAGAGTGCAGAGTCTGGGAGTGGGGCAGGATCTCTTGCTTGGTCTCTTCTCCGTTCCATCTCTTCCCCTTCTCACTCGCTGCTCTTTCAGATGTGCGGACCATCCTTGGAGAGAGAAGCTCCATTCCCTGAGGCAGAACAAGGTTCTTTGGAGGAAGGGCAGAGGGCGCAGTCCCAGGAGGGTGCCCAAGATGCCCTCTCTTGTGGTAAGGTCTCATTCTGCCTGTTTACACTTGGGGCATTCCCTGAATGTGGTGGGTGGAGAGTTCAGGTCAGGAAAAGAATTCAGTACTTCTTCACATAACACACAGCACTGAATCTCCACTCACTGTTACTCTTCTCAAAGAGGATTAGATAATTCATAGAGGGCAGTTCCTCCCATTAATTAGAATATTCATGTCTCACCTTCCTTCCATAAGAGGAACTCGGGGAGGTCAGAAAAGAAAACTAAAGTTAGACAAATGTGGGCAGAGCTATTCACCCGGATGAATACAGGGAGCCTCTGTCTTCTGGGCAGCACTGAACACTGAAAACCAGTTTGTGGGGGGCCAAGAATCATGGGAAAATTGAGCTTCTGTGCCTGTTCTTATACGGGCATGTGGGAGGCCACTGTAGGAAATCGGGTTCTGCAGGAGGGATGACCGGCTGTCGCCTCAAACCCCAGGAAATTTGGAGGAGGGCCTTAGGGTGAAGTTTGGAACAGATATTACCCTAGATTCTTCAGAAGCGCTCAAGTGACTTCTGGGTTTTGGGCTGAATGTGATGGTGACACGTGATGTGAATGTGATCTCATATCCACTCCCCTCCTTTCCCACCCCCAGTCCAGACTGAAGGGCCCACTGCCAGCTGGCAGGAGAAGGGGATTCCTGGGCATTTGGTCTGATCCAGGAGGGATGATGTGACCTTTGGAACTTCAGAGTTCACAGGGAACAGCTCAGGTCCCACAGAAGCCTGAAATATGTTGGCAGCTTTTATCACCCCCTGAGGCTCATGGGTACATCTGTTCTGCCTCTCCCATAATTTAGTAAAAGGTTGTGTGGAGTGTACACGGGGCAAGGTTTCCAGCTTCTGGGAAGGGAGTGTGTGAAGCGAGGAACAAACAAGTAAATGGAACAGGAAGTCACAGCAAACACCCTTCCTCCTTTTTCTTCCTAACAGGCACTGGAGAGATGCTGTTGAGCCATCATCTTTTTGGAGGTGTAGAAACAGCTGCTTCACCTCCAGTGCAGGTAGGGGGAATGAGCAGGGGACAGCCTGGGTTCCCCCCTCCTTTCTCAGGGGTGTTTTTGCTCCTGCAGTTTCTACAGTGGTCCAGGTGAGAGAGGCTCTGAATACCACTCCCTCGACCTCTGCCAAGACATACATCCTGTTCCATCCCAGATTGCTCCCTTCCAGAGGGCAGTCTCTGCCTGGCATCATCTCTGATGAGGGAATCTGCTTTTTCTTCCAGTGCCCCTTTTCCTTTGAGGAGGTGTCTGTCTGTTTCACCCCAGCAGAATGGGACCTGCTGGATCCGGGCCAGAAGACTCTCTACAGGGAAGTCATGCGGGAGAACTATCGGAGCGTCATCTCTCTGGGTAAGGAGGATCTTCCACAAGTGCAGAGGTGTGAATTGCTACCCCTGGGATGATGCATGATGCAAAGTATTGAACAGTAACACATTGTTCTCAGGCCTCTCCAGACAGTTGCCGAGGGGCAGCTGAGACCAGTGTTGTGGCCATCACCTGAGCCAGAGAAGGTGTCCTGGCCAGAGGCAAAGGTGGGGATGAGAGACTGTCATGTAGCAGGCAAAAGCCAACAATCCAAACATGTTCACACAACAAGCCAGACATGTTCAGGGGCTCACGCAAATTCCAGAGTTCAGTTTCAGAAGTCCACAAACTGAAAGTGCACACACCAAAGGGTCATTTCCAGAAGGGGAAAGCCAGAGAGTGTAGCCTGGAGGTCCAAGAGTCATGCACAAGATAGAGAGTCACAAAGTCAAAGTCCAAAGCCAGTCCAAGGTCGCACAAAGAATGCTCGATGAGGAGTTGTGGTTGCAGAGTTTAGCAGAATAACTTGTCGCTTCCATAACATGCAAGTTGCCAGCAGTAGGTTTTGTAAGTCCTTCCTAACAAGCCCTTGTCAGCAGCCAGCTGCTTGGGAGTCCTGCTGCAACGCCTGCAGGTTGTAATCAGGAAGGAGCTGGCAGTGAGCCAGGAGACGTGCACTCTGCCTCCTTGCTTGCAGCTCCCATCTTAGCTTCTGTCTCGGATACTCAAAGGGTGCAGGTGAGAGCGGTGAACTGGTCTTAGAATCTACATCCTGGACAATTGGGACCTGGCATTATAAACCATGGTATCATGGCTCAGGCTGACTCAACTGAAGCAGAATCTGACGAAGATGGAGGTTTTCTGTCTTAAGTTGCAGTGGCTTGGGAAGGGAGATCCCTTTGCTGGCCTTTGATGGGGTGCCATTGATACCTTGAAGGTCAAGAGCTTGGGAGTGCTCCTGGAATCCTCTCTGACCATGGAGGCTTAGGTAGCAGCCACTACCAAATCCGCCGCCTTCTATCTGCAGCGGGTATAGCTATTGGCCCCTTTTCTAGAGCATAGCGACTTATCCGCGGTCATCTCAAGAATAGACTACTGTAATGCCCTTGACATGGGGCTACCCTTGACTCTGATCCAGAAATTGCAGCTAGTGCAGAATGCTGCAGCGCGGTTGTTAATGGGGCTCCCTCGACAGGAGCACATTCAACCACTGCTGAAAGAGCTGCACTGGCTGCCTATCGTGTTCCGATTCTCTTTCAAGGTGCTGGTATGGACCTTTTAAGCCCTACGTGGTCAGTGGCCTCTTTATCTATGGGACTGCCTTTCCCTATATGTTCCCCAGAGAGCGTTGCTTTCGGGAGTTCAAAATCTCTCCATCCTCGGACCAAGGGAGGCCAGACTGAACACTTCAAGGGCCAGGGCCTTCTCGGTGGTAGTGCCGGAGATGTGGAACACCCTGCCAGAGGCCATAAGGGCTCTGAGGGATATTTCCCAATTCTGCAGGGCCTGTAAAACAGAATTATTTTGATTGGCCTATAATATCTGGATGGGAGAGGGCTGCCACTTTAACAGAGCCTGAGCAACACCGGCTGTGAGGGATTGGAGACCACAACAAGTACCACTGTGAGATAAAATTCACAATGAAAGAATTAAATTGTCTGCTGAACAAAGTTCTGATCCCGTCTTATTTCTTCTGAGTAGCACCATAATCTTGTTTTAAATTATTTCAATACTGTCTAAGTTTAATGATTTTAGTATTGTAATTTCTGGTTGGTTGTTAGCTGCCCTGAGTTCACTTGTAGAGAGGGTGGGATATAAATCCAACGTAAATAAAAAATTTAAAAAATAGAGTTGGAAGGAACCTCGAGCCAGATCCTTCAGCCTTCCTCATAGATCTTGGTCTCCAGACCCCTCACTATTGTAGAATCATGGAGCTGGAAGGGGCCAAACAGTCAAGGGCCCTTGCTCAATGCAGGATCAGCCTAAAGCATCCCTGACAAGTGTTTGTCTAGCCACTGCTTAAAGACTGCCAGCAAGGGAGAATTCACCATCTTCCTAGGTAGCCAATTCTATTGTTGAACAACTCTTAGCATTAAAACGTTTCCCCTAACATCCAGCAGGTACGTTCCCACCCTTAATTTAAACCCTTTATTACAAGTCCTCTCCTCTCCTGCCAACAGGATCTGCTCCCCGCCTTCCTCTAAATGACAGCCCTTGAAATACTTTAAGATAGCAATCATACCCCCCCTCAACCTCCTCTTCTCAAGACTGAAGATTCCCAAGTCCTTCAGCCTTTCTGAATCACTTGAGTCTCACCTGCTGTATCAGGGCTGGGTAGTGGCTCTGGATCAGCTGCTGGTGATGAGTCTTGGTCACCCTGCAGCTGATCAGCCTCTTTCCTGGCTTCTGCTGACTCAGAGCCAGCCATGCTCCTGCATCAGCGCTGGGTGGTGGCTCTGGATCAGCTGGTGGTGGTGAGTCTTGGTTAGCCTGTAGCTCATCAGCCTCTTTCCTGTTTCTACGGACTCAGAGCCAGCCATGCGTGGCTCCCCTTCTCCAGAGGAGTCCTCCTTCCTTGAGGACTTCATGCTGAGCTCACGCTGTCCCCCAACAGAGACGCTCAGAAAAACTCTGGAACGGGATTGCGACAGAACCGACCCGATTTTGCCTTCAGACCCTGTTCCGTCAACTCCCTTTTGGGTTGCCAACTCCTGGAGGGAGCTAATCTTCTTTCTGTCACTTGGGTGCGCTCCCACCACCTGCTCAATTTAGGGGTTCCTGACTGAGAGGAGCAGGACTCCCAATCTTCCTTGCCAGTTCTGAGGTCTGGCCTCAAGGTCCTCTGCCAACACAGCACATGGTTATCACAGAGACCACAGTCCTTCTTTGGGAGACCCCTGGAGGATTGGCACCCTTGCCAGCTGCATGCCTTCCCCCTTCCCTGGACTCCCCTCTTGCAGTAGCGTGGTCTAAGGCGTTTGGGGAAACTATGTGGTAAAGAGGGACTGCACTTTAAACAAACATAAAATTTATTTACAACATACAACTATTTACAGGCACTTTTAAAGAGTGAACAGAAGCAACAGATTACAGTAGGGGGGAAATGCTCCTTCTCTCCCTATTATACTACTTCCCCTCACTGGATGACCTGTAGGGCAGGCGCCTCACTTGGACTGTTGCAAGCCTGACCAGACCTTTTTAACTAACCAATCTCCAAGATTGAACTGAAACTGACTGTCCACTTTAATTGTTTGTCTTCCCACCCAAAATCTCCAATATAAATTGCAGTTCTCGCCGGGGAACTGGTTTACCCTCCTCCAGCCATCTGGGAGACCAGCCTGAAAGACTTCCCGTCTCTCTAGGAGGCCTCCTCAGTGTCAAGCATTTGATTCCAAATAACCAGTCCTTGGTTTTGAAATAAAGTTTGGTTTATTGATAATCTATGTGTCTCATACGAACAGATGATTGCAACTGATACTTTGCGATACAGGAATACTGGCTTTGTTCTATAAACAATTCTACATTTACATGTGAAATTCACACGCTCAGTCTATTATCTATCTTGCGGCTAGCACATCCTGGGTTTCAGGCCTCGCTGAGCCTGAGAAACATTCCCTAGGAGTTCTTATCTTCAAAGAGGACATCCCTGCATTTGCTGTTAGTGAGCGCTAAGGGGAAGTGGGGGTTACTGCTTTGATGCGCACTAAACTAGTTTGGAGTTAGTAGCAGTAATATACCATGAATAACATAAAAGAAAGATGGATGCACAATGCTTGACACTCAGAATCGCTGGTTCAACACAGGAGGGGAGGGGAGAAGAGGAAGAGACTAGGCCCCAAAGCCTGCCTCCAGTTAGATACAGGCCTAAAATGGCGTTTCTCTACAGGGATAGTTCCTGATTTCTCTTTCCCTAACGTATTCAACACACCCTTTCCCTTTGATGGAATTACAAACATCCCCTTTAACTGTGATTTGGAAATGATCCTGTCAAGACCCCAAGCCTGGGTCCCCAGTCTTGGCACCTGAACAGCACCCAGTTCAGTGGGTTCACACAAGTAAAGCAGACCCTTTTGAAATATATATAAGGACTGATGAAGTATGTGAAAACAAGACCTTACTAAACAGCAACAGAAAACCATGAAAAGCTCACTGTTCTCTCTTATACATGAAATACCTGGTATTAGATAGTGCTTCCTATTACAGCGTAAGTATTCCACCTGTAGCGTAAGGTATTCTACAAAAAAATCTCATCACAGTGAAGCAAGAAAATATCAAAGCATACTAGAATAGCATGTGCATAGAGTTTGCCTGGCTTCTCTCTGGTCTCTACCAGTTTTATACTTTCTGCCCCTTTGCAGTCATGTGGTCCAAATAACCCAATCAAGGGTCCTCCCTGATGGAATTATCCGGAGGCTGTCAGCACCATCCCAATCTCCCCTCCCTCCTAGTTACACAATGGGATACACAAAGGGTCTCACAGTTAACCAAGTACCACAGTCTTGAGTCTGGCCCTGAAAATGATAAAGGATGTTAGCTGCAGGAAGAGCTAAATCACGAACACCTGCAAGTCAGACCAGGCCACAAAATTCACGTAGACCCTTGAGAGGAACTAGAGTGCTTGTCTTACAGATCTGTCCTCTTTATATCGGTTGAGATTTTAGGCTATAATCTTGATCATGGTTTCATCCTTCCAGAAGAATTTTTATTCTTGAATTTCTTTCATCCCTCATATAAGAATGATCTCTCTCTCTCCCTTCCTCTCCCCTCTCCCCGCAAAAAGAAGAAAGGATAAGAGAGACTTTTGTGGAGAAAGACAGTGGTATTACATCTGAAGAAAAGCTGGAGAGTTTCTCAAGGGGATTCCAAAAACATATTTCCTTCCCAAATGAGTTGGCTGAGAGTGAGTATCCTTCACGGTTATGTCAAGGGAATAGGTAAGCAATAGCCGTGGGGGTTTTTAATTCACTTCTGAGCAACATTTGGCTTGGTACAATCATACGACCTGCTAGCTAAGGAGGAAGGGAGGCCTTCATGGAACTGAGATTTGGAAGGTTATGGCCTGTCTGGAAAAGGTCAGTTTTATCAAAACCAGTAATTGCTGTGAACATGCTCATCATTTAAATAAACCTTATTTGAATTATAACAAAGAGGTGGACTGAGGGATTGCTGCACAGAATCTGACAAAAGAGCCCTCTGCTGACAGGCAGGTATTGCATGACACAGCTGAGATGAGTCTGGAGTGTGTTGGGGGGCGGAATTGGCATTGCAAGCTCAGATTGCAAGCTCTTGAGGGGATGAGATATCCTTAAATACTAGACATTCTGGAGAAAGGTGGGAGGAGGTTACGATCAGGGAAACTGGAGGAAGCTGAAGAGCCATCAGTCCTTTCCGTCTGCAGTCACAGAGATGTCTTTGGACCTTACCTGCCCTCCCAGGTGTTAAAGGGATCTCTCTCTTTATTCCAGCAGAGGATGACCAGATAAATGAGGAGGGTGAAGAACTTCTCCAGCACTTGCCAGATCAAGTTCAAGAGTTGAAAGAAAACAAGAGAAATCGACGCAGACCTAAGAGAAAGGAAGGCAGCTGTATGGTTGAGAAGAGAGAAGGAAAAAGGATTCATGTACATTTTCCAAAGCAGAGAATAATTAAGGCATGTGCATCCATTCAGTATAGGAAGTACTTCAAAAATAGATTACAGCTTCTTATTCACCAAAGCATACACAGAGGCAAGAAACCTTCTGAATGTTCAGAGTGTGAGAAGAGATTCAGTGACAGTGGCACTCTTAAATGGCATATCAGGACCCACACGAGGGAGAAACCTTTTGAATGTTTGGAGTGCGGAAAGATATTTAGTAGGAGTGGCACTCTTCAACGGCATCAAAAAATGCACACAGGCAAAAAACTTTTTGAATGCTCAGAGTGTGGAAAGAGATTCAGTCACAGTGGAACTCTTCAGTTGCATCAGAGAAGTCACGCAGGAGAGAAACCTTTTGAATGCTCAGAGTGTGGAAAGAGATTCAGTCACAGTGGCCATCTTCAAGAGCATCAAAAAACCCACACAGGAGAAAAAGTGTGTGAATGTTCAGAGTGTGGAAGGAAATTCAGTCAGAGTAGCAATCTTCAACTGCATCAAAGTACCCACACAGGGGAGAAACCTTTTGAATGCTCAGAGTGTGGAAAGAGTTTCAGTCACAGTGGCACTCTAAAGCTGCATCAGAGAACCCACACAGGAGAGAAACCTTTTGAATGCTCAGAGTGTGGAAAGAGATTCATTCGGAGTGGCTATCTTCAAGAGCATCAAAGAACCCACACAGGGGAGAAACCTTTTGAATGTTCAGAGTGTGGAAGGAGATTCAGTCAGAGTGGCAATCTTCAACAGCATCAAAGAACTCACACAGGAGAGAAACCTTTTAAATGCTCAGAGTGTGGAAAGAGATTCAGTCACAGTGGCCATCTTCAAGAGCATCAAAGAACCCACACAGGGGAGAAACCTTTTGAATGTTCAGAGTGTGGAAGAAGATTCAGTCAGATTGGCAATCTTCAACAGCATCAAAGAACTCACACAGGGGAGAAACCTTTTGAATGCTCACAGTGTGGGAAGAGATTCAGTCACAGTGGCCATCTTCAACAGCATCAAAGAACCCACACAGGGGAAAAACCTTTTGAATGCTCAGAGTGTGGAAAGAGATTCAGTCACAGAGGCCATCTTCAAGAGCATCAAAGAACCCACACAGGGGAGAAACCTTTTGAATGCTCACAGTGTGGAAAGAGATTTAGTCGGAGTGGCACTCTTCACCAGCACTGGAGAACCCACGCAGGGGAGAAACCTTTTGCATGCTCAGACTGTGGAAAGAGATTCAGTGAAGGTGGCACTTTTCGATGGCATCAGAGAACCCACACAGGGGAGAAACCTTTTGAATGCTCAGAATGTGGAAAGAGTTTCAGTCACAGTGGCACTCTTCGATGGCATCAGAGAACCCACACAGGAGAGAAACCTTTTGAATGCTCAGAGTGTGGAAAGAGATTCAGTCGGAGTGGCCATCTTCAAGAGCATCAGAGAACCCACACAGGAGAGAAACCTTTTGAATGCTCACAGTGTGGAAAGAGATTCAGTCACAGTAGCCATCTTCAGTTGCATCAGAGAACCCATACAGGAGAGAAACCTTTTGAATGCTCACAGTGTGGGAAGAGATTCAGTCGGAGTGGCACTCTTCAACAACATGAAAGGACCCACACAGGGGAGAAACCTTTTGAATGCTCACTGTGTGGAAAGAGATTCAGTCGGAGTGGCCATCTTCAATTGCATCAGAGAACCCACACAGGAGAGAAACCTTTTGAATGCTCAGAGTGTGGAAAGAGTTTCAGTCACAGTGGCACTCTTCAACAACATCAAAGGACCCACACGGGGAGAAACCTTTTGAATGCTCACAGTGTGGAAAGAGATTCAGTCAGAGAGGCCATCTTCAATTGCATCAGAGAACCCACACATGGGAGAAACCTTTTGAATGCTCACAGTGTGGAAAGAGATTCAGTCAGAGAGGCCATCTTCAATTGCATCAGAGAACCCACAGAGAACCCACACAGGGGAGAAACCTTTTGAATGCTCACAGTGTGGAAAGAGATTCAGTCGGAGTGGCACTCTTCAGCTGCACCATAGAACCCACACAGGGAAAAAACCTTTTTGAATGCTAATAGTGTGGAAAGTGATTCAGTTGACATGGCGATCTTTGACAGCATGTAAGAATCACAAGGAGAAACCATGTAACGGCTTACCTCATTAAAAGAGCTCTTCTAGAAAGGGTGAATATACACAGAAATTTTACCCTAAGCCAGGAAGAAATGTTAGAAATGCTCCGGCTATGGCAGGAGCTTTAGCCATGTTTGAAGCCCTCAAATACATCCCGTTATCCCACATGGTGTTAAAGGGACACCTCACTTTTTCCCTCCAGGTTCTTGGCAACCCTAGATTAAGTGTTTCTTTATGAATCAGAAAACTCTGCTAACGAAAAGTCAGAGCTCATTAAAGAGATTATTTTTTGTTTCAGGTAAATGTGACTTTGTCTTTTTAGTGCTCTGTAGAGTTTTTTTAGAGAGCCAGTTTGGTGCGGTGGTTAAGTGTGCAGACTCTTATCTGGGAGAACCAGGTTTGATTCTCCACTCCTCCACTTGCACCTGCTGGAATAGCCTTGGGTCAGCCATACCTCTGGCAGAGGTTGTTCTTGAAAGGCCAGCTGCTGTGAGAGCCCTCTCAGTCCCACCCACCTCACAGGGTGTCTGTTGTGGGGGGAGAAGATGTAGGAGATTGTAAGCCGCTCTGAGTCTTTCATTCAGAGAGAAGGGTGGGGTATAAATCTGCAGTCGTCGTCTTCTTAATGAGTTGGGCTTCATTAAATATGTCAAAGTTTGTTGTTGCATGCTTTTTTTCAATTGTGTATGTATCGCACTGATGGCAGCCTGTTCAACCTGAGGCGACTAAAGGCCCACTCCAAGACAATGGAAAAACTCATCCGAGAGCTACTGTTTGCTGATGATGCTGCACTCGTCTCCCACTCGGTATCAGCTCTGCAGCATATGACGTCCTGCTTTGCAGAGGCTGCCAAGCTATTCGGCCTAGAAGTTAGTCTGAAGAAGACAGAAGTTCTCCACCAGCCTGCACCCCAGGAAGATTATCACCCTCCCTGCATCACTGTGGGTGAATCAGTTCTGAAGACAGTCCAGCAGTTCAGCTACCTGGGGTGCATCATCTCCTCAGATGCTAAGATCGACAAGGAGATTGACAACAGGCTGGCAAAGGCAAACCGTGCCTTTGGCCGACTGCACAAAAGAGTGTGGAGCAACAAGCATCTGAAAAAAGGCACAAAGATCAATGTTTACAAAGCGGTTGTGATGACAACCTTCATCTACGGCTCCGAATCGTGGGTTTTATACCGTCATCACCTGCGACTCCTTGAGCGCTTTCATCAGCGCTGCCTTCGCACCATCCTCAACATCCACTGGAGTGACTTTGTGACCAACACTGAAGTTCTCAAGCGGGCGGAGGTTACCAGCATCGAGGCACTGCTGTTGAAGACGCAGCTGCGCTGGGCAGGGCATATTTCTAGGATGGAAAACCATCGCCTTCCCAAGATTGCTCTGTATGGCGAACTCTCCACCGGCCATCGAAATAGAGGGGCACCAAAGAAGAGGTACAAGGACTCCTTGAAGAAATCCCTTGGCACCTGTCGCATCAACCATCACCAGTGGTCTGACCTAGCCTCAGATCGCAAAGCATGGAGGCACACCGTCCACCAGGCTGTCTCTTCTTTTGAGAACGCACGCATAGCTGGTCTTGAGGACAAAAGGAGATTGAGGAAGAATCGCACTGCTACAGCACCAACCCTAAATCAGACTTTTCCCTGCAGCCACTGTGGCCGGACCTGCCTGTCCCGCATTGGTCTTGTCAGCCACCAGCGAGCCTGCAGCAGACGTGGACTATTGCACCCTTCTTAAATCTTCGTTCGCGAAGCCAAGCCGAGAGATAAAGTTCTAAATAAATCCTCTTGTAGGTGCTTGAGACTCACACCTTGTGCCATGTCTGAGCTTCAGGAATGAACCCAACCCACTTTGCGCCCGTTCATTCATGATGTGTGTCAGTTAAGTTCAAGAGTGTTGGGTTAAGAAGACTTGGCGGATCAGGGTTCAAATCCACACTAGGCCCGGAAGCTCTTTGAATGCCCTTTAAGCTTTTTGTACCCAGGATAAAACTTTGTTGTTTTTCAAGGTGCCCCTGGACTCCAACCCTGTTGCACTGTACTTTGATCTTCCCTCAAAATCAGTTCAGAAACTGCAGTTGGGACAAAATGTCACAGCTCAGCTATTATGGGAGCTGGATGGAGCATATAAGAACATAAGAACATAAGAGAAGCCATGTTAGATCAGGCCAATGGCCCATCCAGTCCAACATTCTGTGTCACACAGCGGCCAAATATGTTGCAACCTCTGGTCCCAATCGTTGGGATGCTTGTATGCATAAGTCTTCAGCATATGGTTCAGGGTGCCATTAAACCTTTCATTGAGTCCATTTGCTTGTGGGTGGTATGCCGTTGTGGTCACATGCCGGATTCCACAAGCTCTTAACAATTCTTGCATCACATTTGACATAAATGTGGTGCCTAAATCAGTCACCATCTCTTTTGGAAAACCCAATCTTGCAAACACATTTAATAGGGCTTCCGCCACTGTCTTTGCTTCAATGTCCTTAAGTGGAACCGCTTCTAGAAACTTGGTGGCATAATCTACGATGGTAAGGATGTACTTGTTTCCCCTTCTGGTCACTCTGGAGATAGGACCAACAATATCTACTCCTATCTTCCCAAAGGCTTCTGTGACTATAGGGACTGGTTGTAATAGACCCTTTGTTTTGTCTAGAGCTTTCCCCACCATTTGGCAGGCAGGCCTGACACGATTTACAGAAAGCCCTTATGTCCTTGCCCATATTTGGCCAAAAGAACAGTTCTTGCACTCGGTCCCTTGTCTTATTGATGCCAAGGTGAGAGGCCATGGGTGATGCATGAGCCAAATCCAACACTTGCATCCTATACTTTCTTGGCAGGACTAATTGCTTCTTTCTTTCCCATACTACGTTATGTTTTCTTTTTAAGGCCACCCGGTATAGTTTCTGGTCTATCACTTTAAATTGGCATGGGTGTTCAATTGTGATCTCAGTATCACTCACCCCAGTTCTCTGCCATAGTTCCTTCAGGCTGTCATCCTGTTGCTGTTCTCTGAGGAATTCTGCAGCAGGGATGGTCTGCAACATTGCTTGCTCTTCTTCTGCTGGTTGCTGTACCAACACCTCAGGCACCGGCTGGGGTCTGCTTCTTGTAACAATATTTACAGGATTAGCTTGCTGTCTCTTTAATTCAGAAGCTAAATCATTGCCCAATAAAAGCGATGTTCCTATGTCACTCAGGACTCCCACAATCCAATCACCTTGGAACTCTCTATACTTGATAGGAACTTTTGCTAGGGCCACTTCAAATGTAGGTCCTTTAATGCCTTTTATGGTGTAAGATTTCCCAGGCAAATACTGATGACTTTTTACTAATTCTGGCTGTATTAGGGTAACATGCGCCCCTGTGTCCCTATAAGCCTTGACTTCCTTGTCATTTACTGTCACAGTCTCAGTATACTCCTCATCCAAGCTTTCCTGTACCTTCCACACTTTCAGAACACTAGTGGGTCTTTCTGGTGGTGTGTTCTCTGGAAGTGAGGGGTTTCTTTCTACTTCTTGCTGTTGACCCTGCACCATTTTAACTGCCTTAGCTGGTGGGGTCTTTTTTCCTTTTTCTGGGCAAGTTCTGGCATAGTGCCCTATTCCCCCACATTGGAAACAAGCAGCCTGAGTCTTTCTGTATGGAGGTGGACTGTACCGCTTTGCAGGGTTGTTGTTACCCGCCCCAGACTTCTCTGGAGAGTTCCAGACTCGGGGTTTTTTAGTTGGAGCAGTCCACATTGATCTCCCTAGATCTGATTCAATCTCATCTAGAATCACAGCTGCTTCTTCTACTGTTTTCAATTTCTTGTCTCTCAGAACCCACCTATACTGAGAGGGGACTTGGTTATAAAACTGTTCCAAGCCCACTAAGTTTTTCAGGTCTTCTAAAGTGGAAACTTTACTCCCTTCAACCCATCTGTTAAGGGCTCTGTCTAACCGACAACCTAGTTGAGAGTATGTTTCTCCAGGCTTTCTTCTGATTTCTCTAAATTTTTTCCTGCTTTGCTCTGCTGTTAAACCAAAACGGACTCTGACCCTGTGATCAGGCACGCAAAAAGGGACTATTAGGAGCATATTGCAAAAAACATAAAGACCAACAATAAAACTTTCTTCAAATATATTAGAAGTAGGAAACCAGCCAGGGAGGCAGTGGGGCCCTTGGATGACCATGGGGTAAAAGGATTACTGAAGGAGGATAGGGAAATGGATGAGAAGCTGAATGCATTTTTTGCCTCCGTCTTCACTGTGGAAGATGAGAACTTTTTGCCCGCTCCAGAACCACTAATTTTGGAAGGGGTGCTGAAAGACCTGAGTCAGATTGAGGTGACAAAAGAGGAGGTCCTACAACTGATAGACAAATTAAAAACTAATAAGTCACCGGGTCCGGATGGCATACATCCGAGAGTTCTGAAAGAACTCAAAGTTGAACTTGTGGATCTTCTAACAAAAATCTGTAATCTTTCATTGAAATCTGCCTCCGTTCCTGAGGACTGGAAGGTAGCAAATGTCACCCCCATCTTTAAAAAGGGTTCCAGAGGAGATCCGGGAAATTACAGGCCAGTCAGTCTGACTTCAATACCGGGAAAGTTGGTAGAAACCATTATCGAGGACAGAATGAGTAGGCACATTGATGAACACGGGTTATTGAGGAAGACTCAGCATGGGTTCTGTAGGGGAAGATCTTGCCTCACTAACCTGTTACGTTTCTTTGAGAAGGTGAACAAACGTGGATAAAGGAGACCCGATAGATGTTGTTTACCTTGACTTCCAAAAAGCTTTTGATAAAGTTCCTCATCAAAGGCTCCTTAGTAAGCTCGAGAGTCATGGAGTAAAAGGACAGGTCCTCTTGTGGATAAAAAAGTGGCTAATTAATAGGAAGCAGAGAGTGAGTATAAATGAGCAGTCTTCGCAGTGGAGGACAGTAAGCAGTGGAGTGCCGCAGGGCTCAGTACTGGGTCCCATGCTCTTTAACTTGTTCATAAATGATTTGGAGTTGAGAGTAAGCGGTGAAGTGGCTAAGTTTGCGGATGACACTAAATTGTTCAGGGTGGTGAGAACCAGAGAGGATTGTGAGGAACTCCAAAGGGATCTGTTGAGGCTGGGTGAGTGGGCGTCAACGTAGCAGATGCAATTCAGTGTGGCCAAGTGCAAAGTAATGCACATTGGGGCCAAGAATTCCAGCTGCAAATACAAGTTGATGGGGTGTGAACTGGCAGAGACTGACCAAGAGAGAGATCTTGGGGTCATGGTATATAACTCACTGAAAATGTCAAGACATTGTGCGATTGCAATAAAAAGGCCAACACCATGCTGGGAATTATTAGGAAGGGAATTGAAAACAAATCAGCCAGTATCATAATGCCCCTGTATAAATCGATGTTGCGGTCTCATTTGGAATACTGTGTGCAATTCTGGTCACTGCACCTCATAAAGGATATTATAGCACTGAAAAAAGTGCAGAAAAGGGCAACTAGAATGATTACAAGTTTGGAACATTTTCCCTATGAAGAAAGGTTAAAACGCTTGGGGCTCTTTAGCTTGGAGAAACGTCGACTGCGGGGTGACATGATAGAGGCTTACAAGATAATGCATGGGATGGAGAAAGTAGAAAAAGAAGTACTTTTCTCCCTTTCTCACAATACAAGAACCCGTGGGCATTCAATGAAATTGCTGAGCAGTCGGGTTAGAACGGAGAAAAGGAGGTACTTCTTCACCCAAAGGGTGATTAACATGTGGAATTCACTGCCACAGGAGGTGGTGGCGGCTACTATCATAGCCAGCTTCAAGAGGGGGTTAGATAAAAATATGGAGCAGAGGTCTATCAGTGGCTATTAGCCACAGTGTGTGTGTATATATTTTTGGTCACTGTGTGACACAGAGCGTTGGACTGGATGGGCCATTGGCCTGATCCAACATGGCTAGGGTTGCCAAATCCAATTCAAGAAATATCTGGGGACTTTGGGGGTGGAGCCAGGAGACATTGGGGGCGGAGCCAGGAACAAGGTTGTGACAAGCATAATTGAACTCCAAGGGAGTTCTGGCCATCACATTTAAAGGGACAGCATACCTTTTAAGATGTCATTTCCAAGCTCCGGGGTGGTGCACAGCCCCTTGCTCCGCGGGCGGCAGCACCGCTTTTTCTCCTTGGCACAGCTGCTCTGACTGCAAGGGATGGAGCCGGTGACGTTAGAAGGATCATGCAGCCTGCCCAGGGCCACTGCTCTTCACCTGCCACCCCAGCCTGGCCGGGGAACTTTAGGGGTTTGGGCAGCAGCCGCAGGCAGGGAAGGCAGCGGCGGCTGGCCTCTCTCCCCCCACCCCCGCAGACCGCAGACCGACTGCGCGCCCAGAAGGGCCAGGGGGGTGCCAGGTAGGCACCCAGCTGCAGGGGCTGGTGAGGCCCAGGCGGCTTCCAAGCGAGGGGGCATGCTGAGACAGAGGGAAAAGATCTTGGGGTTGTAGTGGATGGTTCAATGAAAATGTCAATACGCTGTGCTGCAGCAGTGAAAAAGGCAAACTCTGTTAGGGATTATTAGAGAATAAAACGGCCAATATTGTAATGCCCCTGTACACATTTATGGTGCAGCCTCACTTGGAAAACTGTGTATAGTTCTTGTCAGTATATTTCAAAAAGGAGATTACAGAGCTGGAAAAAATACACAGGAGGGCAACTAAGATGGTTACAGGATTAGAGCTTTTTCCCTATGAGGGAAGGCTGAATAGTCTGAAAAGACATGACTGGGGGGGGGGGCATGGAGGAGGTTTATGAAATTTTGCATGGGATGGAGAGGGCTGACAAAGAGAACTTTTTCTCCCTCTCCCAAAATGATAGAACTCAAGGGCATTCAATGAGACTGATGGACAGTAGGTTCAGGGCAGACAAAAAGAAATACTACTTTGCACAAAGAGTGATTAAAATGTGGCATTCTGTACCAGATGGTCACAGGAATAAACAGCTTTAAAAGAGGATCAGATAGATTCATGGAGGATAAGTCTATCAATGGCTACTAGCCATGGTGACTGAGGGGAAGCTCCACCTTCAGAGGCACAAAGCCTCAGAATCCCAGAGCCAGGAGGCAATTTCAGGGGAAGGCCTAAGCCTCTATGCCCTGTTGTTGGCCCTCCAGAAAAACTGGGCTGCCACTCCTTTGAGACAGGATGCTGGACTAAATGGCCCATTGATCTGATCCAGCAGGGTTATTCTTATGTTCTTGTGCATTAACAGGATTAATCTGACATGTTCATAAAGGAGTGAAGATGTATTTATTAAAATCTTTACTGTTATATTACACTATGATCTTTCTGATCTGTCCAAAGACACATTCAAACTCTGTCTTCTCCTACACCCATAACACCACAGGACTGCACTGGTAGCCCAGCTTGTTGATTTAGATGCCACCTCTCCCTTCCATCTCCCCCTGAACACAGGTTAGCTTACCGACCAGAAACTGCCCAGACCCAAGCGTCAAGAAGTCTGTCATATTTTTTGTTTTTGTTGACTAATTAGGGATACATGAGATGAAAATAATCAAGAACATCAGCCCTCCCCCTGCAATGTCAGCATCTTTGCTGAAAACGCACAATGAGCCCTCACATAACATGTCCTGCACTCTTATAAAGAGGAAGGGGAGGAGGAAGAGGAAACTCTCCCGGGACCGTTCAGTCTGAAAGACACCGGTCTCTTGCAGCAACCCAGAGGAATGAGCGGGGAGAAAGAGGCCCTTCTATGTCTGGAGGCTCCAGCGACAAGACCTGACCCGTAATGGAGAACTGAGCCGGGCTAATCCAGCACCCTCAGTAGCTCCCCCTCCTCGGTCCCGAAGTCTCTCGCCTTGACTCTGACTTCATAGGTGGTGAAGCAGCCCCTGTCCACACGCGATGGTCTGACATCGATCTCGAGGAAGTTGCTAGGCGGCCCGTAGGCATCGTTCAGGTTCTGCGGCTTGGTTATAACGCGGCTGGTGTCCACCACAGTCTCAGCCGATGCCCGCCCGCCCCTGCCTCATCACCTTCGGCCGGAGAAGAGGCACCTGAGGGGTGCACGAAGGGGAAGAGGCGAAGACGGGGGGGGGGCGCTCGGGTGCCACAGCGACCCAACGCTCGCCACCTCTTGCGCTCTTATTCAAAAAGCCAACACGATGCCCCCAAGACTCGCTGCGACCCGGCCACCGCCGGCCGCAGAGAGAGAGCGCGACCTTTCATTAGCACGCAAAGCAGCATGGGACTTGTAGTCTTCTGCGACATCCAGCAGACGAAGAACACTTTTAGTGAACTACAAGTCCCATAAACTGCAGAGAGAGCAGTCAAACGGGAGTCTGAAGAATACTCTTTAAGGGCCCGCCGGGAGTGAAAGGGGGAAGGGGCTGGACACGCGCGCTTCCCTCCCTCCGGGGACAGCCGGCGCTCCACCACCAGGGCACAGAAGAGCCCCCAGCCAGCTGGGCTGAGGCGGGAAGGGAAGCTGCGTGGCCACCACCAAGGGCTCCGAGAAGGAGCGCCCAGCTCCAGCCCACCCCACCAGCGCAGCGCAAGACCTCGGTCAGCAGAAAACGCAGCCAGAGGCCCACTCGCACTCGGATCGGCTCGTCTTGTGGGAAGGGCCGCCATTCCCCCCCCGCTTTCCAGATTTTTGGGGAGCGGGGGGAGGAGCCTCCAAACCGGGAGTCCCCCGCCCAGGCGGGGGATTTGGGAAGCCTAAACATGGCTTCTCTTATGTTCTTATTTTCTAAAGTTACTTGGAGTAATTATTAGGGTCTGTGGTCTATGCTACTCTGTTTAAGTGCCTTCAAAATAAATTTTGTATCATTTTAATGTGTCATGTTAAGACCAGCGCCTTGCTTCAGTTCTGATTATAGATTTCTGATTGGTTCTACAACCCTAGTCCTATTGTGTTGTTTACTGAATGGCCCTTCTTGTTGAGTCTATGGACTCCCATCTCTGGCTTCTTTAAAATCGGCCTGCCATTCAGAAGCCCTGGCAGACAAGCAGGCCTCCTGAAGCATTGCTCAAACGGTCCCTGTCTTCTCTGGGCTACTCTTTCACTCCCGTTGATTTCCTGCCCAGCTTTCTGTTGGCTGACCAGGTGTCTGAGCAACCACAGCAAAGTATTTTTTTTACCTTTGGGACTTTTAAGTGCCAAGTTGGCACTTAAAAAGACACCTTTGAATCTCTTCCTTAATTTGAAAATACAAAGTCATGGAAATAGTTTATTTCTTTCTGTGCACTGCAGCTAGAAAAATGTTAAGCAGCAGACAAAACAGTGTGCAGTTCCTGGAGATGATATAACAAGGAGAGAAACACTGAAGTCCTCCAGTGTCTTCCTTTGGGGATCTGGCTCTGCTTGCAGGAGAGCTGGCGGAAGGGGCCTTGAGAAGCCAGGCTGGGGGGTGCCTGGATGGGGAAAGAGTGGAGGGGGTGTGGGCTGGGAGGAAAAGCTGCCCCAGATGATCATTTCACGATCCCCGGACTGAGGCGAAACCTAGGGTGGCCATAATGTCTGAAGGCCAGCCAGGGACACCTTGGGGGGGGAAGGCAGGAGTGCGCGCGCGCGAAGCGCGCGCGCCTCCGGAAACAGGAAGTGACGTCACTTCCGGCGACGTCACTTCCGGCGACGTCATACCACCGCCGGAAACAGGAAGTGACATCACTTTCTGTGACATCATTTCCCCCGCGCCACCTGCCGGAAACGGGAAGTGACATCACTTCCTGTGACATCATTTCCCCCGCGCCACCTGCCGGAAGCAGGAAGTGACATCACTTCCTGTGACATCATTTCCCCCAAATGGCATCATTTCCCCCAAATGCCACTGCCGGAAACAGGAAGTGACTTCACAGCACTTCCTGTGACGTCCCCAAAAATCCCCCAAATATCACCGCCGGAAACAATTTTGTTCTCAAATCCTGTATATACTTCATCAGTATATGGGATAAGGCACTTTCTCAACTGTGCTGCATAATGCAGCCTATTTATTTTGTCCTGTTGGCTCTGTTGGCTCTATCTGCGCCACCTTCATCACTTTCGGGGTGTGGATCCCCCAGTGGGGTGGGCTCCCGACTCCCTCCGCCGGCTGTTTCTGATAGCCCTGCGCCCCCTCTTTCATTTGATATGTGTCCCGTGCGGGTGCCACCCTCCTGCCGGGAGATGCCGCAAAATGAGCCCCCTTGAGGCTTATGGCGGCAGGGCTCGGGGGAAGCAAGCTAGACTGCTGTTCTTTTGAGGGGTTATAGAGTGTTTCGAGCCCCTCCCTGTGGCATTGGTCCCATCGTCGTGGGACCCAGGGGGCCGGCGCAGCAGCCTGCCGAAGCAGCCTGTCACTAATAACACAGGTCGAGATGCGGAAGTGACTGACAGGCTGCTTCAGCGGGCCGCTGCGCCGGCCCCCTGGGTCCCACAACGATGGGACCGATGCCACAGGGAGGGGCTCGAAACACTCTATAACCCCTCAAAAGAACAGCAGTCTAGCTTGCTTCCCCCGAGCCCTGCCGCCATAAGCCTCAAGGGGGCTCATTTTGCGGCATCTCCCGGCAGGAGGGTGGCACCCGCACGGGACACATATCAAATGAAAGAGGGGGCGCAGGGCTATCAGAAACAGCCGGCGGAGGGAGTCGGGAGCCCACCCCACTGGGGGATCCACACCCCGAAAGTGATGAAGGTGGCGCAGATAGAGCCAACAGAGCCAACAGGACAAAATAAATAGGCTGCATTATGCAGCACAGTTGAGAAAGTGCCTTATCCCATATACTGATGAAGTAAATACAGGATCTGAGAACAAAATTGCACCAGAAGACACAAACACAAAGCTCCCTTACACTGAATCAGTGCTTGGGTCCACCAAAGTCAGTATTGTCCACTCCAGTCACAAACACAAAGCTCCCTTACACTGAATCAGTGCTTGGGTCCACCAAAGTCAGTATTGTCACATAAGAACATAACAGAAGCCCTGTTGGATCAGGCCAGTGGCCCATCCAGTCCAACACTCTGCGTCACATAAGAACATAAGAGAAGCCCTGTTGGATCAGGCCAGTGGCCCATCCAGTCCAACACTCTGCGTCACATAAGAACATAACAGAAGCCCTGTTGGATCAGGCCAGTGGCCCATCCAGTCCAACACTCTGCGTCACATAAGAACATAACAGAAGCCCTGTTGGATCAGGCCAGTGGCCCATCCAGTCCAACACTCTGCGTCACATAAGAACATAACAGAAGCCCTGTTGGATCAGGCCAGTGGCCCATCCAGTCCAACACTCTGTGTCACATAAGAGAAGCCCTGTTGCATCAGGCCAGTGGCCCCTCCAGTCCAACACTCTGCGCCACATAAGAACATAAGGAGGGAAGGAAGGGAGGAGGGAAGGGAGGAGGGAATGGAAGGGAAGGGAAGGGAAGGGAAGGGAGGAAGGAAGGAAGGGAGGAAGGAAGGGAGGAAGGAAGGAAGGAAGGGAAGGGAGGGAAGGAAGAAAGAAAGGGAGGGAGGAGGGAGGGGAGGAGGGAGGGAAGGAAGGGAGGAGGGAAGGGAGGAGGGAAGGGAAGGGAGGAGGGAAGGGAGGAGGGAAGGGAGGAAGGAAGGAAGGAAGGGAGGGAAGGAAGAAAGAAAGGAAGGAAGGGAGGAGGGAGGGAAGGAAGGAAGGGAAGGGAGGGAGGGAAGGAAGGGAGGGAAGGAAGGGAGGAAGAAAGGAAAGAAGGGAAGAGGGAGGGAAGAAAGGAAGGCCGCCCCCCCCCCCGCTTTCGGCCCCCTTACCTGCGGTGGCGGTCGGCGGCGAGTCGGGCGGCGGCGGCGGGTCGGGCGGCGGCGGCGAGTCCAGCGGCGGCGGCGAGTCCAGCGGCGGGGGCGGCGGCGAGGCCAGGGAGGCGTCGGAGAGGCCTTCCTTGGCCGGCGCTGGCCCGGGAAGGCCTTCCAGAGGCTCTGGAAGGCCTTCCCGGACCAGCGCCGGGTGCTCCGCGGCCTCCCCGCGGCCTCCGCTGGTCGCTGGGGGCCTTCCAGACACTCTGGAAGGCCCCCAGCGACCAGCGGAGGCCGCGGGGAGGCCTTCGCTGGCCGGCGCTGGTCCGGGAAGGCCTTCCAGAGGCTCTGGAAGGCCTTCCCGGACCAGCGCCGGGTGCTCCGCGGCCTCCCCGCGGCCTCCGCTGGTCGCTGGGGGCCTTCCAGACACTCTGGAAGGCCCCCAGCGACCAGCGGAGGCCGCGGGGAGGCCTTCGCTGGCCGGCGCTGGCCCGGGAAGGCCTTCCAGAGGCTCTGGAAGGCCTTCCCGGACCAGCGCCGGGTGCTCCGCGGCCTCCCCGCGGCCTCCGCTGGTCGCTGGGGGCCTTCCAGACACTCTGGAAGGCCCCCAGCGACCAGCGGAGGCCGCGGGGAGGCCTTCGCTGGCCGGCGCTGGTCCGGGAAGGCCTTCCAGAGGCTCTGGAAGGCCTTCCCGGACCAGCGCCGGGTGCTCCGCGGCCTCCCCGCGGCCTCCGCTGGTCGCTGGGGGCCTTCCAGACACTCTGGAAGGCCCCCAGCGACCAGCGGAGGCCGCGGGGAGGCCTTCGCTGGCCGGCGCTGGCCCGGGAAGGCCTTCCAGAGGCTCTGGAAGGCCTTCCCGGACCAGCGCCGGGTGCTCCGCGGCCTCCCCGCGGCCTCCGCTGGTCGCTGGGGGCCTTCCAGACACTCTGGAAGGCCCCCAGCGACCAGCGGAGGCCGCGGGGAGGCCTTCGCTGGCCGGCGCTGGCCCGGGAAGGCCTTCCAGAGGCTCTGGAAGGCCTTCCCGGACCAGCGCCGGGTGCTCCGCGGCCTCCCCGCGGCCTCCGCTGGTCGCTGGGGGCCTTCCAGACACTCTGGAAGGCCCCCAGCGACCAGCGGAGGCCGCGGGGAGGCCTTCGCTGGCCGGCGCTGGTCCGGGAAGGCCTTCCAGAGGCTCTGGAAGGCCTTCCCGGACCAGCGCCGGGTGCTCCGCGGCCTCCCCGCGGCCTCCGCTGGTCGCTGGGGGCCTTCCAGACACTCTGGAAGGCCCCCAGCGACCAGCGGAGGCCGCGGGGAGGCCTTCGCTGGCCGGCGCTGGTCCGGGAAGGCCTTCCAGAGGCTCTGGAAGGCCTTCCCGGACCAGCGCCGGGTGCTCCGCGGCCTCCCCGCGGCCTCCGCTGGTCGCTGGGGGCCTTCCAGACACTCTGGAAGGCCCCCGGCGACCAGCGGAGGCCGCGGGGAGGCCTTCGCTGGCCGGCGCTGGCCCGGGAAGGCCTTCCAGAGGCTCTGGAAGGCCTTCCCGGACCAGCGCCGGGTGCTCCGCGGCCTCCCCGCGGCCTCCGCTGGTCGCTGGGGGCCTTCCAGACACTCTGGAAGGCCCCCAGCGACCAGCGGAGGCCGCGGGGAGGCCTTCGCTGGCCGGCGCTGGTCCGGGAAGGCCTTCCAGAGGCTCTGGAAGGCCTTCCCGGACCAGCGCCGGGTGCTCCGCGGCCTCCCCGCGGCCTCCGCTGGTCGCTGGGGGCCTTCCAGACACTCTGGAAGGCCCCCAGCGACCAGCGGAGGCCGCGGGGAGGCCTTCGCTGGCCGGCGCTGGCCCAGGAAGGCCTTCCAGAGGCTCTGGAAGGCCTTCCCGGACCAGCGCCGGGTGCTCCGCGGCCTCCCCGCGGCCTCCGCTGGTCGCTGGGGGCCTTCCAGACACTCTGGAAGGCCCCCAGCGACCAGCGGAGGCCGCGGGGAGGCCTTCGCTGGCCGGCGCTGGTCCGGGAAGGCCTTCCAGAGGCTCTGGAAGGCCTTCCCGGACCAGCGCCGGGTGCTCCGCGGCCTCCCCGCGGCCTCCGCTGGTCGCTGGGGGCCTTCCAGACACTCTGGAAGGCCCCCAGCGACCAGCGGAGGCCGCGGGGAGGCCTTCGCTGGCCGGCGCTGGCCCGGGAAGGCCTTCCAGAGCCTCTGGAAGGCCTTCCCGGACCAGCGCCGGGTGCTCCGCGGCCTCCCCGCGGCCTCCGCTGGTCGCTGGGGGCCTTCCAGACACTCTGGAAGGCCCCCAGCGACCAGCGGAGGCCGCGGAGAGGCCTCCCCCACCGCTGCCGGCCCCGCGCGCGGGCGGGGAAGGCGGGGAGTGAGGGAGGGAGCGTCCCTGCGCGTGCGCAGGGGCCCTGCGCAGGCGCAGGGACGCTCCCTCCCTCACTCCCCGCCTTCCCCGCCCGCGCCCGCGGCCCACCGGCTCCTGGGCTGCCTAAACCGGGACCTTTAATGGTCCCGGTATAGGGAGCCCGGGATCCGGGATTGGGTGGCCAGATCCGGGAATGTCCCGGGAGACCGGGACGGTCTGGCCACCCTAGCGAAACCCCAGGGGGCCTCTGAGGCCTGCTGTAAAGTTGACAAGAGGCCTACATTTCCCAGGCCGCCTCTGAGCCCTGTGATTGGACTGCGGTGGAACTGGAGGGAAGGGAAGGCCAATCACCACCCGGGGGGGGGGCCTAGGGAGAAAGCATATAAGGCCGTGCTGTCAAGGGAAGGCCTCTCTCCTCCTGGGAGCTGAGCGAGGAGCAAGAGGGGCTGCAGCAGCCAGCAGAAGAGGAACCCCCCCCCCTTTCTCAATCCACTTCCATCCATCCAGGGGGCTTTTTTCTCCTCTCTGAGTTGGTTTCTGCACCAAAACCGGGGAGAAAAGCCAGTGGCGGAGCAGGGGATTACGTTCCAGTGGGGGAGCCTTCCTCCACCCCAAAACTGCTGAGGTCCCCCCCCTCCCCAAGCTCCACCCCTGAATTCTCCAGGAATCCCCTAACCCAGAGTTGGCAACCCTGCCTGGGTGAGCAGGGGTTGGAGGTGAGAGGAGGCAATGATCCTCCGTGCACGTACCTGGCAAGAGCCCAGGGGAAGGTACTTCCTGGTTGACTTGCATGCAGGCTGGTTCAAGGCATGTTGTCCCCCCAAGCCAGGGAAGCCCGTTGCCTCCTGGGAGCCTGGGCTGCAGGTAGCGAAGCAGTGCCCGGGGAGGAGGCCTAAGTTTTGCATCAACTAAGGTGACCAGAAGAAGAGAGATTCTCTTGAAACGTGCAAAAGTGTCAACCTCAGGTCCATGTTGTCACATTTTCAGTTTTGACAATGAGTACATCACATTGCTGAATTCCACTCTATGTGCGAACTGGCAGAAACACATAAGGATTACTCCAGTTGGATGTTGAGCATCATGGTAGAACTGTAAGAATTTCAGGTGAAAATTGGTATGGACTGGATAGGGTGGCCGTGGCTAAAACCATCCCATTAATGTGTATTCAGCACATACTGATTCCATTTGGATTTGAAGTGAAATAATACATTCCAGCACTGAAGTATTCAGCGCCATGTTGTGAATTTATAAGACTGCACAGTGTTTTGTTTGTGCTTTTTCAGCCTTCATTCCTTTTTGTTTACAAGATTAGGACCAGGCAGCCCTCTTTTCTGCCCCCAAACCCGAATTAAGGTGGAAAGCTGCCCCTGAGGCATGGGCCTTCCCAGCTTCCATAAAACTGGACCACCCATGAATTACCTCAGCCTTATTTCCTTACGACTCAAGTGACTGCCACTCCACTGTAAGGGTAAAGAGAGCCCCCCCCCCCCCCGTGAGGTAGACCAGTCTGCATGTTCCAACACTCACATACATAGAAGACACAAAGACTTCCCTGCGAAGGATGCAGGAGGTCAGCTCCTGTTGCCCTCTGGCCCATTCGGTCACGTAATGAGGCAGCCTTGTAAATAGGGATCACTGGGGGTGGGGGAGAAAACCCAACTTCGGGGGGGGGGTCAGCAACAGAGACTCTGATTTGCCTGCAGAAGAGCCCCAGTCCAGTCGCCTGTTTAAAAGGTCAGGTACGTGCAAGAGAGCGGCTGCCAATCAGAATGACGGGCACTTTTGAGATGAATGGTCCTTCAGCATAAGGCAGAGCGCCCCTTCCTGTTTCCGTGACCAGGAGAGATTCTCTTGAAACATGCAGAAGTATCATCCAAGGGTGCGTGTCGTCACATCTTCAGTTTTGGCAATGGGTGCATCGTTGAATTCAACTATATCTGCGAACTGGTAGAAACACTTAAGGATCATCCCGTTTCTGCATATTTTACGCACATTGATTCAATTTTGATTTGAAGTGAAATAATGTATTTCAGCACTGAAGTGTTTGGCACAGTGTTGTGAATTTATAACATCACGAAGTGTTTTATTCAGTTCAGTTCAGGTTGCTTTATTACGGTCCATGACCAAATATACAGCGCAATGCAGGCCAAAGACAACCACATAAAAATTGTAAAAATCAAGATGGACCTAAATAGGTAAAACGTAAGATATTTAAAAAATAAATGTGAAAATAAAATATAGGACATTAGTATGAAT
This sequence comes from Heteronotia binoei, assembly GCF_032191835.1. Taxonomy (NCBI): domain Eukaryota; kingdom Metazoa; phylum Chordata; class Lepidosauria; order Squamata; family Gekkonidae; genus Heteronotia; species Heteronotia binoei. Next base: position 147,289,507 of record NC_083228.1, on the reverse strand, counting down.
AATGAGATATGACAATTAAGACAGTAGTGGTCAAACATCTTCTAGCTTAATAAATATAGTACATATAATAAAAGGTTTTAAAATTATACAGCTCCAGAAAAAATATTAGCTAGAATACACTGGTTAAAATTACAATCTGTTACCTCGACATTAACTTGTAAGAACCATAAAATGCAATTTGATTGCATGGGAACAAAATTTGGCAACTTTATGCATGTTCTCTATTTATATCAGTTTCAGTAGCATTTGTGATGGTATAGAGTACTCAGGCATTTAAGAAAAGATAAAATACAAGTGTGGAAATATTTTAAAAAAAAGTCAGTTCAGGACCCCTTCTTTACATAATCCTCACGAATTCTACTAGCTGCCGCCATAAATTTAGCACAATTAATTGTGAATTGGGGGATAAAATCTGATAACAGTGTGTTGTGAATTTATAACATCACAAAGTGTTTTATTTGTGATTGTACAGCCTTATTTTCTGTTTCTTTGCAAAATTAGGACCAGGCAGCCCTCTTTGCGGCCCCCAAACCAGAATTAAGAAGGAAGGCTGCCACTGGACATGGGCCTTCCCAGCTTTCTTAAAGATTTGACCCTGCATGAATTAGTGAGGCCAATTACCTGCTTATGGAAGGGACTGTGGCTCCACTGTAAGGGTAAAGAGAGCCCCCCCCCCTCCAATGCAGCCTGTGCTTGTAAGCATCAGTGCCCCACTGGGAGGCTTGGTGAAAAAAACAACCAGAACAACCCTGTAAAGTAGGCCAGTCTGCATGTTCCAAAACCCACTCATGGAGAGGAATTCTTAAAATAAAAATCCCTTGCCAATCCTGTTCACCACATCACCTGTGACTTCCCCGGCCCACGTCCTGCCTTCGAGGAAAGGAGACGGTGCTCCAAACAGCAGTGGGGAGACCAGGAAGCCCCAGACACAAAGACTTCCCTGCGAAGGACGCAGGAGATCAGCTCCTGTTGCCCTCTGGCCCCTTCGGTCAGGTAATGAGGTGGCCTTGTCAATCTTATAGACAGGAATCACTTCGGGGGAGGGGGGGCTCAGCAACAGGGACTCTGATTCGCCTGCAGAAGAGCCCCAGTCCAGTCGCCAGTTTAAAGGCCAGGTGCATGTAAGACAGCGGCTGCTGGTTAGAATGATGGACACTCTTGAGAGATGAATGGTCCTTCAGCATAAGGCAGAGCCCTCCTTCCTCGTTCCACGGCCCAGAGGTTCATGGCTCAGTGGTAGCAGAGCATGCCTGCTTCAATCCTGCCTCCAGTTAAACAGACCAGGCAGTGGGTGATGCGAAAGACCTCGGCCTGAGACCCTGCAGAGCTGCTGCTGGTCTGAGCAGACAACACTGGCTGTGATGGGCCCCAGGGCTGGGCAGCTGCCTGAGAGCACTGAGGACTAGCACCATCTCTAGGCTGAAAGGAAAGCTGGGATTCAGGGCGGGGGCTGTGGCTCAGGGGCAGAGCATCTGCTTGGCGTGTAGAAGGTCTCCTGTCCAACCTCCAGTTCAAAGACCAGGGGAGGGAGTGATGTGAAGGACTCCTGAGGTCCCACAGAGGCCTGCCAGTCTGAGTGGACAATACTGCCCTGGATGGAGATTGGGGGGGGGGGGGGCTCTGATTTCGTGCAAGGCAGTTCCCAGAATGTGCAAGGCAGCTCCCAGAATGCAAGGGGAAAACAGCTGCTGGGCTGCCTGCCTAGGATTCTGGCCACAGAAGTGATGCTTGCGGGGGCATCCCAGAGGGCTCATGTCCCCCCCCCCCTCCACCATTTCAAAGACTGACCTCCCCCCTCGTTTGCAAGAGAAGAACCCTCCTTCCTTCTGCCCCCGGTGCAAGGAGGCCCCTCCCAGGCGTCTGCAACGAGGCAGGAAGGCTGCAAGGCTGAGCTCTCCCTGCAAATGGGGCAGGATATTTTTTTTCGTTCTGCAACCCAAAGCAGTCTCGCCCCACGGAGAGGCGTCCGTGAGAGCTGCAATCCCGGCAGAGCAGAGGCCGGACCCAGGGGGCGCTGGAGCCCCTTTCCTAGCCCGGAATCCAGGAAGGGAAGGAAGGCGTGCATGCCCGGGCCCGGCCTTTGCAAAGGCGCCCCCGAAACGGAAGACGTGCAAGCTCTGCTGCCGGGGGTGGGGGGCTGCGCCGGTGGGGCAGGAGGGGCCGAAGGGAAGAGCAGCAGCCGGGCCTCCTGCGACCCTCCCCCCGGTTGCAAAAGCAGCAGCAGCTCCGAGCTCCACGAGGGCCGGAGGAGGGGAAGGCGAGGCGGCCAGGTAGGGCAGGGGGCCTTGCAGCACCCAAGGGAGACGGGGGGGGGAGGCGCGCCTGGAGCCCCCTGGATGCTGCTGCCGCCGCCAAGAGGATCAAGAAGGGCCCTTTGCCATTCCCCAGACTCCATCCCCTTCCTCCCGCACGTCTTCTGCTGCACCCCCCCCCCGCCCCCTTTCCGCGCACACCTGAACTGCCCGGGACCAGCTGAGAGCCAGTAGGGTGTTGTGTGGTTCAGTGCAGGGACTCTTATCTGGGAGTGCCGGGTTCGATCCCCCCCTCCTCCAGGGAAGCCTTTATGGGCCTGGGTCCTTCTGACACTTGAGGAGTCACCTGTCAGGTCTCCCCCTGGTGTGTGGGCGGGGGGGGGGGTTGGGAAGGTGAAGAGGGGGGTATTCTGGGCCCTGCCTGGGTTGAACCCCAAACCAGAGTGGTCGCTGGCAGCTACTTATGGCCCTTTCCCACCGACCAGCAAACTAGAATACAACCTAATGAAGATGCTTAAGAGATGCAAGGACTGAACAGGGAAAGCAAGCTCAGTTTACCGGCTCACCATTTGTTTGGATTTAATTCTGAGGAGAATCATAGAGACGCAAATATCAGAATTGGAGATGGATCTGTAAATGTGTCTTCTTAACTGTGGAATGTTGAGAGTAATTAACTGAGCCCCTGTGGTTACGTTATCATGATACCCAGTCCTGCAAACTGCCTTGAGAGTTTCCGTCTAGTTATGACGAGAGGCATGAGGAGCTGGTTTTCAGCCTCCCCGAAAGACGTGTTTTCTGGAGATCTAACCAGGTGAACCCCACAGTTCAAAGGGGGACCCCCATGGCTTTTGAAAGAGGTGCTTTTGCCTAACCCTTCAGGTCTATTGAAGAGATGCAGACAATGATCTGGGGGCTCACCAGTCCCTCTGGTGCTTTTGGGGCCTCAGCTTAACTTAAGAATCAGCCCCTTGGACAGACTGAACTTATGGAATGAGAGGCTAAGCTTGTAACATCCTTAAAGAGCCCAACAGAGACAGTTAAGATTTGCAAAGAACCAAGGAAGCTTATCTAAAATAGCTTAGTATGTCATGTAATAAAATTATATTAAACTGGGTCTACAAAGCACAAGAAGCACTTTAGTTCTGATCCACCAGGGCAATTCTCATTCGCTTCCCTTGTGACATGTGACTGTCTCTGTATCTCTTTACAGTTAGGTGACTAAAGGCATCTCTATCCAGTCGGAGGTGACCCAGGGGAAGGGGAGGGAGATGGAAGAGCAGGACCCAGAAGGAGCTGCAGCTGGCAAGACAGCAAGCAAAGGCCCCCCTCCCACCCAAGCTGGTGGTTGTGCTGAAGGCTGGGAAAGCCCCGTGCCAGAGACACCTTCTCAGGTCACGGAGATCTCAGAGGTGCATGGCCAACACTTCCGGCAGTTCCAGTACCGTGAGGCTGATGGGCCCAGAGAGGTTTGCAGCCGGCTCCATCGACTCTGCAGCCACTGGCTGAAGCCAGAGAGGAACTCCAAGAAGCAGATGGTGGACCTGGTGATCCTGGAGAGGTTCCTAGCCCTCCTGCCCCAGGAAATGCAGCGCTGGGTCAGGGAATGTGGGCCGGAGACCAGTTCCCAGGCGGTGGCCTTGGCCGAAGGCTTCCTCCTGAGTCAGGCTGAGGAGAAGAGGCAGGCAGAGCAGGTGAGGGGTTTCCTCCAGCTGGGTCCAATTCAAGCAAGGATATTCTAAAGTTTCCCTGAGAGATATTTGCCCAGGTGTTAATCATTCAAATGGGAGCTATAACAGCCTCCTTCAGCAGCCTCCTCTGCTAGAAAATTTCTTCTCCTTCCAGACAACTGGGTCTGCTGATGGAAGAGTGCAGAGTCTGGGAGTGGGGCAGGATCCCTTGCTTGGTCTCTTCTCCGTTCCATCTCTTCCCCTTCTCACTCGCTGCTCTTTCAGATGTGGGGACCATCCTTGGAGAGGGAAGCTCCATTCCCTGAGGCAGAACGAGGTTCCTTGGAGGAAGGGCAGAGGGCGCAGGCCCAGGAGGGTGCCCAAGATGCCCTCTCTTGTGGTAAGGTCTCATTCTGCCTGTTTACACTTGGGGCACTCCCTGAATGTGGTGGGTGGAGAGTTCAGGTCAGGAAAAGAATTCAGTACTTCTTCACATAACACACAGCACTGAATCTCCACTCACTGTAATTCTTCTCAAAGAGGATTAGATCATTCCTAGAGGACATTTCCTCCCATTAATTACCTTCCTTCCATAAGAGGAACTCAGGGAGGTCAGAAAAGAAAACTAAAGTTAGACAAATGTGGGCAGAGCTATTCACCCGGATGAATACAGGGAGCCTCTGCCTTCTGGGGCAGCACTGAGCACTGAAAACTAGTTTGTAGGGGGCCAAGAATCATGGGAAAATTCAGCTTCTGTGCCTGTTCTTATAGGGGCACCTGGGAGGCCACTGTAGGAAATCGGGTTCTGCAGGAGGGATGACCGGCTGTCGCCTCAAACCCTAGGAGATTTGGAGGAGGGCCTTAGGGTGAAGTTTGGAACAGATATTACCCTAGATTCTTCAGAAGCGCTCAAGTAACTTCTGGGTTTTGGGCTGAATGTGATGGTGACATGTGATGTGAATGTGATCTCATATCCACCCCCTCTTTTCCCACCTCCAGTCCAGACTGAAGGGCCCACTGCCAGCTGGCAGGAGAAGGGGATTCCTGGGCGTTTGGTCTGATCCAGCAGGGATGCTATGATTTTTGGAACTTCAGAGTTCACAGGGAACATCTCAGGTCCCACAGAAGCCTGAAATATGTTGGCAGCTTTTATCACCCCCTGAGGCTCATGGGTACATCTGTTCTGCCTCTCCCAAAATTTAGTAAAAGGTTGTATGGAGTGTACACGGGGCAAGGTTTTTAGCTTCTGGGAAGGGAGTGTGTGAAGCGAGGAACAAACAAGCAAATGGAACAGGAAGTCACAGCAAACACCCTTCCTCCTTTCTCTTCCTAACAGGCACTGGAGAGATGCTGTTGAGCCATCATCTTTTTGGAGGTGTGGAAACAGCTGCTTCACCTCCAGTCCAGGTAGGGGAAATGAGCAGGGGTCAGCCTGGGTTCCCCCCTCCTTTCTCAGGGGTGTTTTTGCTCTTGCAGTTTCTACAGTGGTCCAGGTGAGAGAGGCTCTGAATACCACTCCCTCGACCTCTGCCAAGACCTACATCCTGTTCCATCCCAGACTTCTCCCTTCCAGAGTGCAGTCTCTGCCTGGCATCATCTCTGATGAGGCATCTGCTTTTTCTTCCAGTGCCCCTTTTCCTTTGAGGAGGTGTCTGTCTGTTTCACCCCAGCAGAATGGAACCTGCTGGATCCAGACCAGAAAACTCTCTACAGGGAAGTCATGCGGGAGAACTATCTGAGCGTCATCTCTCTGGGTAAGGAGAATCTCCCACAAGTGCAAGAGGTGTGAATTGCTCCCCCTGGGATGATGCATGATGCAAAGTATTGAACAGCAACACATCGTTCTCAGGCCTCTCCAGGTACTTGCTGAGGGGCAGCTGAGACCAGTGTTGTGGCCATCACCCAAGCCAGAGAAGGTGACTTGGCCAGAGGCAAAGGTGGGGATGAGAGACTGTTATGTAGCAGGCACAAGCCAACAAGCCAAACATGTTCACACAAGCCAGACATGTTCAGGTGCTCACACAAATTCCAGAGTTCAGTTTCAGAAGTCCACAAACTGAAAGTGCACAAACCAAAGGGTCATTTCCAGAAGGGGAAAGCCAGAGAGTGTAGCCTGGAGGTCCAAGGGTCATCCACAAGGTAGAGAGTCACAAAGTCAAAGTCCAAAGCCAGTCCAAGGTCGCACAAAGAATGCTCGATGAGGAGTTGTGGTTGCAGAGTTTAGCAGGATGACTTGGTCCTTCCATAACATGCAGGCTCCCAGCAGTAGGTTTTATAGGCCCTTCCTAACAAGCAGCTGCGTGGGAGTCCTGCTGCAGTGACTGCAAGCTTTCGTCAGGAAGAAGCTGGCAGTTGACCAGGAGACGTGCACTCTGCCTCCTTGCTTGCAACTCCCATCTAAGCTTCTGTCTCAGATACTCAAAAGGTGCAGGTGAGAGTGGTGAACTGGTCTTAGAATCTACATCCTGGACAATTGGGACCTGCCATTACAAACCATGGTATCTTGGCTCAGGCTTAGTCAACTGAAGCGGAATCTGACAAAGATGGAGGTTCTCTATCTTAAGTTGCAGTGGCCTGGGAAGGGAGATCCCTTTGCTGGCTTTTGACGGGGTGCCATTGATACCATTCCTGAAGGTCAAGAGCTTGGGAGTGCTCCTGGAGTCCTCTCTGACCATGGAGGCTTAGGTAGCAGCCACTACCAAATCTGCCGCCTTATATCTGCAGCGGGTATGGCTGTTGGCCCCTTTTGTGGAGCATAGCGACTTAGCAATGGTGATCCATGGCCATGGTCACCTCAAGAATAGACTACTGTAATGCTCTTGACATGGGGCTGCCCTTGACTCTGATCCAGAAATTGCAGCTAGTGCAGAATGCTACAGCGTAGTTGTTAATGCAGCTCTCTCAACAGGAGCACATTCAACCACTGCTGAAAGACCTGTGCTGGCTGCCTATCATGTTCCGAATCCCTTTCAAGGTGCTGGTATTGACCTTTTAAGCCCTACATGGTCAGGGGCCTCTTTATCTATGGGACTGCCTTTCCCTATATGTTCCGCAGAGAGCGTTGCTTTCGGGAGTTCAAAATCTCTCCATCCCCGGACCAAGGGAGGCCAGACCGAACAAGGGCCAGAGCCTTCTCGGTGGTAGTGCCGGAGATGTAGAACACCCTGCCAGAGGCCATAAGGGCTCTGAGGGATATTTCCCAATTCCGCAGGGCCTGTAAAACAGAATTATTTCGATTGGCCTATAATATTTGAATGGGAGAGGGCTGCCACTTTAACAGAGCCTGAGCAACACCGGCTGTGAGGGATTGGAGACCACAACAAGCACCACTGTCAGATAAAAGTCACGATGAAAGAACTAAACTGCCTGCTGAACAAAGTTCTGATCCCGTCTTATTTCTTCTGAGTAGCACCATAATGTTGTTTTAAATGATTTCAATACTGTCTTAAGTTTAATTATTTTAGTATTATAATTTCTGGTTGGTTGTTAGCTTGCGGAGAGGGTGGGATATAAATCCAAAGTAAATAAAAAATTTAAAAAATAGAGTTGGAAGGAACCTCTAGGGTCATCTAGTCCAGCCCCTGCACAATACAGGAAATTCACAAATACCTCTTCACCACCCCCACTGATACATGCTCCATACGCAGAACATGGAAGGGGTGGCCCTCCAGAATTGCCGGAAAACTGGCCTGGTAAAAAAATTTCTGCCTGACCCCAAAGTGGCAAACATTTCCTGGACATGTAAGAAAGACTATGAGAACTAACCACTGTTGCAACCCTTCCTGCTCTCCTTCTCATGGTCTGCCCAAGTTCACAGAATCAGCATTGCTGTCACATATCTACGTTAGCCTCTGTTTAAAAGCCTCCAAGGAAGGAGAGCCCACCACTTCCCAAGGAAGCCTGTTCCTCTGAGGAACTGCTCTTAACTTTCAGGAGGTTCTTCCTAATGTTGAGCTGGAAGCTCTTCTGATTTAATTTCAACCTGTTGGTTTTGTTCCTGCCTTCTGGAGCCACAGAAAACAATTCTTCACTATCTTCTATACGACAGCCCTTCAAGTACTTGACAATGACTATCATACCACCTCTCAGTTGTCTCCTCTCTAGACTAAACATAGCCAGATCCTTCAGCCTTCCTCATAGATCTTGCTCTCCAGACCCCTAACCATTGTAGAATCATGGAGCTGGAAGGGGCCAAACAGTCAAGGGCCCTTGCTCAATTTATTTATTTTTATTTATTTATTACTTCACATTTATATCCCGCCCTCTCCGCAAGCGGACTCAGGGCGGCTTACAACATCATAAAAACAATTCAATTCAGTAAAACATATAAAACCATAATTTACTTATCAATTTTAAAAACATTCTAGCGCTTTTTCAATCCAATATAGGCGGTATTGACTTCTGACTATGATCGCCAGCATTCTGTAGGATGTCCGGTGGCAGCCCCTTTCCAATCAAACCGCAAAAGCCTGTTTAAACAGTTCGGTCTTACAGGCCCTGCGGAACGCTGACAAATCCCGCAGGGCCCTTATAGCTTCTGGGAGGGTGTTCCAAAGTTCTGGTGCTGCCACCAAAAAAGCCCTGGATCTTGTTATGCATAACCTGGCTTCTTTTGGGCCAGGGGCAGACAACAGATTTTTTGTCCCTGATCGCAGTGCTCTCTGGGGGATATATGGGGAAAGGCAGTCCCGTAGATAGGCAGGTCCCTGACCATAGAGGGCTTTAAAGGTTAGTACCAACACCTTGAAGCGAACTCGGAACACAACAGGCAACCAGTGCAGCTCTCTCAGCACTGGCTGAATGTGCTCCCGTCGTGGCAGCCCCATTAACAGCCGTGCCGCAGCGTTCTGCACCAGTTGCAGTCTCCGGGTTAGCGTCAGGGGTAGCCCCATGTAGAGAGCATTACAGTGATCTATTCTTGAGGTGACTGTAGCATGGATTACCGTCGCTAAGTTGTTGCATTCCAGGTAAGGGGCCAGCTGCCGCGCTTGCCAAAGATGAAAGAAGGCAGATCTAACGGTGGCTGCCACCTGAGCCTCCATTGTAAGGGAGGACTCAAGGAGCACGCCTAAACTCTTGACCTTAGGGACCGGTATCAGTGGTACCCCGTCAAGGGCCGGCAGCTGGATCTCTCTCCCCGGACCGCCCCGACCCAGGTAGAGAACCTCCGTCTTCGTCGGATTCACTTTCAGCCGACTCAGTCTGAGCCAAGAAGCCACGGCTTGTAACGCCAGGTCTAGATTTTCCAGGGTACAGTCAGACTGGCCACCCATCAATAGGTAGAGCTGGGTGTCATCCGCATATTGATGGCAACCCAGTCCGTACCTCCTGACAATCTGGGCAAGGGGGCGCATATAGATATTAAATAGCATCGGGGATAGGATCGCTCCCTGCAGCACCCCACAATTAAGAGAGTGCCTCTGGGATGCTTCCTCCCCTATCACCACCCTTTGTCCCCGATCTTGGAGAAAGGAGGTCAGCCACTGCAAGGCAGATCCCTGAATCCCCACAATGCAGGATCAGCCTAATGCATCCCTGACAAGTGTTTGTCGAGCCACTGATTAAAGATTGCCAGCGAGGGAGAATTCACCACCTTCCTAGGTAGCCAATTCTATTGTACAACTCTTAGCATTAAAACGTTTCCCCTAACATCCAGCAGGTACGTTCCCACCCTTAATTTAAATCCTTTATTACAAGTCCTGTCCTCTTCTGCCAATAGGATCTGCTCCCCACCTTCCTCTAAGTGACAGCCCTTGAAATACTTTAAGAGAGCAATCATGCCCCCCCTCAACCTCCTCTTCTCCAGACTGAAGATTCCCAAGTCCCTCAGCCTTTCTGAATCACTTGAGTCTCACCTGCTGTATCAGGGCTTGGTAGTTGCTCTGGATCAGCTACTGGTGATGAGTCTTGGTCAGCCTGCAGCTCATCAGCCTTTTTTCTGGCTTCTGCTGACTCAGAGCCAGCCATGCTCCTGCATCAGGGCTGGGTGGTGGCTCTGGATCAGCTGCTGGTGGTGAGTGTTGGTTAGCCTGCAGCTCATCAGCCTCTTTCCTATTTCTGCTGACTCAGAGCCAGCCATGCGTGGCTCCCCTTCTCCTGAGGAGTCCTCCTCCCCTGAGGACTTCATGCTGAGCTCAGGTTGTCCCCCAACAGAGACGCTCAGAAAAACTCTGGAACAGGATTGCGACAGAACCGGCCCGATTTTGCCTTCAGACCCAGTTCCGTCAGCTCCCTTTTGGGTTGCCAACTCCTGGAGGGAGCTAATCTTCTTCGTGTCACTTGGGCACGCTCCCACCACCTGCTCAATTTAGGGGTTCCTGACTGAGAGGAGCAGAACTCCCAATCTTCCTTGCCAATTCTGAGGTCTGGCCTCAAGGTCCTCTGCCAACACAGCACATGGTCATCACAAAGACCAAAGTCCCTCTTTGGGAGACCCCTGGAGGATTGGCACCCTTGCCAGCTGCATGCCTTCTCCCTTCCTGGACTCTCCTCTTGCAGTACCATGGTCTAAGGCAGTTGTGGATTTCACCACCTTCCTAGGTAGCCAATTCTATTGTTGAACAACTCTTAGCATTAAAACGTTTCCCCCAACATCCAGCAGGTACGTTCCCACCCTTAATTTAAACCCTTTATTACAAGTCCTCTCCTCTTCTGCCAACAGGATCTGCTCCCCACTTTCCTCTAAGTGACAGCCCTTGAAATACTTTAAGAGAGCAATCATGCCCCCCCTCAACCTCCTCTTCTCCAGACTGAAGATTCCCAAGTCCCTCAGCCTTTCTGAATCACTTGAGTCTCACCTGCTGTATCAGGGCTTGGTAGTGGCTCTGGATCAGCTACTGGTGATGAGTCTTGGTCAGCCTGCAGCTCATCAGCCTTTTTTCTGGCTTCTGCTGACTCAGAGCCAGCCATGCTCCTGCATCAGGGCTGGGTGGTGGCTCTGGATCAGCTGCTGGTGGTGAGTGTTGGTCAGCCTGCAGCTCATCAGCCTCTTTCCTGTTTCTGCTGACTCAGAGCCAGCCATGCGTGGCTCCCCTTCTCCTGAGGAGTCCTCCAGCCCTGAGGGCTTCATGCTGAGCTCAGGTTGTCCCCCAACAGAGACGCTCAGAAAGACTCTGGAACAGGATTGCGACAGAACCGGCCCGATTTTGCCTTCAGACCCAGTTCCGTCAGCTCTCTTTTGGGTTGCCAACTCCTGGAGGGAGCTAATCTTCTTCCTGTCACTTGGGCATGCTCCCACCACCTGTTCAATTTAGGGGTTCCTGACTGAGAGGAGCAGGACCCCCAATCTTCCTTTCCAGTTCAGAGGTCTGGCCTCAGGGTCCTCTGCCAACACAGAACACGGTTATCACAGAGACCACAGTCCTTCTTTGGGAGACCCCTGGAGGATTGGCACCCTTGCCAGCTGCATGCCTTCCCCCTTCGCTGGACTCCCCTCTTGCAGTAGCGTGGTCTAAGGCGGTTGGGGAAACTATGTGGTACGGAGGGACTGCACTTTAAACAAACATAACATTTATTTACAACATACAACTATTTACAGGCATGTTTAAAGAGTGAACAGAAGCAACAAATTACAGTAGGGGAAAATGCTCCTTCTCTCCCTATTATACTACTTCCCCTCACGGGATGACCTCACTTGGACTGTTGCAAGCCTGACCAGACCTTTCCAACTAACCCATCTCCAAGACTGAACTCAAACTGACTGACTGTGCACTTTAACTCGTGGGCATTCGATGAAATTGCTGAGCAGAAAGGTTAAAACGGATAAAAGGAAGTACTTCTTCACCCAAAGGGTGATTAACATGTGGAATTCACTGCCACAGGAGGTGGTGGCGGCCACAAGTATAGCCACCTTCAAGAGGGGTTTAGATAAAAATATGGAGCACAGGTCCATCAGTGGCTATTAGCCACAGTGTATGTGTGTATATAAACTTTTTTGCCACTGTGTGACACAGAGTGTTGGACTTGATGGGCCGTTGGCCTGATCCAACATGGCTTCTCTTATGTTCTTATGTTCTTAACTGTCAGGTCTGAACAGCCCGACTGCCAACTTTAACTGTCCGTTTTCCCACCCAAAATCTACAATATAAATTGCAGTTCTCGCCCAGGAACTGGTTTACCCTCCTCCCGCCATCTGGGAGACCAGCCTGAAAGACTTCCCGTCTCTCTAGGAGGCCTCCTCAGAATCGCTGTTTCCAGACAGGAGGGGAGGGGAGAGGAGGAAGAGACTAGGCCCCAAAGCCTGCCTCCCGTTAGATACAGGCCTAAAATGGCGTTTCTCCAAAGGGATAGTTCCTGATTTCTCTTTCCCTAACATATTCAACACCCCCTTTCCCTTCGATAGAATTACAAACATCCCCTTTAACTGTGATCTGGAAATGATCCTGTCAAGACCCCAAGCCTGGGTCCCCTAGGGTGGCCAGATCGTCCCGGTCAGCCGGGAATGTCCCTCTTTTGGGTCCCAATTCCCGGCTCCCGGACTGGCTATACCGGGACCATTATAAGTCCCGGTTTAGCCAGCCAGCGAGAGGAGCCGGCGGAAGTGGGCGGAGGCTGCGCTGCTGCTGCTGCCTCTTCTCCGTAGCTGCTCCTCCTGAGCCCATCTCGGAGGAGCAGCTGCGGAGAAGCGTGGAAAGTCCCGAATCTGGGTCCTTCTAGGACCCTGAGCAGCAACGCTGGAGGAGCAGGAGCAGGCCGGACTTGCGCCCCGCCCCTCCACTCTCTGCAGGGGCAAAGGCGGCATGCGTGGGCCTGCTTCGCTTCTCCGCCCAGCGCCCGGCCCCTCTGCTGCGTGGGCGGCAAGGGGCATGCTGGGGCGGCCTCGGAGGAGAAGGAGGCGGCGGCGCTGAGCCGTGGCTTCCTGTTGGGGCTTCCGGGCGGGCAGGGGGTCTCTCCACGGGGAAGGAGACCCCGGCCCGCCTGCTGGATGGCTGCCTGGGCCGCACGGCGGCCCAGCGGTCTCGGGCCTGCCTTTCCCTTCCCTTCCCTTCCCTCCCGCCTGCTGGGTGGCTGCCTGGGCCGGGCGGCAGCCCAGCAGTCTCCGGCCTGCCTTTCCTTTCCCTTCCCTTCCCTTCCCGCTTCGCCCGCCTGCTGGCTATATCTATAGCCCTGCCTGCAAGAAGGTAAGCTTTTTGTTTTCTGGGGAGTTCTGTTTGTTTTTGTTTTCTTCCCCCCCCCCCCCCCGGCAGGCAGGGAGGGGGCTGAAAGCGGTGTGGCCTAGGCTTCCCAACCCCCTCTGCTCTGGCAGGGGACTTCTGGGTTCGCAGCCTAATCTCCCGCCCCCCAGAAATCGGGAAGGGGGGGTGGGGGGGGAGAACATACCTGCAGGCTTCATATTGTTGAGATCCTGAGCCGTTTGTAAAATGTGTGGCTCCTTTAAGGCTGGGCAGGAAGAGCTTCGGAGAACAGCCCCTCCCTTTTTTTTCCCTTTCGTTTTCACAGCAAGTAGAGTTCCCCAATCTTGTAAGTATTTGTGTGTGTGAGAGGGAGGGGGGAGGGGATTCCCTGCTTTAGAAAGCGTGGGGGGGGGAGGGAAATGTCTACTGGGCACTCTATTATTCCCTATGGAGAACGATTCCCATAGGGAATAATAGGGAATTGATCCGTGGGTTTTGGGGGCTCTGGGGGGGCTATTTTTTGAGGTAGAGGCACCAAATTTTTAGTATAATATCTAGTGCCTCTCCCCAAAATACCCCCCAAGTTTCAAGAAGATTGGACCAGGGGGTCCAATTCTATGAGCCCCAAAAGATGGTGCCCCTATCCTTCATTATTTCCTATGGAAGGAAAGCATTGAAAAGGTGTGCCGTCCCTTTAAATGTGATGGCCAGAACTCCTTTGGAGTTCAATTATGCTTGTCACATCCTTGTTCCTGGCTCCACCCCCAAAGTCTCCTGGCTCCGCCCCCAAAGTACCCAGATTTTTCTTTAATTGGACTTGGCAACCCTAGTGTGGCCTAATGTGCAAATGAGTTCCTGCTGGGCTTTCTCTAAAAAAAAAAAAAAAAGCCCTGAACGAAACAATGGTGTTGTCAGGGTGTGTGGCATAATATGCAAATGAGTTCCTGCTTCCCCCCCTACAAAAAAGCCCTGTTGAAGGCAACAGCTTTCCTCCACTGTATCTGCTTTCATTTATCTGTTCTGAACTGAGTGCAAATAGACTTCATTTGTCCCATTAGTTGTCTCCTCATGAGCTTGGATGTAGATGAAACAAGTTATTTCCATTAAGCCAGGCTCAGATGTGATAGTAGGCTGAAAACAGCAAATAAATAGTGTGTTGGGACTGGTAATTCTCAATGTGCATGCACTGTGGGGGCTTGAAGCTTGCATTTTGATCATGCATCTCCTGGAATTGAAATAAATGCTGCTTATCAAATGCATTGTGGTATTTTAAGCAGAACAGACAGCATGCAGCTTGTCTGTTTTGAGTTCTGCTAGATACGGAATGTTTTGATATTTATAACTTTGCCATCTGATGTAAGGTAGATTCTGGAGACTGGGAGGCTTCTTGGGTTTCCCAGATGGACATTCCTTTTAAATTTTAGCAAGTGAGGGAAACTGCAAATGGATGGACTTTGAAGAGGAGAGGAAGACAGACAAATGACCTGTGCTTTATGTCATGCAGCACTCTCCAAAAAATGGAGCAGGTCCTTAGAGAGGTCAGATGCCCTATAATGGAACTGACCCCAGTGTGTGTATTTTGCATTTTGTAGAGCTAGCTCATATTTTTGCCACACAATCCTCAACTGAATCAATACTTGCATGGTAAAATATCTTAACTTGTCGCAAAAAAGTGCCTTTTAATGAAATCTTATATTCCCAGGTCTCTCTTTTGTATAAAAGGGTTGAGATTTCATTTATAAGCAGTCGTTTTGAGTGAATGTGACTGTTAGAATGTTGTCATTTGTGCAGTACCAGTCTTAACAGCTTTTGGGCTGATGTTGACCAGTTTCTTAAAGTCCTCATATTTCTGACCTGTGTAGATAGGCTAGCCTGGTCTTATTAGATTTCATGAAGCTAAGCAGGGTTATCCCAGTTTTTACTTGGATGGGGATCAGGAGACTATTTAGAAAGGGTTGCTATGCAGAGGCAAGCAATGGTGTTTGTGTTTTGAAATTAAAATTTCCATAATTCTTTAATGGCTGGAGGGGATGATGGTCGACTGAAGTGGCTTCTTTTATTTACTGTCATCAGTTCTGATATTCTTACAATTTGTACAGTTTTTTTTGTACAAGTACAATTTTTAATATACTCAAATTAATTGAATTTGGAAAGAGGCCATAGCCCAGTGGTCCATCTAGTCCAGCATCCTGCCTCACACAGTGGCCCACCAGTTCCTCTGGAGGTCCAATGACAGAGCACAGAGGCTGAGGCCTTCCCCTGATAGTTGCCTCCTGGCTCTGGGATGCAGAGGTTTACTGCCTCTGAACATGGAGGTGCTCTTCAGCCATGATGGCTAGTAGCCACTGATAGACCTAGCCTTTATAATTTAACTGCTCCCCTTTTAAAGCTATCTATGCTTGTGGGCATTGCTACATCCTCTGGTCATGAATTCTACATTTAAATCACCTGTTGAGTTAAAAAAAACTGCTTCCTTTGTCTGTCTTGAATCTACTGCCCATCAGCCTCATTGGGTGTTATTATTGTGATATTTGGTTAATACAGCAGAGTTCGTCCAGTCACAGAAGTGTGATATTGAGTGAAGAAAATAAATCTCCCAAGAAGAATATTACAAAATAAAGATTACATTTATTAAAGTAGATTCAGTTCACATTCAGGTTGCAGTTGAAAGGAAAGAAAGAAGCCTAAACTAAAGAGCATTTCTAAAACAATCTAAAGGGCACTAATCTCAAGAGCACCTATCACAAGCTAAATGTGGCACTATGTGCTTGGAAGCATGACGGAATTATTTTTACATGAGAGACCTGTAAAGACATGTGACTCTAGGCAGAACCATGCAGAGAATGGAGAGTGTGGTAGAACGTGCCTGCTCTGGTTTGCAGGCCCCATTTCCAGCCTACCTTCTTGATTTTTTCTCCCACTTGGAGGGAGCTCCCTCCCTCCACTGGCCTGATCCAACATGGCTTCTCTTATGTTCTTATGTGACACAGAGTGTTGGACTGGAGGGGCCACTGGCCTGATCCAACGTGGCTTCTCTTATGTTCTTATGCAGGGAACCTGACCCTAGTGTCTTAGCATACTGTTTTTCCTACAGATCTGTGATAGAGAGTTGTATGTAAGTAGTGTGGACCCAGAGAGAGGTTCATACCAGTTTTGCATGTAAAAATGCAGTAGTGATACATCAAAGGAGCTCCTTTTTACATTTGCACCACCATCCCGTTCTAAGAGATGGCTCTCTTTTTATTCCAAATGACAGTCAGGATTTCTGTAATTCTGCTTCATTACACTGTACTAATAGTGTAGGCATAACTCTCTTGGAGAACTTCCCCTGGAATCTCACTGGAATCTGTCTGGCTTCTCAGCGCGGAACCCGTTCTCTCTAGTCTTCTCACGTTGAAAAAAGTAAAAAAAGAGTTTTATTTAACTTTATTTCCCCCTTTCCCTCTCTATAAATAATCTTGGTGTTTCCGGCAGTGATATTTGGGGGATTTTTGGGGACGTCACAGGAAGTGCTGTGAAGTCACTTCCTGTTTCTGGCAGTGGCATTTGGGGGAAATGATGTCACAGGAAGTGATGTCACTTCCTGTTTCCGGCGGTGGCATGACATCACCGGAAGTGACGTCACTTCCTGTTTCTGGCAGGTGGCGCGGGGGAAATGATGTCACAGGAAGTGACGTCACTTCCTGTTCCCGGCGGTGGCATGACATCACCGGAAGTGACGTCACTTCCTGTTTCCGGCGGCACGCGCGCTTCGCGCGCGCACACCCCTACCTTCCTCCCCCCAAAGGTGTCCCTGGCTGGCCTTCAGACATTATGGTCACCCTAGGGTCCCCAGTCTTGGCACCTGAACAGCACCCAGTTCAGTGGGTTCACACAAGTAAAGCAGACCCTTTTAAAAATAGATAAAGACTGATGAAGGATGTGAAAACAAGACATTACTAAACAGCAACAGAAAACCATGAAAAGCTCACTGTTCTCTCTTATACATGAAATACCTGGGATTAGTGCTTCGTATTACAGCATAAGTATTCCACCTGTAGCGAAAGGTATTCTACAAAAAAATCTCATCACAGTGAAGCAAGAAAATATCAAAGCATACTAGAGTTTGCCTGGCTTCTCTCTGGTCTCTACCAGTTTTATACTTTCTGCCCCTCTAGAGTCAGGTGGTCCAAATAACCCAATCAAGAGTCCTCCCTGATGGAATTATCCGGAGGCTGTCAGCACCATCCCAATCTCCCATCCCTCCTAGTTACACAATGGGATACAGGGTCTCACAGTTAACCAAGTACCACAGTCTTGAGTCTGGCCCTGAAAATGATAAAGGATGTTAGCCACAGGGAGAGTTAAATCACGAACACCTGCAGGTCAGACCAGGCCACAAAATTCACGTAGACCCTTGAGGGGAACTAGAGTGCTTGTCTTACAGATCTGTCCCCTTTATAGCTATCAAGTTCAAAAGATCTAAATTTACTCTTTATAATAAACTTTATTCCATCTTTATAATAAACTTTATTCCATCTTCCATCTTCCTCTGAGCTTCCTAGGCCAAGATATGAATTTTTTTAAAAAATTTAAACCTTCAAAAAATGACGAAATTTTTGACCTCACCAATTTTCAATCTGACAGTCAGATTCAAAAGCTTAGGACTTGCCCTTTCTAGCAAGCCCAATTTCGCTCAGAAGAATTTTTATTCTTGAATTTCTTTCATCCCTCACATAAGAATGATCTCTCTCTCTCTCTCCCCCTTCCTCTCCCCCCCAAAAGAAGAAAGGATAAGAGAGACTTTTGTGGAGAAAGATAGTGGTATTACATCTGAAGAAAAGCTGGAGAGTTTCTCAAGGGGATTCCAAAAACATATTTCCTTCCCAAATGAGTTGGCTGAGAGTGAGTATCCTTCACGGTTATGTCAAGGGAATAGGTAAGCAATAGCCATGGGGTTTTTTAATTCACTTCTGAGCAACATTTGGCTTGGTACAATCATACAGCCTGCTGGATAAGGAGGAAGGGAGGCCTTCATGGAACTGAGATTTGGAAGGTTATGGCCTGTCTGGAAAAGGTCAGTTTTGGCAAAACCAGTAATTGCTGTGAACATGCTCATCATTTAAATAAACCTTATTTGAAATACATCAAAGAGGTGGACTGAGGGATTGCTGCACAGAATCTGACAAAAGAGCCCTCTGCTGACAGGCAGGTATTGCATGACACAGCTGAGATGAGTCTGGAGTGTGTTGGGCGGGGGGGGGAATTGGCATTGCAAGCTCAGATTGCAAGCTCTTGAGGGGATGAGGTATCCTTTTTTAATGTATATTTTATTATTATTATTCATTATCCATTTCTCTACATTGTTTCTGGTATCCATTTTACATTTTTCCCCCCAACCCACCCCCCTTAGTCTATACATCCTCTTCTTCTTCCAGCCAGGGACAAAGGACTTGAAGCTTCCACTGAATGTCCACTCTCCTTTCTTCCTTCGCCCATTTCAGATAGGTCTGCCACTTTTCTTTGATTCTTGATCTTCTTTCCTCCCATGATTCTTCTTGCGACATTATAGCAGCTATATCTGACTGGACAAAATCAAAGAGATAGTTATGCCAAGTTCTTTCCTTCCATTTACTTTTATCCTTCCATCCTGCCGCTATTACCGCTTTACCCGCTGATATCATTGCTTTTAGTAAATCTTGATTATTCTTCCCTATTTTTTCATTCCCTAATATACTCATCTGCATTAATTCAAAGTTAATTCTCGGCTCTACCTGAAAGAATTTCTTTATCATTCCCACTACCATTTCCCATAGTTTCTTGGCCTCAGGGCACTCCCACCACATGTGGGAATACCATCCCTTCTCTTTCTTACAGTGCCAACACTTAGGGCTCAACCCAGGAAACATATTGGCTAAAGTAGCCGGAGTTCTATACCATTTGGTGAAAAATTTCAATTCCATTTCTCTAACCTTATGTACCTTAACTTTTTTTAAACCTTCCATTATCTTCTCCCCTGTTCGTTTCGTTATTTGGCCTTCTGAACTCCATGTCCGTTGAAGGTAGCTTATTGCTCCTTCGTTGCCTGAATTCACACTCCTATATAAGATGCTTACTAATCCTTTTTTTGTTTTTCCCATTAATTTGTAAAACTTTTCCATAGGTTCTTCTTCATTTAAATTACTCTTCTCCACTTCCTTCTTAACTTTAGTATACAATCCTGTAGCCTTAAGCCAGTATTGTATTCCTACGGCTTCTTGTAACTCTTGTAATGATTTTAACTTATCTAATATTAACAAATCTTCTACCCTTCTAAATCCTTTAGCCTTAAGTAGTTTGCTCCACCTATGTTCCTTATCTCCTTCCATCAACATTTCTAATGGCATCCATCTAGATACCCGATTCAGCCATTTCGGCTGCCATTTCTTCCAAACATATAACCCATTTTTCCTTGGTCCCACGTTTAAATTAAGTTCCTTCGCCCCCATGTTCGTAAAGATGCCATGTTTTCCTACCCCATTATTAGCTTCATTCTCAAACCTTATCCATTTCTGATCCCCTTCCTTCTCTATCTCTAATAATGCCTTAAGCTGAAATGCTTCATAATAATTGACTATATCTGGGACTCCCCATCCAAGTTCCGATTTATGGTTGTATGCTAATTTTTTTTGGATTCTAAGTTTCCTACTACCAAATATCCATTCCCTTATTTTAGTGTTCCAGTTAATCATTTTTTGCTTATCTAACTCCAATGGTATCGTTTGAAAAAGGTACAATAACCTTGGCGTCCAAAACATTGACACACTCTTTATTCAAGTGGTCAGGCTCATCGTCCTTTTCCCCCACTGCTAGATTTTATTATAATTTCCCTCCACTATCCTGTTAATATTTTTATAAATTTCTATCCCTAGATATTTAAATTTCTTAACTCCCATCCCCATATTAGTTATCCTATTAATCTCTTTCCTTTCTTCCAAACCAAGATTAAAGTACATTATTTCAGACTTTCCCATATTTATTCTTAAACCTGACATGGCTTCAAAATCCTCTAATATAATTTTCGTTTCCCTAATGGCTTCTTTCGGGTTAGATATTGTCATGATTATATCATCTGCAAACAAGTTGATTTTTATTTCCTCCTTTCCCATTCTACAGCCTTCTATTCTCCCTGAATTCCTGATTCTTTCTGCTAATTGCTCTATCGCCATTATAAACAGGGATGGGGAAAGTGGACACCCCTGCCTCACACCTCTCTCAATTGAGAACTGATCCATATGTTCGTTATTTACTCTTACCGCTGCTGACCCCTCCCCGTAGACCTCTTGAATGGCTTTTAAGAATAGTGGCCCAATCCCACACTTCTTCATTATGGACCATAAGAATTCATGGGACAGCGTATCAAATGCCTTGTATACATCTAATTTAAGCAAAGCAAGTTGCCCAGAATGTTTATGGTACAATACATTTAATATATTCTTTATAGGATGTGCAGTACTCCTATTCTTCACAAAACCATATTGATCCTCTTTTATTATATAAGGTAATATGTTCCTTAGCCTATTTGCTAAAACTTTAGCAAATATTTTGTAGTCCTGGTTAAGTAGACTTATTGGTCTATATGAACCCACTTCCCGAGGATCTTTCTGGGGTTTTAATATTACAGTTATTTCAGCCATTCTCCAAGAGTCGGGGGCTTTCCCTCCCCTCAATACAGCATTAAACACTTGTTGTAATTCAGGGATCAGTAACTCCTTCATCTCCCTATAAAAATCCGCAGTAGAGCCGTGTGGCCCAGGGGATTTACCCACTTTTAAATTGTTCACAACTTTCTCTATTTCTTGAACTGTTATGTTGGGGGGGGGGAATTGGCATTGCAAGCTCAGATTGCAAGCTCTTGAGGGGATGAGGTATCCTTAAATACTAGACATTCTGGAGAAAGGTGGGAGGGGTTAAGATCAGGGAAACTGGAGGAAGCTGAAGAGCCATCAGTCCTCTCTGTCTGCAGTTAGATACGTACTTTGGACCTTACCTGCCCTCCCAGGTGTTAAAGGGATCTCTCTCTTTATTCCAGCAGAGGATGACCAGATAAATGAGGAGGGTAAAGAACTTCTCCAGCACTTGCCAGATCAGGTTCAAGAGTTGAAAGAAAACAAGAGAAATCGACGCAGACCTAAGAGAAAGGAAGGCAGCTGTATGGTTGAGAAGATAGAAGGAAAAAGGATTAATGTACATTTTCCAAAGCAGAGAATAATTAAGGCATGTGCATTCACTCAGTATAGGAAGTACTTCAAAAATAAATCACAGCTCCTTGTGCACCAAAGCGTACACAGAGGCAAGAAACATCAACAAATGCACACAGGGGAAAAAGCTTTTGAATGCTCAGAGTGTGGAAAGAGATTCAGTCGGAGTGGCACTCTTAAACAGCATCAAAGAACCCACACAGGAGAGAAACCTTTTGAATGCTCACAGTGTGGGAAGAGATTCAGTCACAGTAGCACTCTTCAACTGCATCAGAGAACCCACACAGGGGAAAAACCTTTTGAATGTTCAGAGTGTGGGAAGAGATTTAATCACAGTAGCAACCTTCGATGGCATCAGAGAACCCACACAGGGGAGAAACCTTTTGAATGCTCACAGTGTGGAAAGAGATTCAGTCACAGTCGCAATCTTCGATGGCATCAGAGAACCCACACAGGAGAGAAACCTTTTGAATGCTCACAGTGTGGGAAGAGATTCCGTCAGAGTGGCACTCTTCGATGGCATCAAAGAACCCACACAGGGGAGAAACGTTTTGAATGCTCACAATGTGGAAAGAGATTCCGTCAGAGTGGCCATCTTCAGTTGCATCAGAGAACCCACACAGGAGAGAAACCTTTTGAATGCTCACAGTGTGGAAAGAGATTCAGTCGGAGTAGCACTCTTCAACGGCATCAGAGAACCCACACAGGGGAGAAACCTTTTGCATGCTCAGAGTGTGGGAAGAGATTCAGTCGGAGTGGCAATCTTCAACTGCATCAGAGAACCCACACAGGGGAAAAACCTTTTGAATGTCCAGAGTGTGGAAGGAGATTCAGTCGGAGTGGCACTCTTCAACAACATCAAAGGACCCACACAGGGGAGAAAGCTTTTGAATGCTCAGAGTGTGGAAAGAAATTCAGTCAGAGTGGCTATCTTAAACTGCATCAGAGAACCCACACAGGGGAGAAACCTTTTGAATGCTCACAGTGTGGAAACAGATTCAGTCACAGTGGCACTCTAAAGCTGCATCAGAGAACCCACACAGGGGAGAAACCTTTTGAATGCTTAGAGTGTGGAAGAGATTCAGTCACAGTCGCAATCTTCGATGGCATCAGAGAACCCACACAGGGGAGAAACCTTTTGAATGCTTACAATGTGGAAAGAGATTCAGTCACAGTGGTGCTCTTCGAAACCATCAAAGAACCCACACAGGGGAGAAACCTTTCGAATGCTCACAGTGTGGAAAGAGATTCAGTCGGAGTGGCACTCTTCAACAACATCAAAGGACCCACACAGGGGAGAAACCTTTTGAATGCTCAGAGTGTGGAAAGAGATTCAGTCAGAGTGGCACTCTAAAGCTGCATCAGAGAACCCACACAGGGCAGAAACCTTTTGAATGCTCACAATGTGGGAAGAGATTCAGTCACAGTGGCAATCTTCGATGGCATCAGAGAACCCACACAGGAGAGAAACCTTTTGAATGCTCAGAGTGTGGAAAGGGATTCAGTCAGAGTGGCACTCTTCAACAACATCAAAGGACCCACACAGGGGAGAAACCTTTCGAATGCTCACAGTGTGGGAAGAGATTCAGTCGAAGTGGCACTCTTCAGCTGCACCATAGAACCCACACAGGGAAAAAACCTTTTTGAATGCTCACATTGTGGAAAGTGATTCAGTTGACATGGCCATCTTTGACAGCATGAAAGAATCACAAGGAGAAACCATGTAATGGCTTAGCCCATTAAAAGAGCTCTTCTCTCTCTCTCTCGGCTTGGCTTCGCGAACGAAGATTTAAGAAGGGTGCAATAGTCCACATCTGCTGCAGGCTCGCTGGTGGCTGACAAGACCAATGTGGGACAGGCAGGTCCGGCCACAGTGGCTGCAGGGAAAAGTCTGATTTAGGGTTGGTGCTGTAGCAGTGCGATTCTTCCTCAATCTCCTTTTGTCGACCGCAAGTAAGGATGCCCGTTGACCGCGGCTAGCCAACTGGGGTGGGGGAGACGAGCTTTGTTTAGGCCACCTTTTCTAGGCCCCTCTCCGTGCGGAGCAAGCAGTGCTGTCCCTAGATAAGGCTGCTTGGTCGTTCAGGGTGCTGCCGAAAAATGCTTTCGTCTCCGGGTTAGCATCAGGCGACCAATACCCTGAACCGCCTACATGCAGGATCGGGACTGCGGCTTCCAGTGGCACCTTCCACCTGCCGTTTCGCCCCTTGCCCATCGCTGCAGGACTTGATGCGTTGTGGGTTGTGTATGTGGATATGCCCTTCAGGCCTGCGCAGAGGAATTTTTTAGATGAAGCGCAGTGTGCGCGGTACTGGCTCCACCCTTTCACCTGGGGGTCATCTACCGGAGAGCAGATTTTCTGGGCCAGGTTGGTGCTTAAAAGGCACCTTGAATCTCTTCCTTCATTTGAAAACAAATAGTCATGGAAATGGTTCTTTTATTTGCTTCTGTGCCCGGCAGCTAGTAAAAGGTTAAGATGCAGACAAGACAGTGTGCAGTTCCTAGAGAGGATACAACAAGGAGGAGAGAAACATTCCAAAAGTCCTCCAACGTCCTCCTTGGCAGGTGGCACCTAGTGGAGGCCCTACTCAGATGACCCTGGAGAGGTGAGAAAAGGGAGCAGACAATGAGGCACAGAAGGGACAGCTTGCGCAAGACTCCCCTCCCATGTAGTCAGGGTTGCCAACCTCCAGCTGGTGCAGGAAAAAGGCAAATATACCTCCTCAAAAAACCAGCCTTGATAATAATACAAAACTTATAAGTCCTTTATAAATATAGAACAAAATTTCAAAATAAGGTGAAATCAATCACAAAAATAGAACATTGACCACGCCCGTATCTCACATTCTCATAGCTGACAAATTAATGCCAAATTTTCAAAAAAAAAGTCCAGGCTATGGCAAAGGTTGGTTCTTAAACAGAGCCCCAAGCTCCAGTTCTTCTTCTCAGTAGATGTTGAAGGAGTTCAGTGCAGCAAGGCATATATGGAACGTGACAGGGTTGCACTTGATGCCCTGTTTCCCTGTTCTACAAGCTTTACTGTGCCATTATACAATTTGCAAAGCTTCAGAATTCTTAGCAGTGGCAACCCTTCTTGGCCATCTTTCCACCCCAGCAATATCTCCAAGGTGGCAAACATCAAACTGTTAAAGCAGTTCAGCATTAAAACTACATTCAAGGTGATGTATACCAGGGGTGGCCAATGGTTGCTCTCCAGATGTTTTTTGCCTACAGCTCCCATCAGCTCCACCCGTTGGCCATGCTGGCTGGGGCTGATGGGAGTTGTAGGCAAAAAACATCTGGAGAGCTACCGTTGGCCACCCCTGATGTATACACATAAAATAATTTTGTAAAAATTCAGTAAAAAGTATGAATACACAAAACACAAAAAGCAGGGAGGAAAGCCAGTAACTGAGCGGGGGATGAAGTTTCAGCGTGTGAGCCTCCATCCAATCCCAGAACTTCTGAGGTGGTCTTATGTCCTTGCCTGAAGCATTAGGGACTTTGTGAGCATCTCCATCTGTGAGAACCAGGGTTGGCCAGGCTGCCTGGGGCCACCTAGAGGGGGCTTCCTGTGGGTGGAGGCAGGGTGGGGTCTCACTGTTTGTAATCAGGCCACGGCCTGGGGCTTGCAAGCCAGTCTTACTTGGATATAGTTATGCTGAATGACTGAGTAAAAGCTGCTGGTCACTACTCTGGGAGCCCTCGTTCTTCCCCACTGCACCCAGCATTGAACACTTCCTCCCCCAAAAAACCCTAAAGCTCCACCCTAAAATCTCCAGGAATCCCCTAACCCAGAGTTGGCAACCCTACCTGGTTGGCTTGCATGCAGGCTGGTTCAAGGCATGTTGTCCCCCCAAGCCAGGGAAGCCCGTTGCATCCTGGGAGCCTGGGCTGCAGGTAGCGAAGCAGTGCCCGGGGAGGAGGCCTGTCCAGGGTTGCCATGGAAATAATGTCTCCCTGCTCAGTCTGCTAAAAGGGCTCCTCCCAAGCGGTTGTTTTCCCTCCTCTCTTTCTTGCTTTCTTCCCTCCTTGTTTAAGAGAAGCTTGAATTTGCCTCAAGAGTTTGATGGGTCACCTGTCAGTGCCCTTCCTGGGGTGTGTGTGGGTGCTTGGGAAGGGGAGGAGGGGGCTATTTGGGGCTCTCCCTGGTTTGGGGGTTGCTTGCAGCTGCTTGTGGCCCTTTCCTGCTGAAGGGGGGAGGAGGGGTGTGTGGGGCTGGAAGGCTCCTGGAGGGGGGGTGCCCATCTGAGGGAAGCCCCTGCCGTTCCCCTCACACCTGTGCCCCACCCACTGAGGCCTCATTGGCAGAGAAGGACCGTTTGCCAATTGGGTCTGTCTGGCATAACCTAAGTTTTGCATCAACTAAGGTGACCAGAAGAAGAGAGATTCTCTTGAAACATGCAAAAGTGTCAACCTCAGGTCCATGTTGTCACATTTTCAGTTTTGACAATGAGTACATCACATTGTTGAATTCCACTCTGTGCAAACTGGCAGAAACACATAAGGATTACTCCAGTTGGATGTTGAGCATCATGGTAGCACTAAGAATTTCAGGGGAAAATTGGTATGGACTGGATAGGGTGGCCGTGGCTAAAACCATCCCATTTATGTGTATTCACACATACTGATTCGATTTTGATTTGAAGTGAAATAATATATTCCAGCACTGAGGTGTTCAGCGCTATGTTGTGAATTTATAACACCGCACAGTGTTTTGTTTGTGCTTTTTCAGCCTTCATTCCTTTTTGTTTACAAAATTAGGACCAGGCAGCCCTCTTTTCTGCCCCCAAACCTGAATTAAGGCGGAAAGCTGCCCCTGAGACATGGGCCTTCCCAGCTTCCATAAATATTGGACCACACGTGAATTACCTGAGCCCTATTTCCTTATGACTCAGGTGACTGCCACTCCACTGCAAGCGTAAAGAGAGCCCCCCCCCCCCCGCTATGCAGCCTGTGCTTGTAAGTCTCAGAGCTCCACTGGGAGGCTTGGGGGGAAAAACAACCAGAACAACCCTGTGAGGTAGGCCAGTCTGCATGTTCCAACACTCACATACATAGAAGATTTTTTAAAATAAAAAATTCCACCCTTGCCAGTCCTGTTCACCTCATCAGTTGAGACTTTCCCAGCCGACTTCCTGCCTTGGAGGAAAGGAGACGGGGCTTCAAACTGCAGAGGGGAGACCAGGAAGCCCCAGACACAAAGACTTCCCTGCGAAGGATGCAGGAGGTCAGCTGTTGCCCTCTGGCCCATTCGGTCAAGTAATGAGGCAGCCTTGTAAATAGGGATCACTTTGGGGGTGGGGGAGAAAACCCACTGGGGGGGGGGGGGGGGCTCAGCAACAGAGACTCTGATTTGCCTGCAGAAGAGCCCCAGTCCAGTGGCCAGTTTAAAAGGTCAGGTATATGCAAGAGAGCAGCTGCCAGTCAGAAAGATGGGCAAGAAGAAGAAGAAGATATTGGATTTATATCCCACCCTCCACTCCGAAGAGTCTCAGAGCGGCTCACAATCTCCTTTACCTTCCTCCCCCACAACAGACACCCTGTGAGGTGGGTGAGGCTGGAGAGGGCTCTCACAGCAGCTGCATCAGAGAACCCACACAGGGGAAAAACCTTTTGAATGCTCAGAGTGTGGAAAGAGATTCAGTGTAGGTGGCACTCTAAAGCTGCATCAGAGAACCCACACAGGGGAAAAACCTTTTGAATGCTCAGAGTGTGGAAAGAGATTCAGTGAAGGTGGCACTCTAAAGCTGCTTCAGAGAACCCACACAGGGGAGAAACCTTTTGAATGCTCACAGTGTGGAAAGAGATTCAGTCAAAGTGGCCATCTTCAGTTGCATCAGAGAACCCACACAGGAGAGAAACCTTTTGAATGCTCACAGTGTGGGAAGACATTCACTCAGAGTGGCAATCTTCAGCAACATCAAAGGACCCACACAGGGGAGAAACCTTTTGCATGCTCAGAGTGTGGAAAGAGATTCAGTCAAAGTGCATCTCTTCAACTGCATCAGAGAACCCACACAGGGGAGAAACCTTTTGAATGCTCACAGTGTGGGAAGAGATTCAGTTACAGTGGCCATTTTCGAAAGCATCAGAGAACCCACACAGCGGAGAAACCTTTTGAATGCTCACAGTATGGGAAGAGATTCAGTCAGAGTGGCACTCTTCAGCAACATCAAAGGACCCACACAGAGAAACCTTTTGAATGCTCACAGTGTGGAAAGAAATTCAGTCACAGTGGCCATCTTCAGTTGCATCAGAGAACTCACACAGGGAAGAAACCTTTTGAATGCTCACAGTGTGGGAAGAGATTCAGTCGGAGTGGCAATCTTCAGCTGCACTATAGAACCCACTCAGGGAAAAAAACTTTTTGAATGCTCAGTGTGGAAAGTGATTCAGTTGACATGGCCATCTTTGACAGCATGAAAGAATCACAAGGAGAAACCTTGTGATGGCGTAGCCCATTAAAAGATGTCTTCTAGAAAGTGTGAATATACACAGAAACGCCATGCTTTGTATTATTAGGAAGGGAATTGAAAACATATCAGCCAGTATCATAATGCCCCTGTGTAAATCGATGGCGCGGTCTCATTTGGAATACTGTGCGCAATTCTGGTCACCGCATGTAGGGACCAGCCTTAACACCTTGAAGTGCTGAAGAAAGATTTGTGAGGCAATAAATACTCGGGAGACGTCTGAGAGGATCCTAGTGCACTGGAGATTTGCGTGGAAAGAGTCACTCCCTCGCACCTCAGCAGCGCTTTTATTAGTTCTATTACATCACAACATTCCAGAACGTTAGCCTATAAATCATCGTGTCTATTCTGCCCAGTGACAGCAGACGCATGCGTACATGGCACAAACATAGCAGGTTGCTTTGAGACTAAAAATCAAACTAGGCTGCAAAACATTCTTATCTCTGTGTTCTCAAGCTGCATTCCAGCACATCTCTTCTCTGTACTTAAACTGAATGAATCCCCACATCTCCTCTCTTTTTATTTATTTTCTTCAGTGGAAAGTGCTTGATATTTTTGTTGAAACAATTGTCGCCTTGCAACCATCAGGGCTGAAGGAGAATGTTGACCACATGATCTAAATACATTGATTAATGAAGGAATACATTGTATAAAACAACAACAAATTATTAGTAATATAAGTATCATAATCACTGCCATTACAAAATCTCTCAACCATCCCCAGTTTGGAAGCCAGGACCATAACCAACTCCACCCCTCTATAATAGCATCTTCATTTTTCCGTAGAGAAGTCACAGCGTCTTGCATTTTATCCAAGGCTTCCTCTATAACCCCTGATTCATTTATATAAAAACAACAGGATTAATTTAAAAAAGCACATAAACCTCCATTCTTTAAAAATACAAAATCTAAACCAAGACGATTCTGAAAAACAGTATTTGCTAAAGAGTTCATTTCAATTTGCAAAGCAGTAATGGCTATTTTTGAAGCATTAGCAAGTAATTCTATGTCTTTAGAAATGGCTAACAATTTCAAATCATCACTAGCAGAAGTTACAGTAGGAATAAAAAAACTTGCCAGATCCAATAACACTGTCTGTACCTTACTTAATGTTCGCTTATATATGTGAGGATTATATGATACCATAACATCAAAATGCTTAGCAATATACATGTTATAAGGACCAAGAGTGGTTAGGGTACATCTGCCCTTCCAATAAGAAGGCAAGACCTTATAGGCATTAGATCCACAAACAAAAAACACACCATCATCCAGACCATAACTATAATTTTCTGGGGCATGCCCTCTTTGAATATCTGTTCGTTGCCAGCTCATAGATTTAAAAACAAGATAATCATTATTTATGCCTAACTCTAAACCTGTAGCAGAATATCTAATAACATCATCAGGCCATCCAGTAATATTTTTTGATCCAGATATATACGTTTTGGACCATAATTGACAACTGAACACACATTCATTATAATTACATGGACATTTGGGCAGATAAACATAAGATCCATAATCTTTTAAGGAACTGTTCCAATCAACCAAACCATCTGGCAATGTTAAGGTCACTACACACCGAGGGTACAATCCCAAATCATAAGTCCCATTCAAAGACTCTATGCAAATGGGAGCTTCTGGCCATCGGGATGATTCTGCAAGCATCAATGGACGAGGAGTCTGTCGTGTAGAATCAGCTATTTTCTCTGTATGCAATGAGACATTGGCCCAGTGGGTAGCATTCAAGAATTTAAATGGGCCCACAGGCCATATTTTCTCATGACTAGAATGTACACACAACCAACAATCAGCCTTTTGAGTAACATTAAGCAATGCATTGGTAAGCTTCAAAAATTCATTTTCGTTAGCATCTACTTTCTTCTTTTGTTTCTGAATTACATCTCCCACCCCAACTGTCACTTCCAGCACAACAATTATGAAGATAATCCAGGTTCTCCACGCCATGGCCTGACACATCGAGCAGGGATCCACAGAGGTCCTTTCTCTAATGCTACTGCGGCGTATCCTCTTCCCCAGGTGATCAGGGGGACAGGTCCCTTCCAATCAGGGTCAGGAAGCTGGCGATAGGTGACAAGCGGACGAGGCAGTTGTTCCTCCGACCTAAAATGGAGCTCAACAGGAGTATGAGACCTGTTATGGGGAGTAAACAAGAAATTTAAGGTATAAAGCACTTTAGCCACGACTGTGGGGATATCAGCTGTGGGAATCCCTTTCCCCTCTGTCTGGCGATGCAATAGCGATTTGAAAGTCAAATGAGCTCTTTCCACAATGGCTTGACCTGTTGAATTAAAAGGAATACCATGAGTTAGTTTTATGCCCCACAATTGGCAAAAATCTGCAAATGCTACAGAAACATAGGCTGGCCCATTATCCGTTTTTAAGCATTCTGGCCTTCCCATAACTGCAAAGGCTCGAATGCAATGTTGAATGACATGACGTGACGTTTCTCCTCTCATGGGCGTAGCCCAGATAAAACCTGAAGATGTGTCTATTGTAAGATGTAGCTTGCTGAGAGGAGCCAATGCTGGGACAAAGGTCACATCCATCTGCCAAACCTGGTTGGCCTGAGTTCCTCGAGGATTCACGGCATCATAAGGAAAGTTAATGGAAGTCTTACAACAAGATGAGCACGCAGATACAATGTCCCTTGCTTGTGACATCGGTATGGAAAACATTCTGTGCAAGGTCTTTGCAGACTGATGGAATGCAGCATGTGACTGAATGGGATCATCAAACAAGGAAAAAACATTATTCCGAAGAGCTGCATCTGCACGTGCATTTCCTTCCGCCAACATCCCTGGTAAGCCAGAGTGGGAACGAATATGCGTGACAAAACAGAAAGCTCTTCTTTCCTGCAATAAAAACTGCAACTGACAAAACATTTCATACAACTCTTTGTCAATAGATGGAGACAGATAGGACAAAGGCAAATGCATCATCAGTTTGAACACATATTGAGTGTCTACCACAAGATTGAAAGCATCATTTTCAAACAACTGAAATGCTAAAATCACAGCAGCTAACTCTGCTCGCTGAGCTGATGACTGTGAGTTGGTAAATCTCACTTCCCATACTCCATTTTGCTTCTGCCAGGTAACCACCCCCCTGGTTGGAGATCCATCTGTAAAAATAGTTAACACATCTTGTAAAGGGTGTGGAGAAAAACAGGTTGTTAATTTGTAAGGCACCTGTGAAAGCAATAACAAGCGTTTATCTTTGGGAGGGTTACAAAGAATTGTTCCCAAAAACCCAGCAAAAGCTATTTGGAACTCTGGAGTAGTCTGCAACAGACGGTATGTTTCATCCTGTGAAAAGGGAAAATAAACAGAGTTAATATCTTTTCCTGTTAGCTGTATGGTACGACTTCTGGCTTTAGAAAACAGATCAGAGACTGCTGTAACCCATGGATATAAATTCTTTGAAGGAGTGTGTGGCAGGTGAATCCATTCCACAATAGCAATTTTTTCTTTTGATTCAGGAGCATATAATACTGCTGTAGGTAGTTGAAAAGTAGACAAAATAACACATGATAATTGTAAATCCACGCCTGGCAGTCGATCTACTGCCCGCAAACGAAATCTTTGTGAGACCAACTCAAAGGTAGCCCTCATCTCTTGAGTCACCTCAATCTTTTCTGCTGGAGATGAATGTCCAGCAAGTGCTGAAAATAAAGGTGACAATTCTATGGTTGTCAGAGCCAGGAATGGCCTAGCCCAATTAATGTTTCCCAATATACTTTGTAATTGAACAACTGTCAAAGTCTTTGGGAGCTGCAATTGTGGAAGTTCTGGGATTGATGAAGTTGTGGAAAGCTTGTGCCCTAAATACACATAAGGACTTTGACGTTGAATTTTTTCTGGTGCAATCATAAGACCATATTCCTGTAACAATTTTACTAAAAAATCCACATGGTGACTTGCAATACCACTTCCAGCCAGTAGAATATCATCCATGTAATGATAAATAATCAGATCTGGGAATGCGTTTCTAAATGGTTGCAGAGCTGATGCTACAAAAATCTGACACAGTGTTGGTGAGTTAGCCATGCCTTGAGGCAGTACACTCCACTCATATCGCTGAGTGGGCCGATCATTATTTAAGACTGGTACAGTAAAAGCAAATTTTTCACCATCAGAGGGCGCCAGAGGAATGTTAAAGAAGCAGTCCTTCAAATCAATGACCATAATGTCATGATCCTTAGGAATCATGTTTGGGTTTGGCATCCCACACTGTAATGGTCCCATAATTTGCATACACTCATTGATTTTTCTTAAGTCCTGTAACAATCTCCATTTTCCTGATTTCTTTTTGACAACAAATATAGGGGTGTTCCAAGGGCTGGTACTAGGGCGAATGTGCCCAAGTTGAATCTGCTCCTGGATAAGGGCCTCCGCCGCACGGAGCTTTTCTAATGGAAGTGGCCACTGATCTACCCATACTGGGACTTCTGACTTCCACTGTATAGGCAGGGCGTGTAATGGCGCTGCTGGGGAGGCCCTTAGGATAAATTTGTCGTGATTTTTGCTCCTAGTTCTGCCATTAAGTCCCTTCCCCACAGTGTCACTGGTGTTTTCATGATTAGTGGTCGAAGAACAACAGTCTTTCCTTCAGATTGAAATACTATGGGGTGGATACTCCTTTCAGCAGCTGTGAAGCCACCTACTCCATACACACTTGCAGTAGGGCCCTTAGGCATGTTCTTAGGCCAATCCTTTTCTGCTATAACAGTAACATCTGCCCCAGAATCCAACATACCTTTTATAGTTCTCCCTGCCATGTTGACTGAGAGGTAGGGGCGGTCAGCAGACATCTGAATTGTTGCCATGGCTGAAGTAAATGGCAGTGCTGCTAACTCAGTCACATCTAAGGTTGGCATTAATAGGACAGACGCCACCCTCAGGCCTTCTGGTATTACTGCATCTGCAGAAGCCCATACATGCAAGGTAACATATGGTGAAAATGAAGAAGCAAACACTCCTGGGATCACTCTCCAATTAGGAGAAAGCAAGATTGGCAAGACAAGCCCCAAATATCCTGATGGAATGGCAGTCGGTAGAACTGCTTGGACCGGGATGGTAGCTCCAGCTTGCAGAGTAACTGCTTCAGTAAGAACAACAGGTATGGCAGAGACCTCCCCTGATATTGGTGGGGAGGGGTCATTGTCCCGAGGGATGACACCCTTTTGGCCATTCCCATAGTTCTCATCCCCATTTATTTGCCCCGGGCCTGGGGATGGCCCGTCATCTCGTTTCCCTGCTGCTGTTCCATAGCAGGGCTACCCTGAACAGGGCGGGATCTGCATTGGTTGGCCCAATGAAAACCTTTGTGGCAGATGGGACACTTTTTTGAGGGCCTATTCTGCCCCTTAGGGGTGGATCGACACTGAGCTCGATAATGGCCTTCCTTTCCACACGCATAACAGAGCTTTCCACTTGCTGGATTGGATGAGCCTTGGGCAGTCTGAACTGCAGCCGCGAGGAGGCGGGCAGCATGAGATTGAGACCCCACATTTTGGCACACTTTGAGCATAGATTGAATATCAGTGGTGGGATTGTTGTAGATAGGTGTCAAAGCTGCCTTGCAATCCTCATTAGCATTTTCAAAAGCCAGTTGCTTAAGCAAGAGTTTTCTAGCCCTTGTACTGTCAATTTGACGCTCAACTGCCCTCATTAGTCTATTAACAAATTCTGTATATTGTTCTGTGGCCCCCTGGCGAATATTGGCAAAACTGGACAAGGTATTGTCTCCAGCTTCTGGAATTTTCTTCCATGCCTTGATAACCAGGGCAGCTATCTGAGAGAGTGCTCTGTCCGTTAGCGCCACCTGCTGTACAGCTGTGGTAAAATTTCCTTCTCCAATTAGCATGTCTTGGGTAATATTAATCACAGGATTTGCTGCTGCATTTTGCGCTGCCTGTTCATTAGCAGCTTGCCTCCACTCCTCCAGGCAGAGTAGGCCTTGGGCCGGGGGCAACAAGGAACGCAAAAGCATTTTCCAATCAGCTGGAGGGAGACGTTGGAGTGACAGGCTTTCCAGTATAGCTCTAGTATAAGGTGCCTGAATCCCATTGTCCCGGACTGACCTCTGTAACTCTTTCAGGGTCTGGAGTGGTAATGGATC
The DNA here is from genome assembly GCF_032191835.1 of Heteronotia binoei. Taxonomy (NCBI): domain Eukaryota; kingdom Metazoa; phylum Chordata; class Lepidosauria; order Squamata; family Gekkonidae; genus Heteronotia; species Heteronotia binoei. Next base: position 147,255,633 of record NC_083228.1, on the reverse strand, counting down.
ATATCTGTCAGGGACAGCTGGACCCCCTCCTGCACCTGGAGCTCCTCTTATAACTGGAAAAACAGCTTGCGTTTGGCCCACATCCCCATTCTCTAGCACTGCAGTTTGGAGTGCTGCTGCCAGCTGTGCAGATCTTTGCATCATTGGAGCAAGCACAATGGCATTAGATTGTTCATCATTTATCTCTGGGCCATCTGGTGGCTTGGGAGGTGGTGCAAGTCTCCCTAGTGGGGCTGGAGGTAAGATCTGAGGTAGGGGAGCTGAAGGAATGAGTCCAACCTCCATCTGCTGATTGAATAGGATGTTGGTGGGTGTAAGCCCCTTTAAACAAGCCCTCACTTTACACCAGGTGAACAGAACTTTGGCAGTGACCCTGGGATGCTCCTGGAAGGCAGTCCCAATTTTACACCAGTCTTCTAATTTAAACGTCCCAGATTCAGGGACCCAAGGACAAATGTCGTCAATGGCACGGACAAGATCAAAAACCTCTGTCTTAGTTACAGAATGTCCTTCTTTGGATAGTAAATAATGTATATCTTGACAAAAATCGGCTTGAGCAGCACTTAACGTAGACCCCATCTTCACTACAGTGTGTGTGTGGTCTAACTTGACAATTCAACTCACCAGGGATCTTGTCCAGATGAATGTAGATAGGCGCCTTAGCCCTCGCCGGGCGGGGTGGTTGAAGACCAAGCTGTAAATCAAGTTATCTTGACTTTTTATCTCTTCGCCTCGCGCGGAGCACCAAGTGTAGGGACCAGCCTTAACACCTTGAAGTGCTGAAGAAAGATTTGTGAGGCAATAAATACTCGGGAGACGTCTGAGAGGATCCTAGTGCACTGGAGATTTGCGTGGAAAGAGTCACTCCCTCGCACCTCAGCAGCGCTTTTATTAGTTCTATTACATCACAACATTCCAGAACGTTAGCCTATAAATCATCGTGTCTATTCTGCCCAGTGACAGCAGACGCATGCGTACATGGCACAAACATAGCAGGTTGCTTTGAGACTAAAAATCAAACTAGGCTGCAAAACATTCTTATCTCTGTGTTCTCAAGCTGCATTCCAGCACATCTCTTCTCTGTACTTAAACTGAATGAATCCCCACAACTGCACCTCAAGAAAGGATATTATAGCAATGGAAAAAGTGCAGAAAAGGGCAACTAGAATGATTACAAGTTTGGAACATTTTGGTTAAATGGTTAAAACACTTGGGGCTCTTTAGCTTGGAGAAACGTCGACTGCGGGGTGACATGATAGAGGTTTACAAGGTAATGCATGGGATGGAGAAAGTAGAGAAAGAGGTACTTTTCTCCCTTTCTCACAATACAAGAACTCGTGGGCATTCAATGAAATTGCTGAGCAGTCGGGTTAGAACGAATAAAAAGAGGTACTTCTTCACCCAGTTGATTAAGATGTGGAATTCACTGCCACAGGAGGTGGCGGCGGCTGCAGGCATAGCCAGATTCAAGAGGGGGTTAGATAAAAATATGGAGCAGAGGTCCATCAGTGGCTATTAGCCACAGTTTGTGTGTGTGTGTGTGTGTGTGTGTGTGTGTGTATATATATGAACATAAGAGAAGTCATGTTAGATCAGGCCAATGGCCCATCCATCCCAACACTTTGTGTCACACAGTGGCAAAAATTTTTATAGATAGATAGATGATAGATAGATAGATAGATAGATAGATAGATAGATAGATAGATAGATAGATAGATAGATAGATGATAGATAGATAGATAGATAGATAGATACACACACACACACATATACAGGGCGGGATATAGATTGAAATAAACTTGAAACATGTGGGTCAGGTAAGTTCAAGAGCCAGAGTGTTGGGTTAAGAAGACTCGGCGGATCAGGGTTCAAATCCACAGTAGGCCCGGAAGCTCTTTGAACGCCCTTTAAGCTTTTTGTACCCAGGATAAAACTTTGTGGTTTTTCAAGGTGCCCCTGGACTCCACCCCTGTCGCACTGCACTCTGGTCTTCCCTCAAAATCAGTTCAGAAACCGCAGTTGGGACAAAATGTCACAGCTCAGCTAATGGGAGCTGGATGGAGCATATCTAGGATTCCCATTCTACAGCCTCTCCACTGGCTGCCCATCAGTTACCAGGCTCCATTTAAAGTGTTGGCTGTTACCCAGAAAGCCCTTCCTGGCCTTGCCAGACGGCCCTCTGTGACACCACAAGGTCTCTGCTCCTCTGGGTGAGGTCTTCCACAGGGGCCAGCCTGCAAAGGGGCAAACTCAGCAACTGCCCATACACCTGTGAGGGAGCGGCCTGCCCAAAGAGGTCAAGAAACTACGCAAAGCTGAGTAGATCAAGAGAGCTTTTCTACCCAGGCAGGAGACTCACACTTCCTGAAATAATTCACAAAGAAGAAGATGATGATATTGGATTTATATCCCGCCCTCCACTCCAAAGAGTCTCAGAGCGGCTCACAATCTCCTTTCCCTTCCTCCCCCACGACAGACACCCTGTGAGGAGGGTGGGGCTGAGAGAGCTCTCCAATAAGCTGCCCTTTCAAGGACAGAGGCTCAGAGCGGCCTACAATCTCCCTTCCTCCCCCACAACAGACACCCTGTGAGGTGGGTGGGGCTGGAGAGGGCTTTCACAGCAGCTGCCCTTTCAAGGACAACCTCTGCCAGAGCTATGGCTGACCCAAGGCCATTCCAGCAGGTGTAAGTGGAGGAGTGGGGAATCAAACCCGGTTCTCCCAGATAAGAGTCCGCACACTTAACCACTACACCAAACTTATTTAGAGAAATTATTAGGGTCTGTGGTCTATGCTACTGTGTTTAAGATCCTACAAAATAAATTTTGTATCATTTGTCGTTTAATGTGTCACGTTAAGACCAGCGCCTTGCTTCAGTTCTGATTATAGATTTCTGATTGGTTCTACAACCCTAGTCCTATTGTGTTGTTTACTGAATGGCCCTTCTTGTTGAGTCTATGGACTCCCATCTCTGGCTTCTTTAAAAGAGGCCTGCCATTCAGAAGCCCTGGCAGACAAGCAGACCTCCTGAAGCATTGCTCAAATGGCCCCTGTCTTCTCTGGGCTACTCTTTCACTCCCGTTGATTTCCTGCCTAGCTTTCTGTTGGCTGACCGGGTGTCTGAGCAACCACAGCAAAGTATTTTTTTTACCTTTGGGACTTCTAAGTGCCAAGTTGGCACTTAAAATGACACCTTTGAATCTCTTCCTTAATTTGAAAATACAAAGTCATGGAAATAGTTTATTTCTTTCTGTGCACTGCAGCTAGAAAAAGGTTAAGCAGCAGACAAGACAGTGTGCAGTTCCTGGAGATGATATAACAAGGAGAGAAACACTGAAGTCCTCCAGTGTCCTCCTTTGGGGATCTGGCTCTGCTTGCAGGAGAGCTGGAGGACGGGGCCTTGAGAAGCCAGGCTGGGGGGTGCCTGGATGGGGAAAGAGTGGAGGGGGTGTGGGCTGGGAGGAAAAGCTGCCCCAGATGATCCTTTCACGATCCCCGGACTGAGGCGAAACCCCAGGAGGCCTCTGAGGCCTGCTGAAAAGTTGACAAGAGGCCTACATTTCCCAGGCCCCCTCTGAGCCCTGTGATTGGACTGCAGTGGAACTGGAGGGAAGGGAAGGCCAATCACCACCCCGGGGGGGGGGCCTAGGGAGAAAGCATATAAGGCCCTGCTGTCAAGGGAAGGCCTCTCTCCTCCTGGGAGCTGAGCGAGGAGCAAGAGGGGCTGCAGCAGCCAGCAGGAGAGGACCCCCCCCCTTTCTCAATCCACTTCCATCCATCCAGGGGGCTTTTTTCTCCTCTCTGAGTTGGTTTCTGCACCAAAACGGGGGAGAAAAGCCAGTGGCGGAGCAGGGGATTACGTTCCAGTGGGGGAGCCTTCATCCACCCCAAAACTGCTGAGGTCCCCCCCTCCCCAAGCTCCACCCCTGAATTCTCCAGGAATCCCCTAACCCAGAGTTGGCAACCCTGCCTGGGTGAGCAGGGGGTGGAGGTGAGAGGAGGCAATGATCCTCCGTGCACGTACCTGGGAAGAGCCCAGGGAAGGTATTTCCTGGTTGACTTGCATGCAGGCTGGTTCAAGGCATTTCGTCCCCCCAAGCCAGGGAAGCCCATTGCCTCCTGGGAGCCTGGGCTGCAGGTAGCGAAGCAGTGCCCGGGGAGGCCTGTCCAGGGTTGCCATGGAAATAATGTCTCCCTGCTCAGTCTGCTAAAAGGGCTCCTCCCGAGCGGTTGTTTTCCCTCCTCTCTCTGTTGGTTTCTTCCCACCTTATTTAAGAGAAGCTTTAATTTGCCTCAAAAGCTTCATCGGTCACCTGTCAGTGCCCTTCCTGGGGTGTGGGGGGTCATTGGGAAGGTGAGGGGGGCTATTTGGGGCTGTCCCTGGTTTGGGGGTTGCTTGCAGATGCTTGTGGCCCTTTCCTGCTGAAGGGGGGAGGAGGGTTGTGTGGGGCTGAAAGGCTCCTGGGGGGGTGCCCATCTGAGGGAAGCCCCTGTCGTTCCCCTCACACCTGTGCCCCACCCACTGAGGCCTCGTTGGCAGGGAGGGACCGTTTGCCAATCGGGTCTGTCTGGCATAACCTAAGTTTTAGATCAACTAAGGTGACCAGAAGAAGAGAGATTCTCTTGAAACGTGCAAAAGTGTCAACCTCAGGTCCACGTCACATTTTCACTTTTGACGATGAGTGCATCAAATTGTTGAATTCCACTCTATGTGCGAACTGGCAGAAACACATAAGGATTACTCCAGATGGATGTTGAGCATCATGGTAGAACTGTAAGAATTGCAGATGAAAATTGGTATGGACTGGATAGGGTGGCCGTGGCTAAAACCATCCCATTTATGTGTAGTCAGCACATACTGATTTGATTTTGATTTGAAGTGAAATAATATATTCCAGCACTGAAGTGTTCAGCGCCATGTTGTGCATTTATAACACTGCACAGTGTTTTTTTTGTGCTTCTTCAGCCTTCATTCCTTTTTGTTTACAAGATTAGGACCAGGCAGCCCTCTTTTCTGCCCCCAAACCCGAATTAAGGCGGAAAGCTGCCCCAGAGACATGGACTTCCTAGCTTCCATAAAACTGGAGCACACATGAATTACCTGAGCCCTATTTCCTTATGACTCAGGTGACTGCCACTCCATTGTAAGGGTAAAGAGAGCCCCCCCCCGCCCATGCAGCCTGTGCTTGTAAGTCTCAGTGCTCCACTGGGAGGCTTGGGGGAAAAAACAACCAGAACAACCCTGTGAGGTAGGCCAGTCTGCATGTTCCACCACCCACATACATAGAAGACACAAAGACTTCCCTACGAAGGACGCAGGAGGTCAGCTCCTGTTGCCCTCTGGCCCATTCGGTCACATAATGAGGCAGCCTTGTAAATAGGGATAGCTTTGGGGGTGGGGGAGAAAACCCACTTTGGGAGGGGGGGGGCTCAGCAACAGAGACTCTTATTAGCCTGTGGAAGAGCCCCAGTCCAGTCGCCAGTTTAAAAGGTCAGGTACATGCAAGAGAGCAGCTCCCAGTCACAACGATGGGCACTTGAGAGATAAGTGGTCCTTCAGCATGAGGCAGAGCCCCTCTTCCTCCTTCCATGGCCCAGAGGTTCATGGCTCAGTGGTAGCAGAGCATGCCTGGTTCAATCCTGGCACCTCCAGTTAAACAGACCAGGCAGTGGGTGATACGAAAGACCTTTGCCTGAGACCCTGGAGAGCTGCTGCTGGTCTGAGCAGACAACACTGACTGTGATGGGCCCCCGGGGTGGGCGGCTGCCTGAGAGCACTGAGGACTAGCACCCTCTGCAGGCTGAAAGGAAAGCTGGGATTAGGGGAGCGGGGGGGGGGGGGGCTGTGGCTCAGAGGCAGAGCATCCGCTGGGCGTGCAGAAGGTCTCCTGTCCAACCTCCAGTTCAAAGACCAGGGGAAGAAGTGATGTGAAGGACTCCTGAGGTCCCGCAGAGGCCTGCCAGTCTGAGTGGACAATACTGACCTGGATGGAGACGGGGGAGGGGGGGGGGCTCTCATTTAGTGGAAGGCAGTTCCCAGAACGCAAGGGGAAAACAGCTGCTGTGCTGCCTGCCTAGGATTCTGGCCACGGAAGTGATGCTTGCGGGGGCATCCCAGAGGGCTCATTCCCCCCCCCTCCACCATTTCAAAGACTGATCCTCCCCCCTTGTTTGCAAGAGAAGAAACCTCCTTCCTTCTGCCCCCCCCCCCCCATGCAAGGAGGCCCCTCCCAGGCGTCTGCAACGAGGCAGGAAGGCTGCAAGGCTGAGCTCTCCCTGCAAAAGGGGCAGGATATTTTTTTTTATTCTGCAACCCAAAGCGGTCCCGCCCCACGGAGAGGCGTCCGGGAGAGCTGCAGTCCCGGCAGAGCAGAGGCCGGACCCAGGGGGCGCTGGAGCCCCTTTCCTAGCCCGGAATCCGGGAAGGGGAGGGGAGGAAGGCGTGCATGCCCGGGCCCGGCCTTTGCAAAGGGAGCGCCGGAACGGAAGATGCGCAAGCTCTGCTGCGCCGGTGGGGCCGAAGGGAAGAGCAGCAGCCGGGCCTCCTGCGACCCTCCCCCCGGTTGCAAAGGCTGCAGCAACTCCGAGCGCCACGAGGGCTGGAGGAGGGGAAGGCGAGGCGGCCAGGTGGGGAAGGGGGCCTTGCAGCACCCAAGGGAGACGGGGGGGGGGGGGAGGCGCGCCTGGAGCCCCCTGGATGCTGCTGCGGCCAAGAGCGTCGAGGGCCCCCCCCCGGCCATTCCCCAGACTCCATCCCCTTCCTCCCGCAGGTCTTCTGCTGCACCCCCCCCCCCGCCCCCCTTCCCCGCACACCTGAACTGCCCGGGACCAGCTGAGAGCCAGTGGGGTGTCGTGCGGTTAATGCAGGGACTCTTATCTGGTTGAGCTGGGTTCGATCCCCCCCTCCTCCACGGAAGCCTTTATGGGCCTGGGTCCTTCTGGCACTTCAGGCTTGAGGGGTCACCTGTCAGGACCCGCCTTGGTGTGTGGGCGGGTGGGGGGGCTGGGCAGATGAAGAGAGGGGCTATTCTGGGCCCTGCCTGGGTTGACCCCAAACCAGAGTGGTCACTTGCAGTTAGTTACGGCCCTTTCCAACTGACCAGCAAACCTAATGAAGATGCTTAAGAGATGCAAGGACCAAACAGGGATTGCAAGCTCAGTTTACCTGGTCACCATTTGTTTGGATTTAATTCTGGGGAGAATCATAGAGAAGTAAATATCAGAATTGGAGATGGATATGTAAATGTATCTTTGTAACTGTGGAATATTGAGAGTAATTAACTGAGCCCCTGTGGTTACGTGAGTAGCCCCTGCAGCTGCCTTGAGAGTCTCCTTCTAGTTGTGACAAGAGCCATGAGGAGCTGGTTTTCAGCCTCCCCAAAAGACATCTTTGCTGGAGATCTAACAGGTGAACCCCGCAGTTCAAAGGGGGACCCCCATGGCTTTTGAAAGAGCTGCTCTCGCCTAGGACCTCAGGTCTATTGCAGAGATACAGACAACAGTTAAGGGGTCACCAGTCCCCCTATCCTTTAGGGGCCTCAGTTTAACTTAAGAATTAGCCCCTTGGACAGACTGAACCCATGTAGAGAGAGGCTAAGCTTGTAACGCCCTTTAGCAGCCAAACAGAGACCATTAACTTACCCAGAGAACTCAGGAAGCATCTCTAAAATAGCTTGCTATGTCCTACAACAAAATTATTTTAAACCATGTTTATAAACCACAAGAAGCACTTTAGTTCTGATCTACCAGGGCAATTCTCATTTGCTTTTTTGTGACATGTGACTGTCTCTGTATCTCTTTACAGTCAGGTGACTAAAGGCATCTCTATCCAGTAGACTGGGTAGACTGAACCCATGGAATGAGAGTCTAGGCTTGTAACATCCTTAAAAAGCCCAACTGAGACAGTTAAGATTTGCAAAGAACCAAGGAAGCTTATCTAAAATAGCTTAGTATGTCATATAACAAAATTCTCTTAAACCAGGTCTATAAACCACAAGATCATTTTATTTCTGATCTACCAGGGCAATTCTCATTTGCTTTTTTTGTGACATGTGAATGTCTCTGTATCTCTTTACAGTCAAGTGACTAAAGGCATCTCTATCCAGCAGACTAGGTAGACTGAACCCATGGAATGAGAGTCTAGGCTTGTAACATCCTTAAACAGCCCAACAGAGACAGTTAACTTTTCCAAAGTACAAAGCAGGCAGATCTAAAACAGCTTAGTATGTCATATAACAAAATTATATTGAACCAGGTCTACAAACCGCAAGAAGCACTTTACTTCTGATCCACCAGGGCAATTCTCATTCGCTTTCCTTGTGACATGTGACTGTCTCTGTATCTCTTTACATTCAGGTGACTAAAGGCATCTCTATCCAGTCGGAGGTGACCCAAGTGAAGGGGAGGGAGATGGAAGAGCAGGACCCAGGAGGAGCTGCAAGCAAAGGCCCCCCTCCCACCCAAGCTGGGGGTGGTGGTGAAGGCTGGGAAAGCCCCGTGCCAGAGACACCTTCTCAAGTCACGGAGATCTCAGAGGTGCATGGCCAACACTTCCGGCAGTTGCAGTACCGTGAGGCTGACGGGCCCCGAGAGGTTTGCAGCCGGCTCCATCGACTCTGCAGCCACTGGCTGAAGCCAGAGAGGAACTCCAAGAAGCAGATGGTGGACCTGGTGATCCTGGAGAGGTTCCTAGCCCTCCTGCCCCAGGAAATGCAGCGCTGGGTCAGGGAATGTGGGCCGGAGACCAGTTCCCAGGCGGTGGCCTTGGCCGAAGGCTTCCTCCTGAGTCAGGCTGAGGAGAAGAGGCAGGCAGAGCAGGTGAGGGGGTTTCCTCCACCTATGTCCAATTCAAGCAATAATATCAGACCTCATCCTAAAGTTTCCCTGAGAGATATTGGCCCAAGTGTTAATCATCTGAATGGGAGCTTTCACAGCCTCTTTCAGCAGCCTCTTCTACTAGAGAATTTCTTCTCTCTCCAGACAACTCACTGGGTCTGCTGATGGAAGAGCGCAGAATCTGGGAGTGGGGCAGGATCCCTTGCTTGGTCTCTTCTCCGTTCCATCTCTTCCCCTTCTCACTCGCTGCTCTTTCAGATGTGGGGACCATCCTTGGAGAGAGAAGCTCCATTCCCTGAGGCAGAACGAGGTTCCTTGGAGGAAGGGCAGAGGGCGCAGGCCCAGGAGGGTGCCCAAGATGCCCTCTTTTGGGGTAAGGACTCATTTTGCCTATATATGACTGGGGCACCCCATGAATGTGATGGGTGGAGAGTTCAGGTCAGGAAAAAAATTCAGTACTTCTGCACATGTCACTAAATGTCCACTGACTGTGATTCTTTTGAAAGGGGATTAGAAAGAATTATAGAGGGCAGTTCCTCCCATTAATTAGAACATTCATGTCTCACCTTCCTTCCATAGGAGGGGCTCAGGGGGGCTCAAAAAAGAGAAGTAAAGTTAGACAAAACTGGGCAGAGCTATTCATCCGGTTGAATACTGAGAGCCTCTGCCTTCTGGGGCAGCACTGAGCACTGAAAATCATTTCATAAGAGCCAAATAACCATGTGGAATATTAGCTTGTGGACCCTCTCTTATAGGGGCACCTGGCAGGCCACTGAAGGGAATAGGGTGCTGCAGGAGGGATGACCGGCTGTTTCCTCAAACCCCAGAGATTTGGGGGAGGGCCTTGGGGTGAAGCTTGGCTCTGATACTATCCTGGATTCTCTGATACTATCCTGGATTCAGCTGAATGTGAGGGTGACATGTCATGTGATGTCATTTCCACCCCCATTCTAGACTCAAGAGCCCAGCTGGCCGGAGAAGGGGATTCCTGGGCGTTTGGTCTGATCCAGCAGGGATGCTGTGACCTTTGGAACTCCAGAGTTCACAGGGAACATTTCAGGTCTCACAGAAGCTTTTATCACCCCCTGAGGCTCATGGGTGCTTCTCTTCTGTCTCTCCCACAGTTTAGTGAAAGGTTGTGTTGAGTGTACACAAGGCAAGGTTTCCAACTCCTGGGAAGGGAGTGTGCGAAGGGAGGAACAAACAAGCAAGTGGAAGAGGAAGTCACAACAAACACCCTTCCTCCTTTCTCTTCCTAACAGGCACTGGAGAAGTTCTGCTGAGCCATCATCTTTCCAGAGGTGTGGAAACAGCTGCTTTACCTCCAGTCCAGGTAGGGAAAATGAGCAGGGGACAGCCTGTGTTCCCTCCTACTTTATCAGGGGGTCTTTTACTCCTGCGGTTTCTAGAGTGGTCCAGGTGAGAGAGGCTCTGATACCACTCCCTTGACCTGTGCCAAGACATACATCCCGTTCCATCCCAGACTACTCCCTTCCAATGAGCAGTCTCTGCCTGGCATCATCTCTGATGACGAAATCTGCTTTTTCTTCCAGTGCCCCTTTTCCTTTGAGGAGGTGTCTGTCTGTTTCACCCAAGCAGAATGGGGCCTGCTGGATCCGGACCAGAAAACCCTCTACAGGGAAGTCATGCGGGAGAACTATTGGAGTGTAATCTCTCTGGGTAAGGAGGATCTTCCACAAGTGCCAAAGGTGTGAATTGCTACCTTTGGGATGATGCATGAATCAAACTATTGCACAGCAATGCATCATTTTGAGGCCTCTCCAGATACTTGCCGAGGGGCAACTGAGGCCAGTGTTGTGGCCATCACCCCTAACCAGAGATGGTGTCCTGGCCAGAGGCAAGGATGGGGATGAGAGCCAGCAAGGCAGACATGTTCAGGTGCTCAGATTCCAGAGTTCAGTCTCAGAAGTCCACAGACCAAAAGTGCACAAGCCAAAGGGTCGTTAACAGAAGGGGTAAACCAGAGAGTGTAGCCTGGAGGTCCAAGGGTCCTGCACAAGCTTGAGAGTCACAAAGCTGAAGTCAAAGTCCAAGATCAAACACAGAAAAGGTCAGGTGTTGTGGTAACAAAATCTAATGTCAAGTCGGCAGATTCAATAACGAGTCTTTGTTGTAACAAAGTAACTAGTTTATTGATATCATGATTCTCGACTACAGTAAGATTGAAAGACTAAAGATTGTAGGCCTGACCAAAATCAAGAGCAGACTTGACATACTGCCTCCCCTAAGCTCCCTCCACAGCCTGGGGCAGTGGGGGAAGCTGGTTGATCTTAGAGTCCCGGACTTCGTGGATTGCGTGGCTCTGTTTCCCCCTCGGCGTTGGGAGGGGCCCTGGTGGTTGAGGATGCCAAATCGAAGAGCCGGGGTCTCGACGGAGCAGGCTGCAATGAAATACAGGGTTTATTTTACCAAGAGCAGGTGGCAGGTCCAACTCTACAGTCACTTGATTAATGACCCTTTTGATCTTGAACGGCCCCAGGAATTTATAAGCCAGTTTCCTGGAAGGCTTGGAGAGAGGTAGGTTCTTGGTTGACAGAAACACAGAGTCCCCAACTTTGAAATCACAAGCGGGGACATGGGATTTATCATAGTATTTTTTGTAAGTCTCTTTAGCAGCCTCCAGGTTTTCCTGGATGGTTGGCCAGCTTCGGCTCGGTCCCTGCCACTATTGTTCAAACGCAGAGGGAGTCCCCGGGGTTTCCCCCCCAAGCAGTAAGGGGATGGGCTTCCCCTCGTATCCGAACACGGTGGAGAAGGGGGAGGCTTTTGTGGAGCTATGCACACTATTGTTGTAGCCATATTCAGCGAAGGGGAGAAGATCAGCCCAGTCCGACTGGCGCTGGTTGATGAAGCACCTCAAGTACTGCTCTAGAACCCCGTTCACCCTCTCCGTCTGGTCGTCCGTCTGGGGGTGATAGGCTGAGCTTAAGCCTTGCTCTATCCCCACCAGCTTACAAAACTCCCGCCAGAAGGTGGCAACGAACTGCGGCCCGTGGTCGCTAATGACCTTGTCAGGGAACGAGTGAAGTTTCACCATGTGATCAAAGAACAGGGCCGCTAACTGCTTAGCCGTGGGTAGCTGTGCACACGGGATGAAGTGGGCCTGTTTTGAGAAGGTGTCGACCACCACGAGGATCACCGTTTTTCCCCGGGAGGGGGGTAGTTCTACTATAAAGTCCATAGACACTACCGACCATGGTCGTTTGGCCGTCTCTATCGGTTGCAGGAGCCCTGGCGGTTCCCCCCCGCCGCTTGGCCATGATGCAAACAGGGCAGCCAGCCACGTATTCCAACACGTCCTTCTTGAGGGACGGCCACCAAAACTGCCGGTTGACTAAGTGCAGAGTTTTTACGTAGCCGAAGTGCCCGGCTAATTTGGAAGAGTGGCAGAGCTGCAGGACCTCCCTTCTTAGCCCCTCAGGGACGTACAGTTTTCCCCCCTTGTACCAGAGTCCATCTTTTCCTTTTAGCACCCCCTCCGGCCGTGCTCCTCCCTCCCTTTCCGTTTCCACGGCAATTCGGTCGCAACTGATCCCTCCCAGCTCCCGCCTCTTCTGTGATCGGGTGGTGACCATGGCCGCCACTTGCGAGGGCAGGATCAAGGAGTCCACCACCTCTTCCCTCTGACTTCTGTGTTGCGGGAGCCGGGAGAGGGCGTCGGCCAGAAAATTCCTGGTTCCCGGGATGTGCCGTAGGGTGAAATCAAATTTAGAGAAGAAGCCCGCCCACCGAATTTGTTTTTCACTCAGTTTTCTTTTCCCCGTTAGGGCTTCGAGGTTCTTGTGGTCCGTCCAAATCTCGAACGGCACCTTAGCTCCCTCGAGCCAAGACCTCCAGGTTTTTAGGGCAAACATGACTGCAAAGGCTTCTTTGTCCCACTCTGACCAGTTTCTTTGTTCCCCCGAGAACTTCCAGGAGATATAGGCACAGGGTCGTAATTTCCCCTTCTCGTCGGAGGCGTCACATTGCACCACGAAGGCCCGCTGCTCGTCGGGGTGGCTTAGGACCGGTTCACTAGTGCACAAGCGTTTTAAGTGGTCAAAAGCCTCTTGGCACTTCGGGGTCCAATGTAGCCGGGCTCCCGGTCACTTGGCTTCCGGCCCCTTCCCTTTGGTCTTTAGGAGTTCAGTTAGGGGCAGGGCAATCTGGGCGAACCCCTCAATGAAGGCCCTGTAGAAATTTGCGAAGTCGAGGAAGGATTGGAGCTGTCTACGTGTCCTCGGGGGGGCCCACTCTAACACTGCCTGCACTTTGGCTGGGTCCATTGCCAACCCCTGCCCCGATACCCGGAACCCCAGATAGTCTAGCTTCGGTGAAATTCACATTTAGACAGTTTGGCATACAGCTGGTGCTCCAGCAGGGTGCTGAGCACCTCTCTCACCAACTTCACATGTGATTGCTCATCCTGGGAGTAAATAATGATGTCATCCAGGTACACCACCACCCCCTTGTACAAAAATTTTCCAAGCACATCATTTATAAAGTTCATGAACACTCCCGGAGCCCCTTGCAACCCGAAAGGCATGACCAAATATTCAAACTGTCCCATAGGGGTGTTGAAAGCCGTTTTCCACTCATCCCCCTCCTTGATGCGCACTCGGAAGTACGCATCTCTCAAGTCCAGCTTAGTGAAAATTCTCCCCCCTTAAACTGTGTTCAGTAGGTCCCAGATGAGGGGGATGGGGTAGGCGTTTGACATGGAAATCGCGTTTATCCCGCGAAAATCCGTGCAAAGTCTAAGTGAGCCGTCCTTCTTTCGGAACAGTACTGGGGCGGCATGGGGGGCCGTCGCCGGTCTAATGAAACCCCGCTCCAGATTTTGATCTAAGAATTTGCGCAGTGCCTTTTTCTCTGCCCACCCCATCTGGTACAGTTTAGCCTTCAGCAAGCTCTCTCCCGGGATCAGTTCTATGGCACAGTCCGTGCTCCGATGGGGGGGGTAGATGGTTGGCCTTGCGCTCACTAAATACCCCCATCAGGTCGCAGTAGACGCTCGGGACGGGGTGCGCCTCCTCCACCGACACACATGCCCTTTCCTTGGCCCTAGCAGCGCGTGGCCCCCATACCGGGTCCCATAGGTGGCCTTTGCACAGGGGGTCTAGGAACCGGATGGTTTGGGCCCTCCATCGGATGCTGGGCTCGTGCTTCTCCAACCAGCCCACACCCAGCACTATGGGATAGGAGCACGAGGGGGCAATAACAAAGATCTCTTGGTCCCAATGTTCCTCGATTCCCAAGGGGCAGGGCTGGGTTGCTAAAGTACACGGTTTCCTGCACATTACGGACCCGTCTATCTGCTCAAACAGCATCGGGTGCGGTAGCTGTGAGCTCTCAAGCCCCAACGCCTCCACTACCTTGGGGGAAATTAGCTCTCGGTTGCACCCCGAGTCCACTAGGGCCCGGATTTGCAGGAACCTTTTCAGCTTGGGGTTCAGCAACTTCACCGTAACAAAATATAAGCGTCCCGTTACTCTCACCGTCAATGGTGCCTCTTCCCGCTTGACCTGCTGGTTGGCACCGTTCAGAGCAGGCCGGTCTCGTTTCCCGCCGGTTTGTCCGCCCAGGCTAGGTCAGCTAGCTCTGCTGACAGCAGCACCTCCTCATCCAGCGGCTCCTCAGCCATCACCGCGCTGCTCTTCACCGCATCCTTAGGGCGGCTGGTCGCCTTCTTGGGTCCCGGGGTCCCGGGCTTGGGGCCCGCCTGGGGGGCTCGGGTGACCGGGGGTTGTGGGCAGTTGGAGGCGAGGTGGTTCGGGTCCCCGCACCTGAAGCACCTGCAGGGTCCTACCGGCACCCCCCCTGTGAGCTTCTTGGACTTCTAGCTTTCTGCTTTCACCGGGGTTGCTTTGGGCTGGCCCTTACCCGACTGGTGATGGCGTTGCATCGCCACCCTCTTCAAGTTGGTCTCTACTTCCCCCGCCAGCTGGATCCATCCCACCAGGGTGTCCGGGCGGGCTTGAGTGAGAGCCCGGTCCAGAATGCTAGCGTTGAGCCCCCAGGTGAAATGCTCAATCTTCATCAGCTCGCTCCAACCCCGAACCTTGGCCGCATTTGCTCTGAACTCGGCCGCGTACTCGCGAATGGATCGGGCCCCCTGTTGCATGTCACGGAGTGCCGCCAGTGCGCGGGTCTCCTGAAGGGGGTCTTCATACTGGGTCAGCAGGGATTGCAGAAAAGTATGCACATAGTCCAGATCAGGGCTCATCGCCTCGCACAGGCTCACATACCACCTCTTGGCCGCCCCCCATAGCTTCGACCCCAGTTAGTCCACTCTGCTGAACTCATCAGGGAAGGAGTTCCCCCAATAATACATGTAGCTGTTCAATTGGATGGCGAAGTATTTCACCTCCTCGGGGTCCCTGTTGAAGGTGGCGTCCAGTTCTCGCCCCCTTCCTCCGTCGCGAGGGGCCGGTGGAATCGTGGGAGCCGCGCCTCTTGCGGGGGCTGCCTCCTGCGCCGGTTGGCTCGGGCGGCCTCGGGTTGTTGGTTGGACCGCTGGTGGTCTTCGGGACCCAGTCACCCCGAGCGCTCTCCTCAGTTGGGCCGTTAGGGTCTGCATCTCGTCCTTCAGGCCCGGCATTGCTCCGTCGACCTCATGGCGCACCATCGAACGGAACATTTAGTAGTCCTCATCGTGCATGTCTTTCGGCCTCGGTTCACCTCCGCCGCCCTCGATGCACTCCGCACCCTCGCTCTCGTCCTCCGGCACCTGGAAGACGATGATGCTGTCCACCTCCCCCGGCTTGATGGCCTCTGGTTCGGCCATTCGGACCCTCCGTGTGTGTCGGGTCATGATGGCCTCCCGGCGGATCGGTGCCTCGTCCATGGTGGTGGTTGAGGTTCTCGGTTGATACTGCTGGGGTGTGATCACCAACTGGAACTGGGGAGGGGACGCCGCGGTTCTCCTGGAGTCAAGGATGTGCCACAGCGTCTCGGTCTCCCCGTCTTCTCTGGGAAACTCCCCGTTGTCCGGAATCTTTTCGGCCATCAGGTTTTAAAGTTGCCGGAACAGTTGAGCTTCGAAGGGGAGTCTTTCAAAATGTCAAGTCGGCAGATTCAATAACGAGTCTTTGTTGTAACAAAGTAACTTGTTTATTGATATCATGGTTCTCAACTATAGTAAGATTGAAAGACTAAAGATCATACAGTAGAATGCAATCATATAAGGTATACTTCAAAGGGATTCTTGAGGGAGGGGTACTATGCAGGGCACATTCACACATTGATGTTACAATTTCTTTCTCAGGCCTGCTTTGGCCTTGAGCGTCTCTTGGCTCCAACCTCCCCCGATGCCCAGTCTGAGAAGGCCCGATAAACTCTTTCACATATTCCCATTTCAAAGCAAAACTATATAACAAAAGAAAGGGGAGGGGGTGAGGAGAGCTCAAGCTGGCAGCATTGGAATACAGTATGGCTTGACCCAGGATGCTTCTCTCCTGAACCAAATATTGAGCGTAGGCCTGACCAAAATCAAGAGCATACTTGACATCTAAGAGGATGACTTGTTGCTTCCACAGCATGCAGGCTCCCACCAATTCCACCGTTGAACAACTCTTGCTGTTAAAAAGTTTCCCCTTATATCCAGCATGTACGTTCCCTCTCTTAATTTAGACCTGTTATTATAAGTCCTTTCCTCTGCTGCCAACATGAACAACTCCCCACCTTGCTCTAAGTGACAGCCCTTGAAATACTTCACGAGAGCAATCATGTCCCCCCTCAACCTCCTCTTCTCCAGACTGAAGATTCCTAAGTCCCTCAGCCTCTCTTAGTTACTTCAGCCTCAGCTGCTGCATCAGGGCTGGGGGGTGGCTCTGGATCAGCTGCTGGTGGTGAGTCTTCATCAGCCTGCAGCTCATCAGCCTGTTTCCTGCTTCTGCTGACTCAGAGCCAGCCATGCGTGACTCCCCTTCTCCTGAGGAGTCCTCCCCCACTGAGGATTTCATGCTAAGCTCAGGCTGGCCCAGAACAGAGATCCTCAGAAAGGCTCTGGAAGGGGCTAGATTCTGATTTCTCTTTTCCTAATGCTGGCCCTTCTAAAACATAGAAAGATTTATGAAGGATGTAAAACCGGACATAATTAAACAGTGCAGTTTATAAAGCTCAGCAACAGAAAATCATGAAAAGCTCACTGTTCTATCTTACACATGAAATATCTGTTATTAAATAGTACCTCTAGTTGTGAAAGCAATGTCACCCCAGAGTCGGAAACGACTGGTGCTTGCATAGGGGACCTTTCCTTTCCTTGTTACTACATAAGTATTCCAACTATAGCCTAAATCAGGGGTGTGAACATGCAGCCTGGGGGCTGATTCAGGCCCTCAGAGGGCTGTCAGCAAAGGGTTCATTGAAGTTTCAAAATGATCAGACTCGTCTTTGTTGAAAACTAAGTTGACTTTATTGATAACTACAATGTTACTCTATGCATGGATTCATTGGAACTGATAACACATAGCTCAAACCATTGGCATTTATGAACACACTTCAAAGGATTTGTGCTTTAAACTATTTCCCATAATAAAGCTGCAGTTTGACCCTGCAAGTAACACTTTCACATGCCCGCTTATCTTTCACAGTTGATGGTTACATCCCCCTCCTGGTGATGTCCTTGCTCTGTAGGCAGCATATAGCATCTGTAGTAGGCAGCATATAACATATTCAGACAGCAAATATATAACTTCAATGAAACATGTTCTGACATACTGCCCCCCCTAAGCTCTTGCTCGGGGTTTGTCTGGGTGCAGTAGGTAAAATTGCTTGAGTAATTGTGGAGCTTTCAGGTCAGAGGATTTCACCCATTCATCACAGCTGGGTGGGAGAAGGTGGAGAGCGTGGGTGACGGTGCGGAACCGAGCTCCCTTTTAGCTTTTGTCTGTGCTCGCCCTTTATTTTCTTCCCCTGGCAAACTCTGCCCTTCTCTGTGTTCCACCAGTAGACTCGGAAGAGGCAGGTAGAGGCAACTTCACTCATTTCCCCCTTGCCAGTGTGTCCACTTGAAACTCTGATCTGATCTCCTTCTCAGAGTAATGCTGATAGAAAAAAGTATTCCGTTTTTAAAACCATATTTTCGTGCTTCTTAGTAAGCAGCCAACTTAGGACGCGTCATTTGTCTCCTAAAATTTAGTTTAAGCCTTTGGACTTGTTTTCCTCCCCCCTCATCTGTCCAGTGGCCAGCGCCTCTGGAGTTGTTCATTATGTATCTAGATCAAAAACATTGATCATATACATATACATAATGGAAAAATTTAAGGGGTGCAATTTTTTACTTTTGCCCCACCCCACCCCTCAAAAATATGTAGATTTCTCTCCCCCCCCCCCCCAATCCTTCCCCCCAAAGAAGACAGAAGTGTTAGAGAGGCTTTGGTGGAGAAAGTCAACGTCCTCACATCCCAAGAAAGGCTGGAGAGTTTCTCAAGGAGATCCCAAGAACAGGTTTCCTTCCCAAATGAGCTGGCTGAGATGGTTATGTTCAGGGAACAGGCAAGGAGTAGCCATGGGGTTTTCTGATTCTCTTCTCTCTGATCAAGATTTAGTTTGGTACAGTCATGCAGCCCGCTGAGTAAGAGGGAGTGAGGCCTTCTGGGGACTGAGATTTGGAGAGTTAGGAACTCCTTCTGAGCAAGAACTCTATGATCTTCTAGTCCTCCAGTGTGCTATTTCACGTTGTGCAAATAAGTTTCTCTGTTTCACTCAGCATTACAACACCGCTGGCTGGGTGAGAATCCAGTGTCCTGTTCACAGGGCCCCTCCCTTCTAACTACAGGAGTTTGGTCTAAAAGCTTTCTTTCCCGTGTTGCCATGTGGAACAGCAGCGTGTTCATTTTTTCAATAAGTCATCTGGGAAAAGCCCTTAGATCTGCTCTGAGAGTTCCTGGTCCTTCCTGATAAAACCCCACACTTTTGCCTTGTTCCCTGGGGGGGTGGGGGTTCCTGGATTGCAGCAAGAGGCACTGATGGATGAGTCTCCACTTCCCCTGGGATTGCCCGCCAGCCAGCCAAGGCTAGGATCTGAATTAACCTGTAAGTCTGCCTGAGCAATAGAAGTAAGTATGCTAGGTTATACTTTCTCCTTTGATATTTTTAAATCACTTATTATTCTTTTCAGTTGCCAAGCACCATCATCAATCAATCATGGCATTTAGGAACCATGGAAATTCATGGCATTCAGGAACCCTGCATGGCTTCTGGCTAGATGAGGCTGAAGTGTGTGTGTAAGGGAATTGGCATTGCATGCTCAGCGGTGGCTCGTGAGGGGATGAGATATTCTTAAATGCTAGACATTCTGGGGAAAGGGGGGAGGTGGTAAAGATCAGGGAAGCTGGAGGAGGTTGAAGAGCCATTTCCGTCTGCAGTCACAAAGAAGTTTTTGGACCTTACCTGCCCTCCCAGGTGTTACAGAGATCTCTCTCTTTATTCCAGCAGAGGATGATCAGAGAAACGAGGAGGGCGAAGAATTTGAGCAGCAGTTGCCAGATGGAGTTGAAGACTTGGAAAAAAACAGTCGAAATCAAGGAAGACCTAAGAGAAAGAAAGGCAGCTGTATGGATGAGAAGAGAAAAGGAAAAAAGCTTAATGCACATTTTCCAAAGAAGAGAATAATTAAGACATGTACATCCACTCAGTGTAGCAAGTACTTCAAAAATAGATCACAGCTACTTGTGCACCAAAGAGTAAACAGAGGCAAGAAATCTTTTGAATGTTCAAAGCATGGAAAAAGATTCCGTCACAGTGGCACTCTTCAACTGCATCAGAGAACACACACAGGGGAGAAACCTTTTGAATGTTCACAATGTGGAAAGAGATTCCGTCAGAGTGGCACTCTTCAACTGCATCAGAGAACGCACACAGGGGAGAAACCTTTTGAATGCTCAGAGTGTGGAAAGAGATTCAGTCAGAGTGGCCATCTTCAACTGCATCAAAGAATCCACACAGGGGAGAAACCTTTTGAATGTTCAGAGTGTGGAAAGAGATTCGGTCTCAGTGGCACTCTAAAACAGCATCAGAGAGCCCACACAGGCGAGAAACCTTTTGAATGCTCAGAGTGTAGAAAGAGATTCAGTCATACTAGCCATCTTCAACTGCATCAGAGAACCCACACGGGGGAGAAACCATTTGAATGCTCAGAGTGTGGGAAGAGATTCAGTCAGAGTGTCCATCTTCAACGGCATCAGAGAACTCACACAGGGGAGAAACCATTTGAATGTTCAGAGTGTGGGAAGAGATATGGCCTCAGTGGCACTCTAAAACTACATCAGAGAACCCACACAGGGGAGAAACCTTTTAAATGCTCAGAGTGTGGGATGAGATTCAGTCATGGTGGCGCTCTAAAAGTACATCAGAGAACCCACACAGGGGAGAAACCTTTTGAATGCTCAGAGTGTGGGAAGAGATTCAGTCAGAATAGCAATCTTCAACTGCATCAGAGAACCCACACAAGGGAGAAACCTTTTGAATGTTCAGAATGTGGAAAAAAATTTAGTGAGAGAGGCACTCTAAAACAGCATCAGAGAACGCACACAGGGGAGAAACCTTTTGAATGCTCAGAGTGTGGAAAGAGATTCCGTCAGAGTGGCCATCTTCAACAGCATCAGAGAATCCATACAGGGGAGAAACCTTTTAAATGCTCAGAGTGTGGGACGAGATTCAGTCATGGTGGCACTCTAAAACTACATCAGAGAACCCACACAGGGGAGAAACCTTTTGAATGCTCAGAGTGTGGAAAGAGATTCAGTAATAGTCGCCATCTTCAACTGCATCAGAGAACCCACACAGGGGAGAAACCTTTTAAATGCTCAGAGTGTGGAAAGAGATTCAGACAGAGTGGCCATCTTCTTCTGCATCAGGGAACCCACACAGGGGAGAAGCCTTTTGAATGTTCAGAGTGTGGGAAGAGATTTGGTCTCAGTTGTACTCTAAAACTGCATCAGAGAACCCACACAAGGGAAAAACCTTTTGAATGTTCAGAGTGTGGAAAGAGATTCAGTCAGAGTGGCTGTCTTCAGCGGCATCAGAGAACCCACACAGGGGAGAAACCTTTTGAATGCTCAGAGTGTGGGAAGAGATTCAGTTGCAGTAGTTCTCTAAAAGTGCATCAGAGAACCCACACAGGGGAGAAACCTTTTGAATGTTCAGAATGTGGAAAGAGATTCACTCAGAGTGTCTGTCTTCAACGGCATCAGAGAACCCACACAGGGAAGAAACCTTTTGAATGTTGAGTGTGTGGAAAGAGATTCAGTCATACTAGCCATCTTCAACTGCATCACAGAACCCACACAGGGATGAAACCATTCGAATGTTCAGAGTGTGGGAAGAGATTAGGTCTCAGTGGCACTCTAAAATTACATCAGAGAACTCACACAGGGGAGAAACCTTTTGAATGTTTGGACTGTGGGAAGAGATTCAGAGTGGTGATCTTCAACTGCATCAGAGAACTCACACCGGGGAGAAACCTTTTGAATGTTCACAGTGTGGAAAGAGATTCCGTCAGAGAGGCCATCTTCAACTGCATCAGAGAACTCACACAGGGGAGAAACCTTTTAAATGTTCAAAGTGTGGAAAGAGATTCCGTCAGAGTGCCCATCTTCAACTGCATCAGAGAATCCACACCGGGGAGAAACCTTTTGAATGCTCAGAGTGTGGAAAGAGATTCGGTCTCAGTGGCACTCTAAAACAGCATCAGAGAACCCACACGGGAGAAACCTTTTGAATGCTCAGAGTGTAGAAAGAGATTCAGTCATACTAGCCATCTTCAGCTGCATCAGAGAACCCACACAGGGGAGAAACCTTTTGAATGCTCAGAGTGTGGGAAGAGATTCATTCTGACTATCCATCTTCAACAGCATCAGAGAACCCACATAGGGGAGAAACCATTGGAATGTTCAGAGTGTGGGAAGAGATTTGGTCTCAGTGGCACTCTAAAACTACATCAGAGAACCCACACAGGGGAGATACCTTTTGAATGCTCAGAGTGTGGGAAGAGATTCAGTCAGAATAGCAATCTTCAACTGCATCAGAGAACCCACACAGGGGAGAAACCTTTTGAATGTTCAGAATGTGGAAAAAAATCTAGTGAGAGAGGCACTCTAAAACAGCATCAGAGAACGCACACAGGTGAGAAACCTTTTGAATGCTTAGAGTGTGGAAAGAGATTCCGTCAGAGTGGCCATCTTTAACAGCATCAGAGAATCCACACAGGGGAGAAACCTTTTAAATGCTCAGAGTGTGGGATGAGATTCAGTCACAGTGGCACTCTAAAACTACATCAGAGAACCCACACAGGGGAGAAACCTTTTGAATGTCTGAACTGTGGGAAGAGATTCAGAGTGGCAATCTTCAACTGCATCAGAGAACTCACACAGGGGAGAAACCTTTTAAATGTTCATAGTGTGGAAAGAGATTCCGTCAGAGAGGCCATCTTCAACTGCATCAGAGAACTCACACAGGGGAGAAATCTTTTAAATGTTCAAAGTGTGGAAAGAGATTCCGTCAGAGTGCCCATCTTCAACTGCATAAGAGAATCCACACCGGGGAGAAACCTTTTGAATGCTCAGAGTGTGGAAAGAGATTCGGTCTCAGTGGCACTCTAAAACAGCATCAGAGAACCCACACAGGGGAGAAACCTTTTGAATGCTCAGAGTGTAGAAAGAGATTCAGTCATACTAGCCATCTTCAACTGCATCAGAGAACCCACACAGGGGAGAAACCTTTTGAATGTTTGGACTGTGGGAAGAGATTCAGTCACAGTGGCGATCTTCAACTGCATCAGAGAACCCACACAGGGGAGAAACCTTTTGAATGCTCAGAGTCTGGAAAGAGATTCAATCATAGTAGCTATCTTAAACTGCATCAGAGAACCCACTCAGAGGAGAAACTTTTTGAATGTTCAGAGTGTGGGAAGAGATTTGGTCTCGTGGCAGTGTAAAACTACATCAGAGAACCCACACAGGGGAGAAACCTTTTGAATGCTCAGAGTCTGGAAAGAGATTCAGTCATAGTAGCTATCTTCAGCTGCATCAGAGTACCCACACAG
Organism: Heteronotia binoei; assembly: GCF_032191835.1. Lineage (NCBI taxonomy): Eukaryota > Metazoa > Chordata > Lepidosauria > Squamata > Gekkonidae > Heteronotia > Heteronotia binoei. The sequence goes on along the minus strand of NC_083228.1, from coordinate 147,232,752 downwards.
GGGAGAAACCTTTTGAATGCTCACAGTGTGGAAAGAGATTCAGTCGAAGTGGCACTCTAAAACTGCATGTGAGAACCCACACAGGGGAGAAATCTTTTGAATGTTGAGTGTGTGGAAAATGATTTAGTCAGAGTGGCCATCTTGAACTGCATCAAAGAATCCACACAGGGAGAAATCTTTTTCATGCTCCGATTGTGGAAAGAGTCTCAGTTGGAGTGGCTCTCTTCAGCTGCACCAGAGAACCCACATGGAGAAAACTTCTTTGAATGCTCCGAGTGTGGAAAGAGATTCACTTGGCATGGATATCTTTGACAGCATCTTAAGAATCCACACAAGGAGTACTGTGTAACGGCTTAGCCTATCAAAAGAGCTTTTCTAGAAAGCTTGAATGTAAACAGAAATTTTACGCTAAACAGGACGAAATGTAAAAAATGGTCAGACTATGGCAGGAGATTTAGCCATGTTTGGAGACCTGAAACACATCCCACTGTCCCACATGCAGTTGGCAACCCTAGATTAAGTGTTTCTTTATGAATCAGAAGACTGCTGAGGAAAAGTCTGAGCTCATTAAAGAGATTATTATTTCTTGCTAGTAAATCAGACTTTGTGAATTCAGAAACTCCAGCTGGTGTAAAATCTCACAGCTCGGCTATTATGGGAGCTTATATGGAGCATATCTAGGATTCACATTCTACAGCCTCTCCACTGTTATTGGGCTCAAAATAAAGTGTTGACTTACCCAGAAAGCCCTTCATGGCCCTGGACACTTATAATTGCAAGACTGCCTCTCCCCCTCTGTGCCCCCACAACAGCTCCGCTCCTCTGGGTGAGGTCTTCCGCAGCTGCCAGCCTGCAAATGGGCATAATCAGCAACTGCCCATACACCTGTTGCGCAGTGACCTGCCGGAGGTCAAGAAACTATTCAAAACCGAGTGGATCGAGACAGCTTTTCTACCCGGGCAGGAGACTCCACCTGTCTAATATGACTCACAAAGTTAAAGGGACTGTGGTCCATGCTACTGTGTTCAGAATAATGAACCTAGGATCCTACGAAGCAAATTTTGTATCATATATTATTTAATGTGTCATCTTAAGACCAAGCCTTTGCTTCTGCTGTGATTTTAGATTTCTGATTGGTTCTTCCACACTGATCCCTTTGTGTTGTTCATGGAATGCTCCTTCTTGTTGATTATTTGGACTCACATCTGTTAGTCCTTTCCAAGAGGCCTGTCATTCAAAAGCCCTGGCAGACAAGCAGACCTCCTGAAGCATTCTTCAAAAATAATCCTGATTTGGCTATAGATTAGGATTTACTTTGGGCCCCGGATTTGGAGTTCTTTGGGAAAATTTCTTTTTGCCTAATAGAATTAATTATAGGCTATTTCTCAGTTCTTAATACCTAGCATTTTAAGTACTGTTTTGGTGAATTGTTTATGCATCGAATTGTATAAATTGGATCTTTGTATTTAGTTTTATATTTTTATTACTTATTTTCCCCATGCTTCCTTTGTATTGGATTAGATTTAATTTTTAAAAAAGCATTGCTTGAATGTTCTCTGTCTTCTCTGGGCTAATTTTTCACTCCCTTTGATTTCTGCCTTGCTTTCTTTTGACTGACAAGGTGTCTGAGCAGCCACAGCAAAATTGTATACCTATGGAACCTGAGAGCAGATTTTCTGGACCAGGTTAGCGCTTAAAAGGCACCTTGAATCTCTTCCTTCATTTGAAAACAAATAGTCATGGAAATAGTTCTTTTATTTGCTTCTGTGCCCAGCAGCTGGTAAAAGGTTAAGAAGCAGACAAGACAGTGTGCAGTTCCTAGAGAAGATACAAGGAGGAGAGAAACACTCTCCAAAAGTCGTCCAACGTCCTCCTTGTGGGATCTGGCTTTGCTTTTAGGAGAGCTGGAGGACAGGCGCTTGAGAAGACAGGCTGGGGTGTGCCTGGATGAAGAAAGAGTGGAAGGGCAGGGAGGAAATTGATGAACAAGGAGGGTGGGAAATGATCCAGATGTGCATAATTTGCAGAAAGCCAGGTGAGTGGAAGCCTTCCCGTCTTCCCCAGGCAGGCCATTGCAGAAAGCGGGGCCACAACAGAGAAGGCACATGTGTGGTGAGTTGTTGGATTTTGCCCATTGGCAGGGTGGAACATAGTGGAGGCCCAACTCAGATGAACCTGGAGAGGTGAGAAAAGGGAACAAGACTCCCCTCCCATATAGTCAGGGTTGCCAACCTCCAGGTGGTGCAGGAAAAACGCAAATATACCTCCACAAAAAACCAGCCTCAATAATAATACAAAACTTATAAGTGCTTTATAAATATAGAACAAAATTTCAAAATAAGGTGAAATCAATCACAAAAATAGAACACTGACCAAAGTCAAAATCTCATAACCGACAAATTAATGCCAAATTTTCAAATGAAAAGTCCAGGCTATGGCAAAGGTTGGTTCTTAAACAGAGCCCCGAGCTCCAATTCTTCTCAGTAGATGTTGCAGTAGCTCAGTGCAGCAAGGCATATATGGAACGTGACAGGGTTGCACTTGATGCCCTGTTTCACTGTTCTACAAGCTTTACTGTGCCATTATACAATTTGCAATGAGAGCAAAGCTTCAGAATTGTTAGCAATGGCAACCCTTCTTGGCCATCTTTCCACCCCAGCAATATCTCCAAGGTGGCAAACATCAAACCGTTAAAGCAGTTCAGCATTAAAACTACATTCAAGGTGATGTATACACATAAGATAATTTTGTAAAGATTCAGTAGTAAAAACATAAACACACATAACACCAAAACCAGAGAGGAAAGCCGGTAACAGGAGGTGGTGGCAGCTACAAGCATAGCCAGCTTCAAGAGGGGGTTAGATAAAAATATGGAGCAGAGGTCCATCAGTGGCTATTAACCACAGTGTGTGTGTGTGTGTATTTGGCCACTGTGTGACACAGAGTGTTGGACTGGAAGGGCCATTGGCCTGATCCAACATGGCTTCTCTTATGTTCTTAACCGTGAGCGGGGGATGAAGTTTCAGCGGGTGAGCCTCCATCCATCCCAGAACTTCTGAGGTGGTCTTATGTCCTTGCCTGAAGCATTAGGGACTTTTTGAGCTTCTCCATCCGTGAGAACCAGGGTTGGCCAGGCTGCCTGGGGCCACCTAGAGGGGGCTTCCTGTGGGTGGGAGCAGGGTGGGGTCTCACTGTATGTAATCAGGCCACAGCCTGGGGCTTCCATGCCAGTTTTACTAGGATATAGTTATGCTGAATGACTGAGTAAAAGCTGCTGGTCACTACTCTGGGAGCCCTCGTTCTTCCCCACTGAACCCAGCATTGAACACTTCCTCCCCCCCAAAAAACCCTAAAGGTTCACTCCTGAAATCTCCAGGAATCCCCTAACCCAGAGTTGGCAACCCTACCTGGTTGGTTTGCATGCAGGCTGGTTCAAGGCATGTTGTCCCCCCAAGCCAGGGAAGCCCGTTGCCCCCTGGGAGCCTGGGCTGCAGGTAGCGAAGCAGTGCCCGGGGAGGAGGCCTGTCCAGGGTTGCCATGGAAATAATGTCTCCCTGCTCAGTCTGCTAAAACGGATCCTCCCAAGGAGTTATTTCTTCCTCTTCCTCTCTGTTGGTTTCTTCCCTCCTTGTTTAAGAGAAGCTTGAATTTGCCTTAAGAGCTTGATTGGTCACCTGTCAGTGCCCTTCTGGGGTGTGGAGGGGTGCTTGGGAAGGGAAGGAGGGGGCTATTTGGGGCTCTCCCTGGTTTGGTGGTTGCGTCCAGCTGCTTGTGGCCCTTTCCTGCTGAAGGGGGGAGGAGGGGTGTGTGGGGCTGAAAGGCTCCTGGGGGGGTGCCCATCTGAGGGAAGCCCCTGCCATTCCCCTCACACCTGTGCCCCACCCACTGAGGCCTCGCTGCCAGGGAAGGACCGTTTGCCAATCAGGTCTGTCTGGCATAACCTAAGTTTTGCATCTACTAAGGTGACCAGAAGAAGAGAGATTCTCGTGAAACATGCAAAAGTGTCAACCTCAGGTCCACGTTGTCACATTTTCAGTTTTGACAATGAGTACATCGCATTCTTGAATTCCACTCTATGAGGAAACTGGCAGAAACACATAAGGATTACTCCAGTTGGATGTTGAGCATCATGGTAGAACTGTAGGAATTTCAGGTGAAAATTGGTATGGACTGGATAGGGTGGCTGTGGCTGAAACCATCCCATTTATGTGTATTCAGCACATACAGATTCAATATGAAGCAGTTATTTTCCCACCTCTCTCTGTTGGTTTCTTTCCACCTTGTTTAAATTGAAGCTTTAATTTGCCTCAAAAGCTTCATTGGTCACCTGTCAGTGCCCTTCCTGGGGTGTGTGGGGGTGCTTGGGAAGGGGAGGAGGGGGCTATTTGGGGCTCTCCCTGGTTTGATGGTTGCTTCCAGCTGCTTGTGGCCCTTTCCTGCTGAAGGGGGGAGGAGGGGTGTGTGGGGCTGGAAGGCTCCTGGAAGGGGGGTGCCCATCTGAGGGAAGCCCCTGCCGTTCCCCTCACACCTGTGCCCCACCCACTGAGGCCTTGTTTGCAGGGAAGGACCATTTGCCAATCGGGTCTGTCTGGCATAGCCTACGTTTTGCATCAACTAAGGTGACCAGAAGAAGAGAGATTCTCTTGAAACATGCAAAAGTGTCAGGTCCATGTTGTCACATTTTCAGTTTTGACAATGAGTACATCACATTGCTGAATTCCACTCTGTGTGCGAACTGGCAGAAACACATAAGGATTACTCCAGTTGGATGTTGAGCATCATGGTAAAACTGTAAGAATTTCAGGTGAAAATTGGTATGGACTGGATAGGGTGGCTGTGGCTGAAACCATCCCATTTATGTGTATTCAGCACATACTGATTTGATTTTGATTTGAAGTGAAATAATATATTCCAGCACTGAAGTGTTCAGCGCCATGTTGTGAATTTATAACACTGCACAGTGTTTTGTTTGTGCTTTTTCAGCCTTCATTCCTTTTTGTTCACAAAATTAGGACCAGGCAGCCCTCTTTTCTGCCCCCAAACCCGAATTAAGGCGGAAAGCTGCCCCTGAGACATGGGCCTTCCTAGGTTCCATAAAGATTGGACCACACGTGAATTACCTGAGCCCTATTTCCTTACGACTCAAGTGACTGCCACTCCACTGCAAGGGTAAAGAGAGCCCCCCCCCCCCGCCCATGCAGCCTCTGCTTGTAAGTCTCAGAGCTCCACTGGGAGGCTTTGGGGGAAAAAACAGAACCCTGTGAGGTAGGCCAGTCCACATGTTCCAACACCCACACACGTAGAAGATTTTTTAAAATAAAAAATTCCACCCTTCCCAGTCCTGTTCACCTCATCAGCTGAGACTTTCCCAGCCCACTTCCTGCCTTGGAGGAAAGGAGACGGGGCTTCAAACTGCAGTGGGGAGACCAGGAAGCCCAAGACACAAAGACTTCCCTGCGAACGACACAGGAGGTCAGCTCCCGTTGCCCTCCGGCCCATTCTGTCAAGTAATGAGGCAGCCTTGTAAACAGGGATCACTTTGGGGGTGGGGGAGAAAACCCACTTGGGGGGGGGAGGCTCAGGAACAGAGACTCTTATTCGCCTGCAGAAGAGCCCCAGTCCAATCACCAGTTTAAAAGGTCAGGTACATGCAGGAGAGCGGCTGCCAGTCACAACAATGGGCACTCTTGAGAGATGAATGGTCCTTCAGCATAAGGCAGAGCGCCCCTTCCTCCTTCCACGGCCCAGAGGCTCATGGCTCAGTGGTAGCAGAGCATGCCTGGTTCAATCCTGGCACCTCCAGTTAAACAGAGCAGGCAGTGGGTGATGTGAAAGACCTCGGCCTGAGACCCTGGAGAGCTGCTGCTGGTCTGAGCAGACAACACTGACTGTGATGGGCCCCAGGGCTGGGCGGCTGCCTGAGAGCACTGAGGACTAGCACTGTCTGTAGGCTGAGGAAAGAAGAAGAAGAAGATATTGGATTTATATCCCACCCTCCACTCCAAAGAGTCTCAGAACAGATCACAATCTCCTTTCCCTTCCTCCCCCACAACAGACACCCTGTGAGGAGGGTGGGGCTGAGAGAGCTCTCCAATAAGCTGCCCTTTCAAGGACAAAGGCTCAGAGTGGCCTTCAATCTCCTTTCCCTCGCCCCCCCACAACAGACACCCTGTGAGGTGGGTGGGGCTGGAGAGGGCTCTCACAGCAGCTGCCCTTTCAAGGACAACCTCTGCCAGAGCTATGGCTGACCCAAGGCCATGCTAGCAGGTGCAAGTGGAGAAGTGGGCAATCAAACCCGGTTCTCCCAGATAAGAGTCCGCGCACTTAATCACTACACCAAACTGGCTCTCCTGTGGGATTAGGGGAGCGGGGGTTGTGGCTCAGGGGCAGAGCATCCGCTTGGCGAGCAGAAGGTCTCCTGTCCAACCTCCAGTTAAAAGACCCTATTGGGGGTGAGTGATGTGAAGGACTCCTGAGGTCCTGCAGAGGCCCTGCCAGGTTGAGTGGACAATTCTGGCCTGGATGGACGGGAGGGGGGGGGGGGCGCTCTGATGTAGTGGAAGGCAGCTCCCAGAATGTGGAATGCAGTTCCCAGAACGCAAGGGGGAAACTGCTGCCGGGCTGCCTGCCTAGGATTCTGGGCAGGGATGTGATGCTTGCGGGGGCATCCCAGAGGGCTCATGCCCCCCCCCCCGCCCCTCCACCATTTCAAAGACTGATCCTCCCCCCTCGTTTGCAAGAGAAGAACCCTCCTTCCTTCTGCCCCCGGAGCAAGAAGGCCCCTCCCAGGCGTCTGCAACGAGGCAGGAAGGCTGCAAGGCTGAGCTCTTCCTGCAAAAGGGGCAGGATTTTTTTTTTCGTTCTGCAACCCAAAGCGGTCCCGCCCCACGGAGAGGCGTCCGGGAGAGCTGCAATCCCGGCAGAGCAGAGGCCGGACCCAGAGGGCGCTGGAGCCCCTTTCCTAGCCCGCAAACCAGGAAGGGAAGGGAAGGGAAGGAAGGCGTGCATGCCCGGGCCCGGCTTTTGCAAAGGGAGCGCCGGAACGGAAGACGTGCAAGCTCTGCTGCCGGGGTGGGGGGGGTGGGGGGCTGCGCCGGTGGGGCAGGAGGGGCCGAAGGGAAGAGCAGCAGCCGGGCCTCCTGCGACCCTCCCCCGGTTGCAAAGGCTGCAGCAGCTCCGAGCGCCACGAGGGCCGGAGAGGGGAAGGCGAGGCGGCCAGGTAGGGAAGGGGCCTTGCAGCACCCAAGGGAGACGGGGGGAGGAGGAGGCGCGCCTGGAGCCCCCTGGGTGCTGCTGCGGCCAAGAGCGCCGAGGGCCCCCCGGCCATTCCCCAGACTCCATCCCCTTCCTCCCGCACGTCTTCTGCTGCACCCCCCCCCCGCCCCCTTTCCCGCACACCTGAACTGCCCGGGACCAGCTGAGAGCCGGTGGGGTGTTGTGCGGTGAATGCAGGGACTCTTATCTGGGAGAGCCGGTTCGATTCCCCCCTCCTCCAGGGAAGCCTTTATGGGCCTGGGTCCTTCTCACACTTCAGGATGGAGGGGTCCCCTGTCAGGTCCCCCACTGGTGTGCGGGTGTGGGGGGGGGGAGAAAGGTGAAGAGGGGGGCTATTCTGGGCCCTGCCTGGATTGAACCCCAAACCAGAGTGGCCGGTGGCAAGTTATGGCCCTTTCTCACCGACCAGAAACTATCAAACAAGGTAATGAAGATGCTTAAGAGATGCAAGGACCAAACAGGGATAGCAAGCTCATTTTACCTGGTCACGATTTGTTTGGATTTAATTCTGGGGGGAATCATAGAGAAGTAAATATCAGAATTGGAGATGGATATGTAAATGTATCTTCTTAACTGTGGAATGTTGAGAGTAATTAACTGAGCCCCTGTGGTTACGTGAGTAGCCCCTGCAACTGCCTTGAGAGTCTCCTTCTAGTTGTGACAAGAGCCATGAGGAGCTGGTTTTCAGCCTCCCCAAAAGACGTGTTTGCTGGAGATCTAACAGGTGAACTCCGCAGTTCAAAGGGGGACCCCCATGGCTTTTGAAAGAGGTGCTCTTGCCTAGGACCTCAGGTCTATTGCAGAGAGACAGACAACAGTTAAGGGGTCACCAGTCCCCCTGGTCCTTTTGGGGCCTCAGTTTAACTTAAGAATTAGCCCCTTGGACAGGCTGAACCCATGTAGTGGGAGACGAAGCTAGTAACGCCCTTTAGCAGCCAAACAGAGACCATTAACTTTCCCAGAGGACTCAGGAAGCATCTCTAAAATAGCTTGCTATGTCATACAACAAAATTATTTTAAACCATGTTTCTAAACCACAGTAACCACTTTTAGGTGGTTATCCACCAGGGCAATTCTCATTTGCTTTTTTGTGACATGTGACTGTCTCTGTATCTTTTTACAGTCAAGTGACGAAAGGCATCTCTATCCAGTCGGAGGTGACCCAAGAGAAGGGGAGGGAGATGGAAGAGCAGGACCCAGAAGGAGCTGCAGCTGGCAAGACAGCAAGCAAAGGCCCCCCTCCCACCCAAGCTGGGAGTGGTGGTGAAGGCTGGGAAAGCCCCGTGCCAGAGACACCTTCTCAGGTCATGGAGATCTCAGAGGTGCATGGCCAACACTTCCGGCAGTTCCAGTACCGTGAGGCTGGTGGGCCCCGAGAGGTTTGCAGCCGGCTCCATCGACTCTGCAGCCACTGGCTGAAGCCAGAGAGGAACTCCAAGAAGCAGATGGTGGACCTGGTGATCCTGGAGAGGTTCCTAGCCCTCCTGCCCCAGGAAATGCAGCGCTGGGTGAGGGAATGTGGGCCGGAGACCAGTTCCCAGGCGGTGGCCTTGGCCGAAGGTTTCCTCCTGAGTCAGGCCGAGGAGAAGAGGCAGGCAGAGCAGGTGAGGGGGTTTCCTCCAGCTGTGTCCAATTCAAGCAAGGAGATTGGAGCTAATTCTAAAGTTTCCCTGAGAGATATTTGCCCAGGTGTTAATCATCTGAATGGGAGCTTTAACAGCCTCCTTCAGCAGCCTCCTCTGCTAGAGAATTTCTTATCTCTCCCCAGATATCTCACTGGGTTCTGCTGACAGAAGAGTGCAGAGTCTGGGAGTGGGGCAGGATCCCTTCCTTGGTCTCTTCTCCGTTCCATCTCTTCCCCTTCTCACTCGCTGCTCTTTCAGATGTGGGGACCATCCATGGAGAGAGAAGCTCCATTCCCTGAGGCAGAACGAGGTTCCTTGGAGGAAGGGCAGAGGGCGCAGGCTCAGGAGGGTGCCCAAGACGCCCTCTCTTTTGGTAAGGACTCATTTTGCCTGTATATGACTGGGGCACCCCATGCTGGGAATTATTAGGAAGGGAACTGAAAACAAATCAGCCAGTATCATAATGCCCCTGTATAAATCGATGGTGCGGTCTCATTTTGAATACTGTGTACAATTCTAGTCACCGCACCTCAAAAAGGATATTATAGCGTTGGAAAAAGTGCAGAAAAGGGCAACTAGAATGATTAAAGGTTTGGAACACTTTCCCTATGAAGAAAGGTTAAACCGCTTGGGGCTCTTTAGCTTGGAGAAACGTCGACTGCGGGGAGAGAGGTTTACAATAGAGAGAGGTTTACAAGATCATGCATGGGATGGAAAAAGAAGTGCTACCTGTTCCATGTGCAGGGTTGGAGAGACAGGCACAAATTAGAAGTCTCAATGTGTGGATGAGACGATGGTGATGAAACGCTTGGGACTCTTTAGCTTGGAGAAACGTCGACTGCGGGGTGAAATGATAGAGGTGTACAAGATTATGCATAGTATGGAGAAAGTAGAGAAATAAGTCCTTTTCTCCATTTCTCACAATACAAGAACTCGTCAGCATTCGATGAAATTGCTGAGCAGTCGGGTTAGAACGCATAAAAGGAAGTACTTCTTCACCCAAAGGGTGATTAAAATGTGGAATTCACTGGACCGTATATCCTCTCTGACATACAAAGCCACCCCACCTCCAACCCTTCCCTCCCTATCCTTCCGATATAACTTATCCAGGAATCACCGTGACCCACTGATTCTCCTCATTCCACCAAGTTTCTGGAATTCCCACAACGTCTATGTTTTCTCCCAACACAAAACATTCCAACTCACCAATTTTACTTCGAACACCTCCAGCATTTGCGTACAAACATCTATAATTTCCCAGGCAAGCTAGGCCCGCAACCTTCCTCCTGCTGCCTCGAGACTTTGGCAGACAGTCCATACTGTTTGTCACCATCTCAGTGGACAACTCTGATCCATTACCTGGTAGAAAAGTAACAGCTAACCCTTCATCTCTTTGAGATGAGTAGACCCGAACCAGACATTTCATCTCCTGTCGGCTTTCCCCCAAGATTTAGTTTAAAAACTGCTCTGCCACCTTTTTGATTTTAAGCGCCAGCAGCCTGGTTCCATCCGGGGACAAGTGGAGACTGTCTCTTTTGTACAGCTCCCGCTTGTTCCAGAAAGCATCCCAGTGCCTAACAAACTTAAACCCTTCCTCCCTACACCATCGTCTCATCCACACATTGAGACTTCTAATTTGTGCCTGTCTCTCCAGCCCTGCACGTGGAACAGGTAGCACTTCTGAGAAGGCTACCTTGGAGGTCCTGCCCTTAAGTCTCCTGCCTAGCAGCCTAAATTTTTCCTCCAGGACCTCACGACTGCATTTCCCCACATCGTTGGTGCCAACATGCACCATGACCACAGGCTCCTCCCCAGCACTGTCTATCAGCCTATCTACTACACGCGTAATGTCCGCTACCTTCGCACCAGGCAGGCAAGTCACCGTACGGTCAGTATGTGGTTTTGCCACCCAGCTGTCTACTTGCCTAAGGATCGAACCACCAACTACCAAGACCCCCCTCTCTCCCTGCCCAGGGATGGTTCCTTGGCGCAAAAGGTTCCCGCTCACCAACTGAAGAAGAGGTCCCTTCTGAGGGCGCATTCCCCTTATCATCAGCCCGGTGCCCTGTTCCCTCTCGACCCTCACGCTCTCTGGCAGCAACGGGGCTGCTACGTTCAGAGTGGGGCTCATCTAATACGCCGAGAGTCTTCCCCAAGTGCCTAACTGACTGTCTTCGCTTCTCCAGGGCAGTCACCTCGGCCTCAAGGGTACGAACTCATTCCTGAGGACCAAGAGCTCCTTGCATCGAGCACACACCCAAGACTTCTGTCCTGTGGGCAGATAGTCATACATGTGACACTCAGTGCAAAACACTGGAATGCCCCCACCCCCCTGCTGGCATTCTATCTTTTATATATATATATATATATATATATATACAGTCCTATTTAAATGCTGTTTAAGAAGCATGTGGTCGATCTGAGGGAGAGTGCGTAATTCACCCCCCCTTTTTTTTTTACTATTTATGTTCATACTGCTTAAATGTAAACATGAGTACTTATTTCCTGTACTTGACTGTGTTTTAATATGTTGTACGGTCTTTATTCTATAAAAAATAAAAATTTAAGTTTTTTAAAAAAAAACTACAATCCTAGAAGCTCAGATAAAATATATACCACAAGTTAGGAAAGGCACAAACAGGTATAAGAAAAGGCCTACATGGTTAACAAACAAAGTAATGGAAGCTGTAAAAGGTAAGAAGGACACCTTTAAGCAGTGGAAAGCTAGTCCAAGTGAGATTAATAAAAGGGAACACAGGCTGCGGCAAATCAAATGCAAGACTGTGATCAGGCAGGCAAAAAGGGACTATGAGGAGCATATTGCAAAAAACATAACTACCAACAATAAAAATTTCTTAAAGTATATTAGAAGCAGGAAACCAGTCAGGGAGGCAGTGGGGCCCTTGGATGACCAAGGGGTAAAAGGATTACTGAAGGAGGATAGGGAAATGGCTGAGAAGCTGAATGAATTTTTTGCCTCCGTCTTCACTGTGGAAGAGAAGTCTTTGCCCGCTCCAGAACCACTAATTTTGGAAGGGGTGTTGAAAGACCTGAGTCAGATTGAGGTGACAAGAGAGGAGGTCCTACAACTGATAGATGAATTAAAAACTAATAGGTCACCAGGTCCGGATGGCATACATCCAAGAGTTCTGAAAGAACTCAGAGTTGAATTTGTGGATCTCCTGACAAAAATATGTAATCTTTCATTGAAATCTGCCTCCGTTGCTGAGGACTGGAAGGTAGCAAATGTCACCCCCATCTTTAAAAAGGGTTCCAGAGGAGATCCGGGAAATTACAGGCCAGTCAGTCTGACTTCAGTACCGGGAAAGTTGGTAGCAAGGACAGAATGAGTAGGCACATTGATGAACACGGGTTATTGAGGAAGACTCAGCATGGGTTCTGTGAGGGAGGATCTTTCCTCACTAACCTGTTACATTTCTTTGAGGGGGTGAACAAACATGTGGACAAAGGAGACCCGATAGATATCGTTTACCTTGACTTCCAGAAAGCTTTTGATAAAGTTCCTCATCAAAGGCTCCTTAGAAAGCTCAAGTGTCATGGAGTAAAAGGACAGGTCCTCTTGTGGATCAAAAACTGGCTAATTAATAGGAAGCAGAAAGTGAGTATAAATGGGCAGTCTTCGCAGTGGAGGACGGTAAGCAGTGGGATGCCGCAGGGCTCAGTACTGGGTCCCATGCTCTTTAACTTGTTCATAAATGATTTGGAGTTGGGAGTGAGCAGTGAAGTAGCCAAGTTTGCAGATGACACTAAATTGTTCAGGGTGGTGAGAACCAGACAGAATTTTGAAGCACTCCAAAGGGATCTGTTGAGGCTGGGTGAGTGGGCATCAACGTGGTAGATGAGGTTCAATGTGGCCAAGTGCAAAGTAATGCACATTGGGGCCAAGAATCCCAGCTACAAATACAAGTTGATGGGGTGTGAACTGGCAGAGACTGATCAAGAGAGAGATCTTGGGGTTGTGGTAGATAACTCACTGAAAATGTCAAAACAGTGTGCGATTGCAATAAAAAAGGCCAATGCCGTGCTGGGAATTATTAGGAAGGGAATTGAAAACAAATCAGCCAGTATCATAAGTCCAGAAAAGGGCAAGTAGAATGATTAAAGGGTTGGAACACTTTCCCTATGAAGAAAGGTTAAAATGCTTGGGGTTCTTTAGCTTGGAGAAACGTCGACTGCGGGGTGACATAATAGAGGTTTACAATATAATGCATGGGATGGAGAAAGTAGAAAAAGAAGTACTTTTCTCCCTTTCTCACAATACAAGACCTCGTGGGAATTCAATGAAATTGCTGAGCAGTCAGGTTAAAATGGATAAAAGGAAGTACTTCTTCACCCAAAGGGTTATTAACATGTGGAATTCACTGCCACAGGAGGTGGTGGTGGCTACAAGCACAGCCACCTTCAAGAGGGGATTAGATAAAAATATGGAGCAGAGGTTTATCAGTGGCTATTAGCTACAGTGTGTGTGTGTGTGTGTATACAGAGTGTTGGACTGGATGAGCCATTGGCCTGATCCAACATGGCTTCTCTTTTGTTCTTACGAATGTGATGAGTGGAGGTTTCAGGTCAGGAAAAGAATTCAGTACTTCTGCACATTTCACTGAATGTCCACTGACTGTGATTCTTCTGAAAGGGGATTAGAAAGAATTATAGAGGGCAGTTCCTCCCATTAATTAGAACATTCATGTCTCGCCTTCCTTCCATAGGAGGAACTCAGGGGGGCTCAAAAAAGAGAAGTAAAGTTAGACAAAACTGGGCGGAGCTATTCATCCGGGAGAATACAGGGAGCCTCTGCCTTCTGGGGCAGCACTGAAAACCAGTTCATAAGAGCCAAATAACCATGTGGAAATTTACCTCGTGGGCCCTCTCTTATAGGGGCACCTGGCAAGCCACTGTAGGGAATCGGGTGCTGCAGAAGGGATGACCAGATCTGGCCTGGCATCCCAGGAGATTTGGGGAGGACCTTGGGATGAAGCTTGGCACGGATACTACCCTGGATTCTCCAGAAGCGCTCAAGTAAAGTGGTGTCATTTCCACCCCCCACTTTTTCCACCCCCAGTGCAGACTGAAGGGCCCACTGCCAGCTGGCAGGAGAAGGGGATTCCTAGCCATTTGGTCTGATCCAGCAGGGATGCTGTGACCTTTGGAACTCCAGAGTTCACAGGGCACATTTCAAGTCTCACAGAAGCCTGGAATATGTTGGCAGCCCTGAGGCTCATGTGTGCTTCTCGTCTGTCTCTTCCACAATATAGTAAAAGGTTGTGTTGAGTGTACACAGGGCAAGGGAAGGGAGTGTGTGAAACGAGGAACAAACAAGCAACTGGAATAGGAAGTCACAACAAACACCCTTCTTCCTTTCTCTTCCTAACA